>NC_141080.1:2104200-2704200 GCF_041138505.1 Cibotium barometz | reverse complement strand
AGCCGGGAGGACAAAATCTCTTCCTTAGGTAAATCTTGAGATCATTCCAGGTCAGGGTGTTTTGATCCAGACGGTTTGTCTCGCAGTGGTTTCTCCATGCTACTCTGGTTGTTTCTACTATCTTTAACCTTGCAAGATCCATTTTACTTTTTTCGTTGTACCCGGTGACATCGAAGTATTCTTCCACTAATTTGATCCACTTCTCCACAGCCTCGCCGCCCAAGTTTTCCCCTTCACCCTTGAAAGGTCCAGGCTGCGATCTTACGAACATCCAAGTCGAGCTCTTCCTCATCGAGTTGGGGGTTAACATTCCTATCTCTCACGAGACGACCTCGATCCATGATCATATCAATACAAAAATTCTTGTTAAGTCCCTTTATTTATAATTCAAATCCGACTTTAGATCCATCTGTATCTGGGGTCCTTTAGTTTGGTCAGCCCCCCACAGAATCCTGGGATAAAGATCCCTTCTATAAGAAGAACATACAGAACTGATTATCAGAGAATAATTCATTCATATTCTTAACACAGTAATGGTCCATCACATCAGAAATTTCATGTGATCATTCCTCTACGGGAATTTCAGTTATGCAGGTTCTCAATTTGTCATCCCTTAATTAGATCCACTGGGTTAAAGAGCAGCAATCTGTCAACACAATCCACTAATCTCATAGTGATTTGCTGAAGTCATAATCGTCATTCCAATTACTAACGTCATCACAAGAATTCGTCCCATTCATCCTCATTGTGGCTTTGTTCAACTTATCTTCTTTCAACCAGAATTCAGAAATCATCATCTTTCAATCAGAATCCAAATTAACTCATCAGTTCTCAACCAGAATTCGAAAATCATATCAACCAACATTCGAATTCATCATCTGGATAGCATTTTTGCTTATAATTTCAAGGTCTTAGATTTACTCATATATATTGTCAATAAAGAGCTGCAGATATACCCACAGTGTATACGGGTAGTCGTGGTCCTTGGAGTTATAAGGTAAATACCATCATATCTAGGCCTCAAGCAAGTCAGGGATTCCATACAATTGCGGTACTTCCATCTGAAGACCCAATTCCCAATTTATGAATCTTTATTCTGAATATCAATTTGTATGAATTTCATCACACAATTGCAATCTTTTACTGGTACTTCTAAAATTTTTGACATTTTTAGCTTCTCGATTGTTCCACTTTAGCCAAATCCCTCTGATACCACTGAAAGATCCCTGCCCCCTCCGCGCAACGAATTCGGGGGTGCTAGCAGCACAAGTAGCACTTCTTGCGCAAGGCAAAGCCTCTAACTCAGGGCCTCGCCCCACGGATATTCGGACAAGAGACTAATCCCTCGGTTCTTCCAAAACCAAACCCGTAAAAACTTCCCTCGTCGCCGAGAAAGCACGAGCGATTCCTCCAGGATATTTTTATTCTAACGTAGTCAAGAGCCTTAACTAACCAAACTGATCCAATCGAACCCGTAAGTCACATGGTCAGATCAAGGAAGAGACTTGCACTTGGATCATAGAGATCAACGCTTTTTTCCTCATCAAGAGGCACAGCCAATGCTTCTTTTCCATATAACAAAGACTATCTGGGATTTACTTCATCTATCGTACCATAACAGAAGTGAGTCTCATTTGAGGGATCCATCAGTCCAGCCTAACCCCATCTAGTCCTATGGGTTAGCCAACCGCCCACCAACCACTGTAGTGATAGGATCCATTTAGGAATTTGGTTATGTTTTCCCCTGGGTACTAGGGAAAAAAGTTCCCAGGCCCCCTAGCCGGCGCTTCAAGCAAACTTCAAGATAGTCACACCACTTACACACCCAATATGAAATTGCCTATTTCACAGATTCAGTTGTCTTTAAAACAATCTTTTAATGAAACCATAGTATCACTGATCATAATCCTCCAAATTATCCAAGTTGACTTCTAATTTCTAATCATTTCTTCATCGGTGTACCTATGGCATCATTGGCAACCAGAACGCTCACCACTTGTCCACTCTCAGGGGCCTTTTTGATAGTTCCTAGCTCATAGTACCCGAAAATATATTCACTTATGAAATTCTAGATGGACTCTCCATTGAAGATCAGCAAGATCAACCAACAGATCCATATAAAAGAGCCATGGACTCATCCGTTGAGGACCAGCAAGGATAATCAACCAGATCCATGCCCGAGTTCAGAAAACAACTCTAACTCCTTGTTCCATTTTCTTCCTTGATGCACATGTGGGTATCTTCGGCGAGACCCAGAGCCCGAGCACCGTATGGTCAGCACCCTCTAGGCTTTCGCAAGTCACCTAGTGCTTCACTCATAGGCCGCTTCCTTGGTCCCTCATCCACCGTATCGGAAGCTCACCATTTAAATCGAACCAAGGCTGGTCAAGACCTTGGTCGGCGGCCTTGCTACGCGAGACGTCCTTCGTTGACTCTCCGTCAGCTGTTGCAACTTTATCAATTAGGTCTCCACGACCTCATTCACAAGATGGTCAAAATGCTTTCCCAGCATTCTTGACATAAAACAGTCATTTAAAAACAGGTTTCTTCATAAATACAACTTCTAATGAACTCTCATCTTTCCACATTGTTCCGCATCATTTCTCGTTATTCCACATTCTTCTACATCAATTCACATTGTTTATTCCACATCCAATCATATGTATTCCCATCGTCCTTTATCTATTCTCATCCAATCACATCATATCACATCTATCCTCATCATATCTCATCCATTCACATCTACCCATATCCATATCACATCCATTCACATCTACCCATATCCACATCACAGCCATTCACATCACATCTCATCCATTCACATCTACCCATATCCACATCACATCTCATCACATCCCTTCACATCACATCTCATCCATTCACGTCTACCTAGATCCACATCACATCACATCTCATCCATTCACGTCTACCTAGATCCACATCACATCACATTCATCCACCTTACATCTCATCCATCCATTCACATTACATCACATTCATTTATATTCATTTAGATCCACATCTCCTCACATCATACTCACATCCACATCACATCTCATCACATCATACTCACATCCATTTACATGTCATCATATCATATTCACATCGTATCACATCCATTTAGATATCATCACATCACATTCACATCCATCCACATCACATCTCATCCATTCACATCTCATCACTTCCACTCACATCCATCACACCCATTCACATCCATCACACCCATTCACATCCATCACATTCATTGCATCCACATCAGATCACATTCATTCGATCCACATTACATCACATCCACATCTCATTCTCATCCATTTAAATCACATCACATCCTTTTACATATCATTACATCTCAATCTCATCTCATCACATTCACATCCACATCCATTTACATCACATCACATCCCATCCACATCTCTTCACATCCACATCCACATCCACATCCACATCCACATCCACATCCACATCCACATCCACATTCATTTACATCACTTCCCATCCACATTTCTTCACATCCACATCCACATCCACATCCATTTAACTCACATCCCATCCACATCCACATCCATTTACATCACATCACATCCCACCCACATCTTATCACATCCTATCACATCGCATTTATATCTTATCACATCCACTCACATCTTATCACATCGCATTCACATCTTATCATATCGTATTCACATCTATTCATATTTAGTAACATTTTCTACTTTCGATACCGATGATGGGACTTTTCTAAATTTCTACCAATTTCTTGGCCTAGTTAAAGGTACTTTTTCTCGATGGATATTTTTATATTCTTTCTCAAATTTCTCAAGTGAGATATATTCAATATTCTTATTTTGAGTAAAAGATTCATGGGATTTACAAAAATCAATTCTACCCATATTTTCCAATAAAATTAATAATGCTCAAAATTCCATTTAATTTCTTGGATCTCAAATATCATGGGAATTCCTCTTTTTGCATAAAATAAATTTATCAAAAATTCCTCTTTTACCATTTGATTACTTGGATCTCAATTATTATGGGATTTTTTATTTTTTCATAAAATAAATTTATCAAAAATTCCTCTTTTACCATTTAATTACTTGGATCTCAATTATCATGGGAATTCCTCTTTTCATATAAAAATAAATTTATCAAAATTTACTCTTTTCTCATAATCGATTAATTATGTATAATTATAAAATTATTTCTCATGAATATGATGAAAATCATTCTTTTTGCATAGGATGTCCAATCCTAGAATATGGTAGGAAGTCCTCTTTTAGCTTTATGCATAAAAATAAGATATGTATTATTTTCTAAAAATTTTGCCATAGCTTCGCTGCTATTACTGATAATTTTTAATTTTTCTAAAAAAGAATAAGACATTGTAATATAATTATCATAGAAGATCTACTCTTAAACTTAAATCCAAATTATGGAATTAAATAATAAATTTAGCCATAATCATAAACTTATTTATGATTATTTCTACTAGATTATGCTATTTCTATTGTTCCTCTTTTCCCAAAAATGATAGGATTATCTCTTTCACATTTAGAATCACTTAAAGTAGTTTTTTGACTACTTATAAATAATTTAAAAGAATTTACCATTATTTTGTTATCATAAAAGCATAAAAATACCATTTCCTTATCTTCTAGCTTTACCATTATTTTGTTATCATAAAAGCATAAAAATACCATTTCCTTATCTTCTAGCTTTACAAGCTTAGAGTTTGGTTTTGAATGAAGAATTTATCAATGAGAAGCATTCTTTTTCTAAAGAATTAGCCATAGGAATGACTATTCTTTAGGGAGAGAGAGATATACATAAAAAGCATTCTAAATAAGTATAAACATTAACTTTTTTGTGATTAATCATTAAAATTCTTAGGGAAAGCTTGATTTGCATTACAAACAACTAGTTAGAAACTTCTCAAGCTTGAGAGGGGTTGAGAAGTGAAATCATTTGAGAATATTAACAAAAACCATCAAATTCCTTCTTACCTCAAGGTTTGGCTTGCTTCTTTATCTAGAAGTGAAGCCCCCAACCAATTAATTGGTTCAGTAAGTTGAGAAGAAAGCTCCAATAATTGTTGAAGAGAGAGAGAGAAGCTCCAAGCTCTCCAAAAGTAGAGGATTTTTAAGGGATAATAGAAAAGATCATTATTTTAATGTAATACTGGCATGGTATAGTTCACATATTTTTTTACAAAAGACTAAGGATCTATTTATAGGTGAACGAGGCCACTAACCAAGTCCAACTGGGTTCTAGAATTTTCCAGGTTCAGTTTGACTCAATTTGGACAAGATTTGGACCAGTTTAGCTCCCTTTTTTATTTGGTTTGATCGAGGAGAGAGGAGAGATAAAAATATCACAATTTTTTTGAATTAAAAACCCTTCCACATGTGTGAAATAGGTGCCTACCTCAAGAGTCCCCCTCTCCTTACCAAGGTGTAAAAAATGCATCATTATTCCAAAATATCTCATTTTTTAATAATATCTCATAGTTTTTAACTAATAAACCTTGTACTCAGTCAACTCTTCATCTTTTGTGAGCATTTACTAATTTTTGGGTATTTTCTTTTATTCTTTTGGATTTATCTCATCCCAACACTTGGATTAATCTAATTGGCCCATTGGAACCTTAATTGGACCATAATCCAAAAATTTTCGAAAATGTAGACCCTTAGGCTAAGGTCCCTTATACACATTTTCAATTAATTCCAAATGCACATTGGAAAGTTTATTTTGAATTTCTGTTTCAGGGGAATCCATTTTGGACACTAGGAGGATTTTTATATCCAAAGATATCTTAATTTCGGATTATCTCGCTCTAGACATTTTCTCTCTCTAGACCAAAACAGGGTAAAACAAGATCTTTCTTCTATTTCAGAGAGGGGAATAATTACAAGAATAGAAGGGGAGGTTTTTACACCTTTACACCTCAAAAGCTGGAGGGAGTAATCTTACAACAGCGGTCTAAAGTAACATACTAGTCAAGTAATGCCGTGGAAAGCGAGTAACCACCTGCCAGAGCTTCTGGATTCGAACACCATCTCTAGAGTGGTCATGGGGACACTCAGAAAACCGCTCTGCTTTAGAACTCCACTCTACTCTCACTCTGCTACATAACTCTCTCACTCTCTCTCTAGTACACATCATGTTTATTAAAACAAAGACACATCACTCTTATTCAACACATTACAGAGAGTGACACAGAGACATAATGAATGGAAACATTGCTCTTTGTTTACTAGATTACTTCTTGAATCATTGCAAGATCATTACAGAGCAACTGCTCGATATAGAGACTACTAATTCCTAAGGACTATGACCATGTTTGCCTTCTCATTATTGGTTGAGCTGAGCTATTAGTAGCATGTAACCTCCTTGCAGTAGTGATCAGCCACCCTTTTAAGCTTTGTCTTCTTGATCTTGGCAATGGCTCACGACATGAAAAGTGGTCCGACTATGCACTCTATCACCACTAAGCCGCTAGGCGCAACACCCAGCATGCCTAGTGCTAGAGCATCTGCTCCGAAACATGTTCCCTTGAAAAATTTATCTTTAAAACTAATGAACATTTCCGAAGGAGTATAGTCCAAAATGTATACATTATTTAAGTAAGTAGCATGCTTATGCATCCTCTTCAGCATTGTTGCCTGCTCTTCTTGGCACCCAAGACCTCTGTTATCGGTCTGCAAGTCAAAAACTCTCACCACGAGTCGGAGTGGGGTCTGCCTTAGAATTTCCTTTTCTACCATGGGGATAGGCCTCCACTCAATTGATGCGGTTTCTTTGTATTTTGCTGGATGTTTTAGAAGTGGGCTTTGTGTCTTTTTTGCATCTGGATCTCCGGTGCCCCACTTCTAGACATCGGCAGTGGGTGGTGGTTGCATCCTTGGTGGCAACAGCTTCCTTCCCTCCGAAGTATTGAGCGCATGGATGCTCCAAAGGAAGGGGTTTCCTAGTCAGTATAGGCTTTATTCTATCTCCGTTATGAAAGTATGTTGGCAGTTCTTTGTTAGCCTTCAACGGTTTTGAGAACATGACATGGGAGGCCTCAAAGAAGGGGTTATCTATGCTAGCCCACGGGGCTGATGATCTGTTTGCTAGCCTATATTTCAGGTGCACATTTTCTTTGTTTAGATCTTGGTTGGCATCCTGCAGAGCAGCTTTCGAACCTAGCAGCTCTCTGCATTCTTTCCTTGGCACATTGGCTGGCAACATCTTTGGGTTGTCCGTGGCTAATTCCGCATCAACCTTCACTGCTGCAAGTTCTGCTTGTAGCCCAATGGCCTCTTCTTTTGCTTCACATAGCTCCAACACCCACTGCAGTCTGATCTTCTAGGTCTACCGTACCCTTTTCGCCATTGAACGTGCCTCCTCTATTTGCTTCTGGAGTACCGTCTTGTACTCTATCCAATCTTCGGGCCTTTCCCTTATGAGTTGAGCCTCATTCTCCAAACAACACTGAATCTCTAATTCTAGCACATTTAGTTCATTGATTATGTCAATTTCAAACTTGGTGATCCTCTCAAGCTTTTCTTTGTATTCCTCTGCCTGTGTCTTGGCCTTGTCTTTGTCCTCCATGAGTTCTCTCAAGATCTCTGCATACTCATGGGAGGGTGTGGCATCTTGCAATTCCTGGTGTAATTCTTGATTTCTTTCTACTAGAATTTAGCCTGCTTTTCCCAGTGAGCTGCCTTCCAAGCGGTGGCCTTCAGAGCTAGCACCACGTTTTGGTCCTCGTCTTTTGCTTTCTTGTCCTTTCCGAAAGTGTTTGGTTTGGGGGACCCCTAGCCTGAAGGCTGTTGCTATTGCTGCTGTTCTTTGTCTATGTCATCATCTTTGTCTAGGTCATGGATAAACTTTTAAGCCTTGCAAGCCATTTGTTTCTGAATTTCTAGTAGGGCTTCCAGGGCTTGGTCCTAGACCTTGTTGAGTATGGCCTTTGGTGTTTTTATGATTGTCGCTTTAGCATCAAGCGGAAGGCACATGATCTCCTCTTCTTCCTGGGTCTTCAGGGCTTGGACCTATGTCTGGGTGACTTCCAATTCTATTTTTCTCTCTAACACTTCTTCTTTTAGCCCTTGGATGGTGTCGCCCCACACCTTGGCTGGCTTTTATGCTTCAGCTAACTCTGCTCTGAGCCTGCCCACCTAAGCTTTGAGCATATTTTTCTTGCTGGTGAGGGTTCTTTCACTTAGTTCTTTCTACTAGACTAAGTCCTTCTCCGCTTTTACTACATCATATTTTAGTAGTACATGTTGTTTTGCTGATTCTGAGCACACATTTGATTGATGGTGTTCCAAGCCTTTGACTCGTATTCTTCAATGGAAGCAAGGGCATGAGAGAGAATGCTTTGGGCCACAGTCATCATCCCTTTGTTCATGTATAGTTGTTGGGTAGGAAGTTGTGCCTCCAGTTGTCCGGGTATTTTGGGGCTATGGCTTGGTCCTTCCTGCATCTTCTATGCTAAGGCTGCCACCCAAGGCTATAGTTCTGGTGGTATGGACAGATTAGACCTTGCGGATTACTTCCCCTTTTGAGCTTCTTCTTCTTTCTTCTTTTGCTGGTCCTCTTCTTTCTTCTTTCTTCTTTTGCTGGTCCTCTTCTTTCCTCTTTCTCTCTTCCTCCTCCTTCCTTATCTTTTCTTCTTCCTGTTGAAAAATAGGTAGAGGGAGAGGAGACACACACATAGGAGCAAACCCTAATGTATATTGCAAACCCTAACCATAGAGGGAAGCCATCTCCCTTCTCACACAATGCATAAAACCATAATCCATAATACACACAACACTATGAGTTGTGTCTACACACTTCTAACCCTAGCTAATGTCCACACACTATGACCAGCTGGACGCGGTCATTTATGTCTCACACATGTTCCTACCTAACATGCCAGCACATAGCATAGCTGGATCACACTGACATCGAGCTTGAATCTCAATAGCCCCTCTCAAGCTCATGATTCCATAGATGAAGATGTAGATGAGCTTGGGATATCAAAGCTCTCAACACTCCCCCTCAAGCTCATCCCATGTACTCCCAACATCGTACGGAAGTACTCAAACTTCTCCCTGCTAAGTGGCTTTGTAAAGATGTTTGCCACCTATTCACATCAGTCTTCACATTTATGTTCCTACCTAACATTTATGTCTCACACATGTTCCTACCTAACATGCCAGCACATAGCATAGCTAGCTCACACTGACATCGAGCTTGAATCTCAACAGCCCCTCTCAAGCTCATGATGTACTGCCATAGATGAAGATGTAGATGAGCTTGGGATATCAAAGCTCTCAACACTCCCCCTCAAGCTCATCCCATGTACTCCCAACATAGTACGGAAGTACTCAAACTTCTCCCTGCTAAGTGGCTTTGTAAAGATTCTGCCACCTGCTCATCAGTCTTCACATACTGTAGATCAACTGTACCATCCAGTACCTTTTCTCTGACAAAGTGATAATGAACCTCTATGTGTTTGGTCCGCGCATGAAATACTGGATTCTTGGCTAACTTTATACTGCTTATGTTGTCACAATGAATGACAACCTTGCCATCAATAGGCTTACCCAAATTGGCCAAGAGATTCTTTAACACTAGTTTGGTACCAAAACAGGACACTTGAGTGTCCTTTTTTGGGGGTTGCGAAAAAAAATCAAACTCCTAATGTAGGCTTTAAAAACCAAAATGCTTCATTGGGCATGTAGAACATAACCCTATGCTTATGTAAAAAATGCTAAGCATATAAAATGCCTTTTTATTTGGAAGTACATAAGCAACAAAGTAGTATATGTCTTGAAAATGAACATTTTTCAGGATTTTTCAGGATTTTTCCAAATATGCAAGCATTATTCTCTCAAAAAAAAATCCAATGATATCAATAGCATTTTTCCCAAGATATTTTGATAGCATACATCAGCCCAAGGAGGTAGAAGTTCACCAAAAAAATCAATTTCCTTTCCTAGATTTTTTTCCAAAAAAGTTGTATAAAATCAGCAAAAGTAACGCGTATTATCAAAACTCAATCACGCCACTAAAAAAAATTGTAGCCCTATCAATGAGAATGTTGATTATTGGTTTTCATGCTTGAGATGAGATAAATAAGCCATAATTTGATGTGTATGACACTAACTTAGCCTCCACTTAAGTAGGTTCTTATCGCCTAGTTCTAAAAAAACTGTAAAAAATAAAAATACAAAATTTGATCATCTTTTTTCAAAAACTAATCATAACTATGCTTGCACAAGTAGTCTACACCTATAGTTACAACAAATAATGAACTTACACAGCTTTCCCCTTTGATGAAAATCAAAATTAGGCTCATAATTAGACATTTTACGTATTAAAAATAGGTTGCGCAAAAGGCCATGTATGAGAAGAGGCCCAAAAAGTGGCTCTAAAGTTTTGGAAAATTCAAAACAAAGTAGTATTTACCCTATATAACATGGGTGCACCTCAAGTTTTACATTATTAGCTTGCATATGGAAGGAGAAAAATTCATGCTCCACCTGTATAAAAAACATCATTTCAATATTAGCGAGTCAAAAATTTATCCAATAATTATCGTTTGATGATTCCAAGATTTAGTTTACATCATGGGCGTTCCATCAAGCCAAGTTTCATGATCAAACTATGTCCCTTCTAAAAGTTATGTACAAATTACTACTATTTTGAAAACAGCAAAAATCATGCGTTTTATCAGCATGTGTCTAAGAAAATTAAAATATTACCTTGCAAAAGCTAAGAAAAGTGTAATTTAAAAAATCTCATTTTTTTTTTGGGTCTTGAGGAACATCTGTGGATGTTAAGCATTTCAAAACTCTTAATAGATTGCCCACAAAAATTCAAGAAAAATGCTAACTTTCAGGACACTTTAGTGTCCTCAGGACACTTTAGTGTCCAATTACAGAACTAGTGTTAACCATATTCCTTCACAAGTAGCAATGGCTGCACCCCTGTATTCAGCCTCTGTACTGGATAAAGCAACTGTAGGTTGCTTCTTGCTACTCCAACTCACCACGGCACTTCCAAGTGTAAAGGCATAACCACTAGTAGATCTCCTGTCATATGAGCTACTTGCCCAATGAGCATCTGTGTAGCCATGTATATCCAAGCCTTTACCACTCTCATATAGAAGACCATAATGTGTAGTGGTCTTTACATATCTCATAATGCGTCTTACTGCATCCAAATGAGGTTTTTTGGGGCTCTGCATAAACTGGCTTACTAGCCCCACAACATAACTCAAATCCGGGCGTGTGATAGTCATGTAAATGAGACTACCAACCATCTTCCTGTACATAGATGGATCATCCAACTCCTCACCAAAATCAGCCCGCAACTTCACATTTTGCTCCAAAGGTGTACTCATAGGCTTACACCCTGTCATGCCATATTTTGCCAACATATCCAATGCATATTGGTGTTGCACTAACCATGTACCTGCATGGTCTTTGATCACTTCAATTCCAAGAAAGTATCTCAACTCACCAAGGTCTTTCATGTCAAATTTTCCACTCAATGCTTTCTTGACATGCATCACATCTGTACCATGATCACCTGTGATAATCAAGTCATCCACATAGATGACAAGTAAAACAATCCCATGATCTGTTTTCTTCACATAGAGTGAAGAATTTGCTGTAGAAACCTGAAATCCAAGGGAGATAAGATATCTGCTCATCTTATCACTCCAAGCACGAGGTGCTTGCTTTAGACCATATAAAGCTTTCTTCAATTTGCATACGTGAGTGGGATATTTTGGGTGTACATACCCTTCTGGCTGTGACATATAAACCTCTTCTTGTAGATCACCATTTAGAAATGCATTTTTCACATCCATTTGATGCATTTCCCAACCATTAGCTGTGGCCATAGCAATGACTGCTCTCACTGTTCCTATCTTTGCCACTGGACTAAATGTTTCATCATAGTCCAAGCCTTGGGTTTGTGCATAACCCTAGCTACCAATCTTGCTTTATGTCGTTCAATGGAACCATTTGACTTGCAATTCACTATGTAAATCCATTTACAACCAATGACATTTTTGTCCTGTGGTAATGCAACCAAATCCCATGTATCATTATGAACCAATGCATCCATCTCAATATCCATTGCTTTCTCCCATACATGCTTTCCAATAGCTTCTGTATAGCATGTAGATTCCACATGCTTCACCAAAGACGTCATATATGCATAATGCATAGCAAAATCACGGTATGTCAACCTGTCAATTGGATATCTGACCCTTTGGGATCTTTGCAAATGCATGCGGATCACTCTGAACACCTGTCACTCTAGCATGTGGTGGCACATATCTATACTGCCTTGCACCAGGTGTGCGTAAAACAGGTATGCCAAGCTCCTCATCCAAGCTCTTTGAACTTGATGACTCATAACCTGTGATTCCAATTCCTTCAACCTTCTTCTTTCCTTTATCCATAGCACTACTCCCAGTGCTCACACTCTCATGCCTCAAACGTCCTGACCATGGACGTACAGTACTACTCTCAGCCTCTGCTCTGCTGGCCCAAACATAGAAGTAGAAGTAGAACTTGCTTGTGGCAAGTTCACAGGCACATCAGCTTCAAGTGACTCAATGACACCCTCATCCTTTGCTTTGTACCAACTAGCAAGCTCATCAAACACCACATCTCGTGAGATAACCACTTGTCTAGTTTGTGGATTGTAACATTTGTATGCCTTACAATCCTGTGCATATCCAACAAACACACACTTTTTTGCCTTAGGATCAAACTTCCTCCTTCTCTCATTAGGCACATGTACATAAGCTATGCATCCAAATACTTTGAGGTGTCCAATGTCTGTCCTAAAACCTGTAAGCCGCATCTCTGGCGTACTTCCATGTATGGCTGCTATAGGTGTCTTATTAAGTATATACACCACGGTAGCACAAGCTTCCGCCCAATAATAATCTGGCATGCTCTTTTCATTGAGCATTGCCCTGGCCACTTCACATATGACTCTATTCTTTCTCTCAGCCACACCATTTTGCTGAGGTGTATACCTACAAGTCAATTGCCTTCTTATACCATGCTTTCTCAAGAAATGCTCAAAAGCATTTGAGGTGCATTCACCACCTCCATCTGTCCTCAACCATCTGTCCTCAAACACTTAATCCAAGAACCATATTGCTTTTCTGCAAAAGCTGTGAAATCCATAAACTTTTCCAACACTTCACTTTTCTCTCTGAGAAAGTATATCCATGTCATCCTGCTGAAATCATCTATGAATGTCACATAATATAAAGCGCCTTTGATAGATGGGTTTTGTGCAGGACCCCATACATTGCTATGTACTATCTCAAGTGGCCTGCTACTCATATTTCCTTCTCTAGGAAACCGCAACACCTTGCTTGCTTTCCAAATTGACAGGCTTCACAAACATGCATATTCCCATCATACTTGAATCTAGGTAGCCCACTAACAATGCCTCTTGCCTGCATGTTCTTTAACCTTTGTATATTGACATGTCCAATCCTCTTATGCCACATATCAATGTCCTGTACCACATTTTTGCTTTTAGAGAACATGGCTGATTTTAACTCAGGAATTCTAGCATCCCAGCTTAAACAACCTGCCTTCTTTCTTGCCTTTAGCAATGACTCTACATCCATTTTTGAACTCCTCAATGAAGCAACCATGCTCGTTGAAACGAACCTGTAATCCCTGTTCCACCATTTGACCACAACTGAGGCCAAGCTTTTTGTAATCGAAGGCACGTACAATACATCTGACATAGATTTTGTTTGACCATTGTGCATAACCAATGGTACACTTCCAACATGTGTAATGGCATGCTGAGTATCATCTCCTGTTTCCACATAGCCTTTCACATACATAGGCTTCATATGCTCAAACCATTCACCATGACAAGTCATATGGTTTGATGCTCCAGAGTCCATATACCAAGTGTCATCATTTTCAACATTTGTTATCATAGATCTCACAACATGTTTCATGGCAAACAAGTGATTTGCAGTGCCATCATTACTGCTTGATGCATAATTTCCACCACCATGTTGTGCATAATTTCCACGATGTTGTGCTCTACCCCCTCTCAAATCATTCTGTTTGCGAAAACAATCTCTTGCCATATGACCAAATTTCCCACAGTAATGGCATTCCACATCTTGCATAGATGTTTGTTGGCCTTGCCAACGTCCTCTACCACGAGGATTACCTCTGCCTCTCTGAGGTGTATATCCACGACCACCTCTAGCACCATATGAAGGCTGAAAATTCTATTGTGGTGACCTATCCTGCCATCCACGACGACCATTACCACCATGGCCACGTGATGCAAATCTCCTCCTGCCTCTAAATCCTCTTTGGGAATAGAAAGCCTGATTTTTGCCATTATCATCATGGCTAGTAGATGCATCCTGAAATGAATCACTGAGTTTGATTTCCTCAACAAGCAAGAGGGAAACCAACTCATCAAAGTCTGGTAAGACTGTACTCCGAACCGAGATAGATGTATCAAAAGATTTATATTCCTTGCCAAGACCACGCAAGGTAATGTCTCATCATCAGGCATGGGGGCATTTATTGTTGCCAATGCATCTACAAACTTCTTTATCTCTTGCACATAATCATGGATGCTCCTTCTATTCCGCTTCACATTATATATCTATTGTCGCAATTGAGACTTGCGAGCACTCGTGTCTGTATCAAACAACTTCACCAATGTATCCCATGCATCCTTGGGATTCTCAGCATCATGTATGTGTATGAGCATAGCATCCGAAATACATATAGACAGATAATGCAACACTTTGAATGCTCTTTCTGACCATTGTTTATGAGCTATAACATGCTGCTGTGTAGGTTGTCGGGGTAGATCCGGCTCTTCTTCATCCTCGCAGCTTCTTCCTCTGCGTGGTTGCAGCCGTTGCTCCTCTGCTGCACGCCAGACACTGGCACCTATAATGCCTTTGTCTTTATCTTTTACACTAGCACCAATAACTACCCACTATTCTTGGTCTTCTCCTCTGCACTTGCTTCCTTGGCTTTCTCAGGCTTCTTGGTGGCACGATGCACCCTCGGCTTCTTCACCTTTAGTAGACTCTCCCTTGTAGGAAGAACTTCCAGGCATGGAAGTACAGGATCAAAAGTTTCTTGAAGGAAAAAGGTTTTTGGAATCTCATTACAGGTGCTGAGCGAGAGCCGGAGCTATCCCGACAACCTACACAACACAGCAGGTTATAGCTCATAAACAATGGTCAGAAAGAGCATTCAAAGTGTTGCATTATCTGTCTATACGTATTTCGGATGCTATGCTCATACACATACATGATGCTGAGAATCCCAAGAATGCATGGGATACATTGGTGAAGTTGTTTGATACAGACACGAGTACTTGCAAGTCTCAATTGCGACAACAGATACATAATGTGAAGTGGAATAGAAGGAGCATCCATGATTATGTGCAAGAGATAAAGAAATTTGCAGATGCATTGGCAACAATAAATGCTCCCATGCCTGATGATGATTTGGTAGACATTACCTTGTGTGGTCTTGGCAAGGAATATAAATCTTTTGATACATCTATCTCGGTTCGGAGTACATGTTTACCAGACTTTGATGAGTTGGTTTCCCTCTTGCTTGTTGAGGAAATCAAACTCAGTGATTCATTTCAGGATGCATCTACTAGCCATGATGATAATGGCAGAAATCAAGATTTCTATTCCCAAAGAGGATTTAGAGGCAGGGGGAGATTTGCATCACGTGGCCGTGGTGGTAATGGTCGTGGATGGTAGGACAGGTCACCACAACAGAATTTTTAGCCTTCATATGGTGCTAGAGGTGGTCGTGGATATACACCTCAGAGAGGCAGAGGTAATCCTCGTGGTAGAGGACGTTGGCAAGGCCAACAAACATCTATGCAAGATGTGGAATGCCATTACTGTGGGAAATTTGGTCATATGGCAAGATATTGTTTCCGCAAACAGAATGATTTGAGAGGGGGTAGACCACAACATCATGGAAATTATGCACAACATGGTGGTGGAAATTATGCATCAAGCAGTAATGATGGTACTGCAAATCACTTGTTTGCCATGAAACATGTTGTGGGATCTATGATGACAAATGCTGAAAATGATGACACTTGGTATATGGACTCTGGAGTATCAAACCATATGACTTGTCATGGTGAATGGTTTGAGCATATGAAGCCTATGGATGTGAAAGGCTATGTGGAAACAGGAGATGATACTCAGCATGCCATTACACATGTTGGAAGTGTACCATTGGTTATGCACAATGGTCAAACAAAATCTATGTCAGATGTATTGTACGTGCCTTCGATTACAAAAAGCATGGCCTCAATTGGTCAAATGGTGGAACGGGGATTACAGGTTTCTTTCAACGAGCATGGTTGCTTTGTTGAGGAGTTCAAAAATGGATGTAGAGTCATTGCTAAAGGCAAGAAAGAAGGCAGGTTGTTTAAGCTGGATGCTGGAATTCTTGAGTTAAAATCAGCCATGTTCTCTAAAAGCAGAAATGTGGTACAGGACATTGATATGTGGCATAAGAGGATTGGACATGTCAATATACAAAGGTTAAAGAACATGCAGGCAAGAGGCATTGTTAGTGGGCTGCCTAGATTCAAGTATGATGGGAATATGCATGTTTGTGAAGCCTATCAGTTTGGAAAGCAGACAAGGTTGCGGTTTCCTAGAGAAGGAAATATGAGTAGCAGGCCACTTGAGATAGTACATAGCGATGTATGGGGTCCTGCACAAAACCCATCTATCAAAGGCAGTTTATATTATGTGACATTCATAGATGATTTCAGCAGGATGACATGGATATACTTTCTCAGAGAGAAAAGTGAAGTGTTAGAAAAGTTTATGGATTTCAAAGCTTTTGCAGAAAAGCAATATGGTTCTTGGATTAAGTGTTTGAGGACAGATGGAGGTGGTGAATACACCTCAAATGCTTTTGAGCATTTCTTGAGAAAGCATGGTATAAGAAGGCAATTGACTTGCAGGTATACACCTCAGCAAAATGGTGTGGCTGAGAGAAAGAATAGAGTCATATGTGAAGTGGCCAGGGCAATGTTCAATGAAAAGAGCATGCCAGATTATTATTGGGCAGAAGCTTGTGCTACCGCAGTGTATATACTTAATAAGACACCTACAGTAGCCATACATGGAAGTACGCCAGAGATGCGGCTTACAGGTTTTAGGCCAGACATTGGACACCTCAAAGTATTTGGATGCATAGCTTATGTACATGTGCCTGATGAGAGAAGGAGGAAGTTGGATCCTAAGGTAGAAAAGTGTGTGTTTGTTGGATATGCACAGGATTGTAAGACATACAAATGTTACAATCCACAAACTAGACAAGTGGTCATCTCACGAGATGTGGTGTTTGATGAGCTTGCTAGTTGGTACAAAGCAAAGGATGAGGGTTTCATTGAGTCACTTGAAGCTGATGTGCCTGTGAACTTGCCACAAGCAAGTTATAGTTCTACTTCTATGTCTGGGCCAGCAGAGGCTGAGAGTAGTACTGTACGTCCATGGTCAGGATGTTTGAGGCATGAGAGTGTGAGTACTGGGAGTAGTGCTATGGATAAAGGAAAGAAGAAGGTTGAAGGAGTTGGAATCATAGGTTATGAGTCGTCAAGTTTAGAGAGCTTGGATGAGGAGCTTGGCATACCTGTTTTACGCATACCTGGTGCAAGGCAGGATAGATATGTGCCACCACATGCTAGAGTGATAGGTGTTCAGAGTGATCCGCATGCATTGCGGAGATCCCAAAGGGTCAGATATCCAGAAAAGTTGACATACCGTGATTTTGCTATGCATTATGCATATATGACGTCTTTGGTGAAGCGTGTGGAACCTACATACTATACAGAAGCTATTGGAAAGCATGTATGGGAGAAAGCAATGGATGTTGAGATGGACGCATTGGTTCATAATGATACATGGGATTTGGTTGCATTACCATAGGACAAAAATGTCATTGGTTGTAAATGGATTTACAAAGTGAAGTGCAAGTCAGATGGTTCCATTGAACGACATAAAGCAAGATTGGTAGCTAAGGGTTATGCACAAACCCAAGGATTGGACTATGATGAAACATTTAGTCCAGTGGTGGCAAAGATAGGAACAGTGAGAGCAGTCATTGCTATGGCTACACTAATGGTTGGGAAATGCATCAAATGGATGTGAAAAATGCATTTCTGAATGGTGATCTACAAGAAGAGGTTTATATGTCACATGTTAAGATTCTAGAAATGGGATTGATCATGGTGAATGACATAGATTAAGCATAAGATAATTAAGGTGGATTAAACCACACTAAAAACTCCATAACTAGAGAGAGAGAGATTGCACACTCAACACTATTCCCTTGTATTTCATATCACAATGAACCATACAATGATATAGGCTCTCTAGCCTTATCCCACTTTACACATCATCATCCATGTAGCAACTCCTTTTCCACTCTTTTGGTCAACACCTACATACCATACAATATTACATGTGGCATTTCTATCTCACCACAATATCTTGCACCTCTAGGGTGCTTTCCCATATACACACAACACCATGATTACATCTCTCAACACCCCCTCTTAATTGAGGAGTTCCACAACTCTCCCATCATCCATCACCCATATCAATGTAGCATTGCACAACCACAATCGCTACCTTTCAACATTCCCCCTCCATGATACATTGGAGTGTCCATCATCCAAACATGTGTGCGCGTGTCTACCATCTTGGACACCTAGTCCATTTTGAGCTGACTCGCTCTCACAGCAGAACCACTGAGTCCGATTTGAACATGGAAGTTTGGGTGGGAACCAACCCACATGCATGCACCTTACACGTGCATCGCTCTTGCACACATCACACAACAGCCATTTCGAGCTTCTAGGTGAGCTCGAGCAGGGCGACCCTCATACCATGGATGATTACAAAGAATTTCCGTTTTGAGCACGCATGCTCGTGGATGTTTGTCCATCATCATGTTTGGGTGAAAAATAAAAAATTACAAAGCCTTTTTGGCCAAAGCCAGACAGCAGACCCAAGTGTGTGTGCACGTCTTCTAAAAAGGTTTTAAAAAATCACGTGTGTGAATGAGCCCTTGATATTACAAGGGTCAAGATTAAAAGTTTATTAAAAACTTAAATTCACTTTCATTTTGTATCCTGCACACCAAATTGGGCTACACTCCAAATGCCGCCTACAAATCTGGGGACGTGCAGGCTGCAGCTTGTAACTTTTTATCACTCACTCACTACCTTCACTCCGCATGCTAGCATGGATATGCACTGGACGAATCTGGACTCTGCATCACTTTTGCAGAAACGTGACCCACTCTGGTCATCGTCTTCCTCACGGCTTCTTTCTCTGTGCATCTTTCCTATGCCATAGCCAAAAGTTCACGGCAACCTGACTAAGGTCGCCATAGTTGTTTCTCCAACCGCGTGGTCATAGTTTCTTTACACCTGGCAATGCTTCTCTGTATGCGCTACCGCTTGTGGCGGTTGAAGCTCACTACTATGAGCACTCTCATGCTTTCTCTGAGATTCAATGTTGTGGCGCGACCTCTGCTTACCTTTCAATTTTCCTGATTTCTAATTGCTACATTTGCACTTTCGCTTCACGAGACTCAAGCTTGCTACCTCTTTGCTGATGGTAGTTGTTCTCTGGTAGTAGTGGTGCTGCTGCTCTGTTGCCTTGCTACTACAACATTAAAAAAAAAAAATGTTTGCTGTGCAATGGAGGTTTGTCTCTTACTGCAATCACTTTTCTGATTATTTCATGGCTTGCCTTGCTGCAGCCAACCGTTTACTTCAACCTCTGTTGTGAGGTCTTCTTATTCATTCCTTACGCTTTTGACTTGTCGTCGTAGATGTGCCCTCTCACTGTAACATGGTATCAAAGCCTTGTGCTATCTATTAGGGTTTATGAGTGAGTGAGAGAAGAGGGAGAAGAAGCTGTGAAGAAAAGCTGTGAAGATTGCCATTGATGCTGTGAAGCTTGGGCAACCCAAAGCAAAGGAAATTTTTGGTTTTTGAAAGCTTTCCATGAAGCTTGGAAGCGGTGATGTATGGTGAAATACATGCAAATCTGGTAAAGAAATATGTATGTGATAAGCGAGAATGGGTTGGCAACTCATGTACAAGCCCTACACTGATTTTTGGAGCAATTTTGATGCATTTGAATGAGTGAAATTTACTGGTTTTTGACCTCTCACACAAAACAGAGAAAAGGAAGCCAATTTTTGATGCATTTGGAGCATGTTTTTGGCAAAAATCAAAGCATTGATGGATTGCACACATACCTAGGTGTGTTGGGTACTTGTATACATCATCAATTAGCACTTTAAACACTCCCAAATCCCTCAGGAGCAAGCGGCGCAGGCTGAACAGAGAAACAGAGTAGAATTTTGATATTTTTGATACAAGGAGGTCAAATTCCACTTGGATGCTTGACATATTCCACTTGGATGCTTGACATATTCCAAAATTGACTTAGCAATTGGTTGCTACAACACTTAGAAGAAGGCTATATGATTGGATTGATCAATTATCATCAATTGAGCTGGAAATGAGCTGATTAAACAGGTTGTCTACTAGTTGCAGAGAAACAGAGTGTGATTAATCGATCACTTTGGTCTTAAACAATTGGACTAATTCATTTTACATGGAGTAAATGGACACCATTGCTAAGCTAATGAATGCCTGGTTGCTCAATTTGGACAAGGATTGAAGAAATTAGAGCAAAATTACTACTGGTTTTTTTGGGTTTTCTTAGAACAGAGAAAGGGGTTTGACAAAATTGATATGTATGCATGTTGGATGGTGTTGATATTCAACATTGAGGTTGTTTAGGTGTCAATGTAAGTTACCCATACTTGATTGCACCACTACATTGTCATTTGGAGCCTTGGAAAGCGCATCGAATCAGGGTATCTTGGACTGCGTGAGCCAATTCATTTTGGATGCATACAGGTTGATTTTCTACATCAAAATTGAAGTTTGTTGCTACTTTGGAGTATCTGGAACACCCATTGGAAGGTGGTTGAGCTGAGGAAGGCTCGTTTACAGATTTGGAATTATGCGGAAGGTGTATTGCATTGAGCAAACATGTCAGATAATCCAGTACAGATTGTTGGTGAAAAGCTGGATAGGAAGAATTTCCAGGCATGGAAGTACATGATCAAAAGTTTCTTGAAGGGAAAAGGTTTTTGGAATCTCATTACAGGTGTTGAGCCAGAGCTAGAGCTACCCCGACAACCTACACAGCAGCATGTTATAGCTCATAAACAATGGTCAGAAAGAGCATTCAAAGTGTTGCATTATCTGTCTATATGTATTTCGGATGCTATGCTCATACACATACATGATGCTGAGAATCCCAAGGATGCATGGGATACATTGGTGAAGTTGTTTGATATAGACACGAGTGTTCGCAAGTCTCAATTGCGACAACAGATACATAATGTGAAGCGGAATAGAAGGAGCATCCATGATTATGTGCAAGAGATAAAGAAGTTTGCAGATGCATTGGCAACAATAAATTCCCCCATGCCTGATGATGATTTGGTAGACATTACCTTGCGTGGTCTTGGCAAGGAATATAAATCTTTTGATACATCTATCTCGGTTTGGAGTACAGGTTTACCAGACTTTGATGAGTTGGTTTCCGTCTTTCTTGTTGAGGAAATCAAACTCAGTGATTCATTTCAGGATGCATCTACTAGCCATGATGATAATGGCAGAAATCAGGCTTTCTATTCCCAAAGAGGATTTAGAGGCAGGGGGAGATTTGCATCACGTGGCCGTGGTGGTAATGGTCGTGGATGGCAGGACATGTCACCACAACAGAATTTTTAGCCTTCATATGGTGCTAGAGGTGGTGGTGGATATACACCTCAGAGAGGCAGAGGTAATCCTCGTGGTAGAGGACGTTGGCAAGGCCAACAAACATCTATGCAAGATGTGGAATGCCATTACTGTGGGAAATTTGGTCATATGGCAAGAGATTGTTTCCGCAAATAGAATGATTTGAGAGGGGGTAGAGCACAACATCATGGAAATTATGCACAACATGGTGGTGGAAATTATGCATCAAGCAGTAATGATGGCACTGCAAATCACTTGTTTGCCATGAAACATGTTGTGGGATCTATGATGACAAATGCTGAAAATGATGACACTTGGTATATGGACTCTGGAGCATCAAACCATATGACTTGTCATGGTGAATGGTTTGAGCATATGAAGCCTATGGATGTGAAAGGCTATGTGGAAATAGGAGATGATACTCAGCATCATGCCATTACACATGGAAGTGTACCATTGGTTATGCACAATGGTCAAACAAAATCTATGTTAGATGTATTGTACATGCCTTCGATTACAAAAAGCTTGGCCTCAGTTGGTCAAATGGTGGAACAGGGATTACAGGTTTGTTTCAACGAGCTCGTGGACGATTGCGCATGCACCTCACACGTGCATCGCTCTTGCACACATCACAACAACCATTTTGAGCTTCTCGGTGAGCTCGAGCATGGTTACCCTCATATTTGGGTGAAAATAAAATTACAAATCCCTTGGTCGCAATCGGGCAGGGGACCCTCGATGTGTGTTTGAACAACTACAAAAAAACTTTGGAAATTATTTGTGTGTGAATGTGTTCTCAAATAATGCCTTTCAAAAGCATGTGAACAAGGCTTTATAATTTTCATATAATGCCTTTTAAAATAAATGATGTGGTGTTGTGTGAATGTACCCTTATTGCCAATAAGGGTTAAATTAATTTTTTAAAAAGAAAAATCTCTGAAATTCTCTGTATGTGCGTTGAATGCGCCGACCGTGCTCAGACTGCAGGGTCTTCTTCTTCCTCGCAGCTTCTTCCTTTGCGTGGTTGTAGCCGTTGCTCCTCTGTTGCACGCCAGATGCTGGCACCTGCAATGCCTTTGTCTTTATCTTTTACACTAGCGCCAATCGCTACCCACTATTCTTGGTCTTCTCCTCTGCACTTGCTTCCTTGGCTTTCTCAGGCTTCTTGGTGGCACGGTGCACCCTCGGCTTCTTCGCCTTTAGTAGACTCTCCCTTGCCGCCTCCCTTCTTGTTAGCCTTGATGGCAGATGTCATGTTGCTGGTGCTGCTGTTGTACTTGTTATTGCTATTGTTGTTATTTGGCTTCGCCTGGTTCGATCACTACCTTTGCCTACAGCTGGGACTCGAACTGGGCTACATCTCTGCGTGCTTACCATGCTTTTGCAGCCTTTGCAGTATGCCTTGGAATTAACTGCTCTCGTCACAGTTACCTTGCCACTCTCTCTGAATCTATAGTGATGGCCTCAATTCCATCTAACCCGTTGATGATTCTCTTAACCTTCCTCCGGCATCCTTCACAGTGAATGAAGACCTTCAAAGTAATGGTCTCCAGTTTAGTGGGGGTTTAGGGGAGTCTACCTTTGTCATGTCACAAACAAGAACTTCATCTTCTCTGTTGTTATGTCACTTTGCCTCCTCTACCTCTTCAATGAGGTTCACACATAGCCATCCAAATGGCCTTCAAGAGCTCCCAATTTGAACTCTAACATGCATCTCCTTCTTGTTTCAATCTCTTTGCCTCTTCTAACCTCTCTCATTGAGGTTTCTCCCATAGCCATCAACATGGCCTTGCAAGTTCCCAAATGAACTTGCACTCTCTATGCTTTTTCTTGCATACAAACTTCAAAAGTGCTTCTTCACATGGTCTCTCAAATGAAACCATAGGTGCATAAACATGTGGAAACTGCCAAGGTTTCCATCCCCTTCTTTTCTCTCTTTCATTGAGCAAACATCCACAAGTACATCCTCTTCTTGATGCACACACATGTGAACTCCATTGAGTTTACCATCTCACTTGCCATTATCTTGACAAGCATGCACCTCCACACAAGATTCATGGGATACACAAATCCCATACATGTGAGATCCCTGTCCCCACCGAGCAACGGCGGATTCGGGGTACTAGTAGCGGAAGTAGCACTTCTCACGCGGGACAGGGGTCTCACACTTGGGGCCTCGTCCACGGATATCCGAACAAGAGACTAATCCGTCGGTTTTTCCAAAACCGAACCTGGAAAAACTTCCCTTACCCGGAAAGCACGGGCGATTCCACCAGGATAACTTTTCTCTAACGTAGTCAAGATCATTTACTGATCACGCTGATCCGACTGCACCTATAAAGATACTCGGTTAGATCAAGGAAGAAACTTACACTTGGATCATTGGGATCAACGCTTTTTTCCCCATCAAGAGGCACAACCGTTTGATTCCTATCCATAGAACAATTACTATCCGGGATTTACTTTATTTATCGTAATAACAGAAATTGAGTCTCGATTTACGGATCCATCAGTCCAGCCTAACCCCATCCAGTCCCATGGGTTAGCCAACCGCCCAACCACTGTAGTGATGGGATCCAATTAAGAATTTGGTTAGGTTTTGTCCCGGGTACCAAGGAAAAGAGTTCCAAGGCCCCCTAGCCGGAAGTTCATGCAAACATAAAATTAGTCACACGACTTACACACCAAATATGAAATTGCCTTTTTCTTAGCATCAGCTAACTTTAAAACAATCCTTTAATGAAACCATTATGTCACTGATGACAATCCTCAAAGTCTATGGTTGAATCCTTATTTTCAGTCATTCATTCATCGGTATACTTATGGCATCATTGGCAACCAGAACGCTCACCACCTGTTGACTCAGGGGCCTTTTCCATAGTTCCTAGCTCATAGTAACCAGCAATATATTCATATAATAGAATGGAATCTCCGTGGAAGATCAGCTATGGTTGAATCCTCAAAGTCTATGGTTGAATCCTTATTTTCATTCATTCATCGGTATACTTATGGCATCATTGGCAACCAGAACGCTCACCACCTGTTGACTCAGGGGCCTTTTCCATAGTTCCTAGCTCATAGTAACCAGCAATATATTCATATAATAGAATGGAATCTCCATGGAAGATCAGCAAGATCAACCCACAGATCCATATAAAAGAGCCATGGACTCATCTGTTGAGGACCAGCAAGGTCAATCAACTAGATCCATGCCCGGTTTTAGAAAACAACTCTTACTCCTTGTTCCAATATCTTCCACGATGCACGTGTGGGTATCTTCGACGACCCAGAGCCCGAGCACCGTATGGTCAGCGCCCTCTAGGATCCTTCGCAGGTAACCTAGCACTTCACTCATAGGCCGCTTCATTGGTCCCTCATCCACCGTACCAGAAGCTCACCATTTAAATCGAACCGAGGCTGGTCAAGACCTCGATCGACCTTGCTACGCGAGACGTCCTCCATTGACTTTCCGTCAGCAGTTGCAACTTTATCAGTTCGGTCTTCATGACCTTAATCCTCAAGACGGTCAAAATGCTTCCCCAGCATTCTTGACATAAAACAGTCATTTACAAACAGTCACAAATACAGTTTCTATAACGAACTCTCGTCTTTCCACATTATCCACTCTCGGACCACATTACTTATTCCACATTCCATTCAATGTGTACTCATTCTCATCCATTTACTCATATAGACTACACATTATTTCACATACACCTTCACATTCATTATTCTACATACATATCCATGTTCGTACGTCCACATCATACTTCCAATTTCACATTCATACATACGCATCTACATGCATACATCCACATCCACATTCATACATCCATACTTCCAATTCCCACATCCACATTCACATTCATACATCCACATTCACATGCATACATCCATTTTCACATCCTCATTCATACATCCATTTTTCCATTTCCACATCCACACATCCATATTCACATTCATACATCCATATCTACATTCATACATCCATATTACATCCATTCTCGCCCTAACAAATCCCATATACATCTTATCCCATCAGATACACTCTCTATCTCATCCCATACACATATTAACACATATCCTAACTCATCTTAACACATTCTATCACATCTCATACACCTCTTATCATATCCTATCACATCTCATACACATCTTATTACATCTTTTCACATCTCATACACCTCTTATCATATCCTATCACATCTCATACACATCTTATTACATCTTTTCACATCTCATACACCTCTTATCATATCCTATCACATCTCATACACATCTTATTACATCTTTTTACATCTCATACACCTCTTATCACATCCTATCACTTCCCATACACATCTTATCACATCTTATATCTTTTTATAGAATACAAGAGAATTCTTATATTTGATATAAGATTTCTCTACACATTTATTTATGCATAAATTCCATTTAAGGAGACTAACATTTTCGAAATAAAAATCAATCTTTTATGCATCTTCCTATGCATAAATTCATTTTAAATGAAAATGACACTTTCGAATTAAAATTCCATCTCTTATGCATCTTCCTATGCATAAACTCAATTTAGATGAGAATTGACACTTTTGAATTAAAAATCCATCTTTTTTGCATCTTCCTATGCATAAATTCAATTTGGATGAGAATAACACTTTTGAATTGAAATTCCATTCTTTTATGCATCTTCCTATGCATAAATTCAATTTAGATGAGAATGACACTTTGAATTTAAAAATCAATCTTTTATGCATCTTCTTATGCATAAATTCAATTTAGTAGGAATTACACTTTTAGAATAAAAGAATTTCTCTTATGCATCTAAGTTATGCATAAAATCCATTTATGATGAAAATCACACTTTTAGTATAAAAAGAATATCTTTTATGCATACCTCTATACATGAAATCCAATATGATAAAAGTAACACTTTTACAATAAAATAATCAACTTTTATGCATACCTCTATGCATGAAATTCATATATGATAAAAGTCACACTTTTATAATAAAATAATCAACTTTTATGCATACCTCTATGCATGAAATTCAAATATGATAAAAGTCACACTTTTATAATAAAATAATCACTTTTTATGCATATCTCTATGCATGAAATCCAAATATGATAAAAGTCACACTTTTATAATAAAATAATCAACTTTTATGCATACCTCTAAGCATGAAATTCAATTATGATAAAAGTCACACTTTTATAATAAAATAATCACTTTTATGCATACCTCTATGCATGAAATCCAAATATGATAAAAGAAACACTTTTATATTAAAATAATCAACTTTTATGCATACCTTTATGCATGAAATTTAATTATGTAAAAATCACACTTTTATATTAAAATAATCAACTTTTATGCATATCTCTATGCATGAAATTCAAATATGATAAAAGTCACACTTTTATAATAAAATAATCACTTTTTATGCATACCTCTATGCATGAAATCTAAATATGATAAAAGTCACACTTTTATAATAAAATAATCAACTTTTATGCATACCTCTATGCATGAAATCTAAATATGATAAAAGTCACACTTTTATAATAAAATAATCAACTTTTATGCATACCTCTAAGCATGAAATTCAATTATGATAAAAGTCACACTTTTATAATAAAATAATCACTTTTATGCATACCTCTATGCATGAAATCCAAATATGATAAAAGAAACACTTTTATATTAAAATAATCAACTTTTATGCATACCTCTATGCATGAAATTCAATAATGATAAAAATCATACTTTTATAATAAAATAATCAACTTTTATGCATACCTCTAGGCATGAAATTCAAATATGATAAAAGTCACAATTTTATAATAAAATAATCACTTTTTATGAATACCTCTATGCATGAAATCCAAATATGATAAAAGTCACACTTTTATAATAAAATAATCAACTTTTATGCATACCTCTATGCATAAAATCCAAATATGATAAAAGTAATACTTTTATAATAAAATAATCAATTTTTATGCATATCTCTATGCATGAAATCCAAATATGATAAAAGTAACACTTTTACAATAAAATAATCATCAATTATGCATAACATAAAAATCAATTTCTCCATGATTACAATAAAATTCTTTCAATTAATCTAGGATGATAATTCCTAGAATATGGTAGGAAGTTCTCTTTTCATGCTTTGAATGAAATTATTTTATGTGTATTTTTTATAAAAATTTTGCCATAGCTCCGCTACTATGACTGATAAATCTCAATTTATTTTGAAGGATAAAGCTTATCATTAAGGAAATGATTAGAATGATCCCTAATTGGATCATTAACCCAATAATGGATTGAATCATCAATATTCATAAAATACATAAACTAAAAGCATAGAAAAAAGCCATTAATTTGACCTCAAGCATAGATTAATCTTGGATTAAGGAAAAGATTTATGAAAAGCCTCATTTGGATTGAGAATGGGTCATGAGTATGACCATTTCTTGAGTGAGAGAGAGAAATTACATAAAAACCATTAGAATTAAGCATAAATGAAAATTTATGTAATTCTTTACTATCATTAATCAATTAACTTCAATAGCATTCATCTAATTATGTAATTCTTCACTACCATTCATCAATTAACTTCAATAGCATTCAAAAACCATTCCAATTAAGCTTCTCAAGCTTGAGAGGGGTTGAGAAGAGAGAAGCATTGAGCAATTATAGAAAAGATCAAAATTCACCATTTATCTTACAATTTGCTTGATTCTTTGTTCATGGTAGAGGCCCCCAACCAATCAATTGGTTAAGTATGTTGATGGAGCCACCAATGGGGATTGAAGAAAGAGGGAAGCTCCAATTTCTTCAATTTGGAGAGAATTTTAGAGAATAGTAGAAATTAGCATTATTTCAGCATAACTCTAGTATAGTAAAATTCTTCTATTTTTTTCAAGGGACTCATGTTCTATTTATAGGAGAGGGAAGCTCTAACCAAAGCTAACTGAATTCTAGAATTTTTCAGATTCAGTTTGGTTGAATTTGGACTAGATTTGAATCTAGTTTGGTTCCTTTTTTATTCGGTTTGGTTCCATTTTGATTTGGTTTGATTCAAGAGAGAGGAGAGATAAAAATATCACATTATTTTTGAGTTTAAAACTCATTCAAGCATGTGAAATATGCACCTCCTTTAATGGACTCCCCTTCCTTACATATGTGTCGAAATAGAATTATTATACCTAAAATATCTCATATTTTTAATATTGCTCATAGTTTTTTACTAATAAACCTTGTACATTTTCAACTCTTCATCTTATGTGAGCATTTACTCATTTTTGGATATCAAAAATATCTCATATTTTTGATATTACTCATAGTTTCTTACTAATAAATCTTGTACATAGTCAACTCTTCATCTTATGTGAGCATTTACTCATTTTTGGGTATCTTCTTTTACAAATTGGATTTATCTCCTCCCTACACATGGATTGATGCTATTGGCCCATAGGAACCTTAATTGGACCATAATCCAAAATTTTTTAAAAATCTAGACCCTTAGGCTAAGGTCCTTTATACCCATTTCCAATAAATTCCAATTGCACATTGGAAAGTTCTTTTTGAATTTCTGTTTCAGGGAAACTTATTTTAATAAGATGAGTTATTTTTCTATCCAAAAATATTCATAATCTGAATATTCTCTCTCTAAAATATTTTCTCTCTCTATGTCAAAACAGGTAGAGACGAGATCTCTTATATTTCTGAAGAGGGAATTGATTACAGGGGAATATGCTGGACATTTTGAGAGGCTGGGGAGGAATCTTACATTCTCTCACACTTGAAAAACGTGAGATGTCCTCATCTCACAAACTTGGGATAATTTCGCGAGATGCACGAACATGAGACTTAGAGAAAGATTTAATTAAGATTAACCACCAAATAAAAAATTCTCAAAGAGAGTAAGGGTCAAGACAAGAACAAGATTTAAACTTTATTCATTCTTGGAACATATACAGTAAGGATAGAAGAACTCTTTACACTTCCATAAGCCCGTCCATCATATGATCACAAAAGCAGCACTCACAAGCTGCGCACGTATAAGGTAACTCATCTATGGGAATAATTCTGTTGGTTATTGCTGCACCTATCTCAGTGGTATGAGGTGATCTAACAAAAGGACCTCTGAGAGGCAAGCCAAAAACGGGGTAAAGGCATATCTTCTGATGAGGAAGAAAACACGCCAGTAAGAAGACCCGCTCAGAAAACCCAAGATGTCTTGATCTCATGATGCAGTAGTATCGGGGACCCAAACCCAAGGCTTCAATAACCATGGCCAAGCGGAGATTGTTACGAAAGTGCTGCTGACCCCAGGGTGTTACCCTAGTTATATCTTGATAGGTCCGCCATTTAGTCTGAGCTACAGAAGTTCCTAAGTGAAGAAAAAGTGAGCGCTCATACTGTTCTATAAAATCCTTCTCACAGACTCGCTTGCGTCTTGAAGGTGAGAAATCATCATGGATAAAACTAATTCCTGTTGCCAAGCCATGAAGGAGATTAAGAAAGAAAGGAGATCGATGGAAGTAAGATTACTGTGAGCGACAAGTAAAAGTTACGACTTATATAAAGGAAGGAGCTAGCGTAACTTAGAAGCCAACGGTATCTTGCCACTGAAGTTTTACCATCTTTCCCTGATTTGGGTTTGGCACATTTTTCTATAGAAGGCATTAAGAACTTTGAGATGAAGAGATAAAAGAAGTAGGCTAAGTCACCTACTTTCTTTGGTCCGCAATATCTGGGGGATAACTACTTATACTCCCCTAGAGATAAAAAAATTCTTTTGGTCCGTATTCAAATGAAGACTATAACTGCTTCTTTGAATTCTCTGATTGTCCTCTTCTTATCTGTATATCGTCTCTGTTGATCCTGGGCAGCGTTTATATCTTTATGAATTGCCTGCATCTGTTGCTCTATGTCGCCAAGCATTTGACTGGTCATCTCGACCCTAATCAATGGGTCGGAACTAGTTAATGGAGTTAAGCAATCTTGTTCGAGACGGACCCTGATTAGATTGGTATGAAGGAATTGGTCTCTGAATTTGGGTTTTAGACTTCCCTGTGCCCTTTTCATGGTAGGAGTCGGGCAGTCTTTTAACTGATGACCAAAACCTTGCCATCCAAAACACCGGTTCTCACTTCTGAACTCATTGTTCTGAATCCTTAAAACAGGTGGGCTCCTGAGAAGTATTCTGGGGAAAGTGTCTTCCCTTTTTAAACAAAATCTTTCTTTTATTTTAGAGAGGGAAGGGAGATTCTTACTCCTGCACACCTCGAAGGCTGGGGGAGGAATATTACATTCTACCCCACTTAAAAAGTGCGAGATGTCCTCATCTCGCAAAGTAGAGGACAACTCTTTTTCTTAAGATCCAATTTATTCTAGGGTTCCTTATATTCTGGTCAACCCAATAGAATACGGGGATAATTATCCCTTAAATAGAACTCATCATTAAATAACAATTCATTCAAATCATATCATTCATCTCTTTAACACGATAATGGTCCATTAGACTGAAAAATTTCTTTATGAACATTCCGACCCATTGATTAGGGTCGAGATGACTAGTCAAATGCTCTGATACCAACTGTGAGATCCCTGTCCCCACCGAGCAACGGATTCGGGGTACTAGCAGCGGAAGTAGCACTTCTCGCGTGGGACAGGGGTCTCACACTCGGGGCCTCGTCCACGGCGGATATCCGGACAAGAGACTAATCCGTCGGTTTTTCCAAAACTGAACCCGGAAAAACTTCCCTTACCCGGAAAGCACGGGCGATTCCACTAGGATAACTTTTTACTCTAACGTAGTCAAGATCATTACTGATCACATTAATCCGACTGCACCTATAAAGATACTCGGTCAGATCAAGGAAGAAACTTGCACTTGGATCATTGGGATCAACGCTTTTTTCCCCATCAAGAGGCACAGCCATTGATTCCTATCCATAGAACAATTACTATCCGGGATTTACTTTATCTATCGTAATAACAGAAATTGAGTCTCGATTTACGGATCCATCAGTCCAGCCTAACCCTATCCAGTCCCATGGGTTAGCCAACCGCCCAACCACTGTAGTGATGGGATCCAATTAAGAATTTGGTTAGGTTTTGTCCCGCGTACCAAGGAAAAGAGTTCCAAGGCCCCCTAGCCGGAAGTTCATGCAAACATAAAATTAGTCACACCACTTACACACCCAATATGAAATTGCCTTTTTCTTAGCATCAGCTAACTTTAAAACAATCCTTTAACGAAACCATTATGTCACTAATGACAATCCTCAAAGTCTATGGTTGAATCCTTATTTTCAGTCATTCATTCAAGTCATTCATTCATCGGTATACTTATGGCATCATTGGCAACCAGAACGCTCACCACCTGTTCACTCAGGGGCCTTTTCCATAGTTCCTAGCTCATAGTAAGCGACAATATATTCATATAATAGAATGGAATCTCCGTGGAAGATCAGCAAGATCAACCCACAGATCCATATAAAAGAGCCATGGACTCATTCGTTGAGGACCAGCAAGGTCAATCAACCAGATCCATGCCCGGTTTTAGAAAACAACTCTTACTCCTTGTTCCAATATCTTCCACGACGCATGTGTGGGTATCTTCGGCGACCCAGAGCCCGAGCACCGTATGGTCAGCACCCTCTAGGATCCTTCGCAGGTAACCTAGCACTTCACTCATAGGCCGCTTCCTTGGTCCCTCATCCACCGTACCGAAAGCTCACCATTTAAATCGTACCGAGGCTGGTCAAGACCTCGATCGACCTTGCTACACGAGACGTCCTCCATTGACTCTCCATCAGCAGTTGCAACTTTATCAGTTCGGTCTTCATGACCTTAATCCTCAAGACGGTCAAAATGCTTCCCCAGCATTCTTGACATAAAATAGTCATTTACAAACAGTCACAAATACAGTTTCTATAACGAACTCTCGTCTTTCCACATTATCCACTCTCGGACCACATTACTTATTCCACATTCCATTCAATGTGTACTCATTCTCATCCATTTACTCATATAGACTACACATTATTTCACATACACCTTCACATTCATTATTCTACATACATATCCATGTTCGTACGTCCACATCATACTTCCAATTTCACATTCATACATACGCATCTACATGCATACATCCACATCCACATCCACATTCATACATCCATACTTCCATTTCCACTTTCACACATCCACATTCACATTCATACATCCACATTCACATGCATACATCCATTTTCACATCCTCATTCATACATCCATTTTTCCATTTCCACATCCACACATCCATATTCACATTCATACATCCATATCTACATTCATACATCCATATTACATCCATTCTCGCCCTAACACATCCCATATACATCTTATCCCATCAGATACACTCTCTACCTCATCCCATACACATCTTAACACATCCTAACTTATCTTAACACATTCTATCACATCTCATACACCTCTTATCATATCCTATCACATCTCATACACATCTTATTACATCTTTTCACATCTCATACACCTCTTATCACATCCTATCACATCTTATTACATCTTTCCATATCTCATACACCTCTTATTACATCTTTTCACATCTCATACACCTCTTATCACATCGTATCACTTCCCATACACATCTTATCACACCTTATATCTTTTTATAGAATACAAGAGAATTCTTATATTTGATATAGGATTTCTCTACACATTTATTTATGCATAACTTTCATTTAAGGAGACTAATATTTTCGAAATAAAAATCAATCTTTTATGCATCTTCCTATACATAAATTCATTTTAAATGAAAATGACACTTTCGAATTAAAATTCCATCTCTTATGCATCTTCCTATGCATAAACTCAATTTAGATGAGAATTGACACTTTTGAATTAAAAATCCATCTTTTTTGCATCTTCCTATGCATAAATTCAATTTGGATGAGAATAACACTTTTGAATTGAAATTTCATTCTTTTATGCATCTTCCTATGCATAAATTCAATTTAGATGAGAATGACACTTTGAATTTAAAAATCAATCTTTTATGCATCTTCTTATGCATAAATTCAATTTAGTAAGAATTACACTTTTAGAATAAAAGAATTTCTCTTATGCATCTAAGTTATGCATAAAATCCATTTATGATGAAAATCACACTTTTAGTATAAAAAGAATATCTTTTATGCATACCTCTATACATGAAATCCAATATGATAAAAAAAATACTTTTACAATAAAATATTCAACTTTTATGCATACCTCTATGCATGAAATTCAAATATGATAAAAGTCACACTTTTATAATAAAATAATCAACTTTTATGCATGCCTCTATGCACGAAATCCAAATATGATAAAAGTCACACTTTTATAATAAAATAATCAACTTTTATGCATACCTCTATGCATGAAATTCAAATATGATAAAAGTCACACTTTTATAATAAAATAATCACTTTTTATGCGTACCTCTATGCATGAAATCCAAATATGATAAAAATCACACTTTTATAATAAAATATTCAACTTTTATGCATACCTCTAAGCATGAAATTCAATTATGATAAAAGTCACACTTTTATAATAAAATAATCACTTTTATGCATACCTCTATGCATGAAATCCAAATATGATAAAAGAAACACTTTTATATTAAAATAATCAACTTTTATGCATACCTCTATACATGAAATTCAATTATGATAAAAGTCACACTTTTATAATAAAATAATCAACTTTTATGCATACCTCTATGCATGAAATTCAAATATGATAAAAGTCACACTTTTATAATAAAATAATCACTTTTTATGCATACCTCTATGCATGAAATCCAAATATGATAAAAGTCACACTTTTATAATAAAATAATCAACTTTTATGCATACCTCTATGCATGAAATTCAATTATGATAAAAGTCACACTTTTATAATAAAATAATCACTTTTATGCATACCTCTATGCATAAAATCCAAATATGATAAAAGAAACACTTTTATATTAAAATAATCAACTTTTATGCATACCTCTATGCATGAAATTCAATAATGATAAAAATCACACTTTTATCATAAAATAATCAACGTTTATGCATACCTCTATGCATGAAATTCAAATATGATAAAAGTCACACTTTTATAATAAAATAATCACTTTTTATGAATACCTCTATGCATGAAATCCAAATATGATAAAAGTCACACTTTTATAATAAAATAATCAACTTTTATGCATACCTCTATGCATGAAATCCAAATATGATAAAAGTAACACTTTTATAATAAAATAATCAATTTTTATGCATACCTCTATACATGAAATCCAAATATGATAAAAGTAACACTTTTACAATAAAATAATCATCAATTATGCATAACATAAAAATCAATTTCTCCATGATTACAATAAAATTCTTTCAATTAATCTAGGATGATAATTCCTAGAATATGGTAGGAAGTTCTCTTTTCATGCTTTGAATGAAATTATTTTATGTGTAATTTTTATAAAAATTTTACCATAGCTCCGCTACTATGACTGATAAATCCTAATTTATTTTGAAGGATAAAGCTTATCATTAAGGAAATGATTAGAATGATCCCTAATTGGATCATTAACCCAATAATGGATTGAATCATCACTATTTATGAAATACATAAACTAAAAGCATAGAAAAAAGCCATTAATTTGACCTCAAGCATAGATTAATCTTGGATTAAGGAAAAGCTTTATGAAAAGCTTCATTTGGATTGAGAATGGGTCATGAGTATGACCATTTCTTGAGTGAGAGAGAGAAATTATATAAAAACCATTAGAATTAAGCATAAATGGAAATTTATGTAATTCTTTACTAGCATTAATCAATTAACTTCAATAGCATTTATCTAATTATGTAATTCTTCACTACCATTCATCAATTAACTTCAATAGCATTCAAAAACCATTCCAATTAAGCTTCTCAAGCTTGAGAGGGGTTGAGAAGAGAGAAGCATTGAGAAATTATAGAAAAGATCAAAATTCACCATTTACCTTACAATTTGCTTGATTCTTTGTTCACGGTAGAGGCCCCCAACCAATCAATTGGTTAAGTATGTTGATGGAGCCACCAATGGGGATTGAAGAAAGAGGGAAGCTCCAATTTCTTCAATTTGGAGAGAATTTTAGAGAATAGTAGAAATTAGCATTATTTCAGCATAACTCTAGTATAGTAAAATTCTTCTATTTTTTTCAAAGGACTCATGTTCTATTTATAGGAGAGGGAAGCTCTAACCAAAGCTAACTGAATTCTAGAATTTGTCAGATTCAGTTTGGTTGAATTTGGACTAGATTTGGATCTAGTTTGGTTCCTTTTTGATTCGGTTTGGTTTCATTTTGATTTGGTTTGATTCAAGAGAGAGGAGAGATAAAAATATCACATTATTTTTGAGTTTAAAACTCATTCAAGCATGTGAAATATGCACCTCCTTTAATGGACTCCCCTTCCTTACATATGTGTCAAAATAGAATTATTATAACCAAAATATCTCATATTTTTAATATTGCTCATAGTTTTTTACTAATAAACCTTGTACATTTTCAACTCTTCATCTTATGTGAGCATTTACTCATTTTTGGATATCAAAAATATCTCATATTTTTGATATTGCTCATAGTTTCTTACTAATAAACCTTGTACATAGTCAACTCTTCATCTTATATGAGCATTTACTCATTTTTGGGTATCTTCTTTTACAAATTGGATTTATCTCCTCCCTACACATGGATTGATGCTATTGGCCCATAAAAACCTTAATTGGACCATAATCCAAAAATTTCTGAAAATCTAGACTCTTAGGCTAAGGTCCTTTATACCCATTTCCAATAAATTCCAATTGCACATTGGAAAGTTCTTTTTGAATTTCTGTTTCAGGGGAACTTATTTAATAAGATGAGTTATTTTTCTATCCAAAAATATTCATAATCTGAATATTCTTTCTCTAGAATATTTTCTCTCTCTATGTCAAAACACAGGTAGAGACGAGATCTCTTATATTTCTGAAGAGGGAATTATTGATTACAGGGGAATATGCTGGACATTTTGAGAGGCTGGGGAGGAATCTTACAATACATAGCAACCCTTCATAGAGCATTCTTCCATGCTCAAACACAAAACTTTGAGGCAAAACTTCACAAAACCAACCTTCTTGAGGCATAATCAGCAGCATATCTTCTCTTGGCAGCTTTTCCTTGACGATGATGAAGACTCCGTAGCCTTCATAATGTTGAAATCTCCATTTTCAGCTTCCTTGATGATGAGCAAGCTCTCCATGTTGCAAAACTCCATTTGAAACTCTCTTGGGCAGCTTCTTTGATGTTTGATGAAGACTCCATAGTGTTCATAATGCTGAAATCTTAATTTTCAGCTTCATAGGCAGCTTTGAACTCCTCTCTCAAATGCAAATAGAGAACAATAATAGAGTGTGCATAATTTTTTTTAAAAATGAACCATAATAACATGCTTAATCAAACAAACACACAAACAAGCTAATATACATAATAATCACCATGACCAAGAGCCCACCCAAGCTCTGATACCATGTTAACAATCCTAAAAATGGGATTGATCATGGTGATAAACATAGATTAAGCATAAGATTAAGGTGGATTAAACCACACTAAAAACTCCATGAGAGAGAAAGAGAGATTGCACACTCAACAATAGCTCTATTGCATATCTCAAGTGAACCATACAATGATATAGGCTTTCTAGCCTTATCCCACTTTACATGTCATCATCCATGTGGCACTTCCTTTTCCACTTCTTTTGGTCAACACTCACACACCATTCAATATTACATGTGGCATTCCTATCTCACCACAATATCTTGCACCTCTAGGGTGCTTTCACACATATACACAATACCACGATTACATCTTTCATAGGTAGAGGGAGAGGAGACACACACATAGGAGCAAACTCTAATGTATATTGCAAACCTTAACCATAGAGGGAAGCCATCTCCCTTCTCACACAATGCATAAAACCATAATCCATAATACACACAACACTATGAGTTGTGTCCACGCACTTCTAACCCTAGCTAATGTCCACACACTATGACCAGCTGGACGCGGTCATTTATGTCTCACACATGTTCCTATCTAACATGCCAGCACATAGCATAGCTGGCTCACACTGATATCGAGCTTGAATCTCAACAGCCCCTCTCAAGCTCATGATGTACTGCCATAGATGAAGATGTAGATGAGCTTGGGATATCAAAGCTCTCAACACTTCCTCCTTTTTCCTTTTCTCTTCTTCAAGCTTTTTCTTCTTTTCTACTTCTACTCATTGGGCGGCTTCGCATTTATGTCTCTCTTCTAGTTTTCTTTTTCTTTCTTCTTTTATTTTCTGCTTCTTTACTTTGTCTGGGTCAGGCAGTAGCTCTTCATCTACTCTGAGCTTTCTTTTCTTGCTGGCCCTCTAGGCAATTTTTTGCCACTCTTCTTCATCATCCATGTCATCCATGTCATCTTCGAAAGAGCTAAAGCGATTTGGCTAAAGTGGAACAACCGAGAAGATAGAAATGTTAAAAATTTATGAAGTACCAGTAAAAGATTACAATTGTGTGATGAAATTCATACAAATTGATATTCAGAATGAAGATTCATAAATTGGGAATTGGGTCTTCAGATGAAAGTACCGCAATTGTATGAAATCCCTTGCTTGCTTGAGGCCTAGATATGATGGTATTTACCTTATAACTCCAAGGACCGTGACTACCCGTATATACCGTGGGTATATCTGTAGCTCTTTACTGACAATATATACGAGTAAATCTAAGACCTTGAAATTATAAGCAAAAATGCTATCCAGATGATGAATTTGAATGTTGGTTGATATGATTTTAGAATTCTGGTTGAGAATTGATGAGTTAATTTGGATTCTGATTGAAAGATGATGATTTTTGAATTTTGGTTGAAAGAAGATAAGTTGAACAAAGCCACAATGAGGATGAATGGGACGAATCCCAGTGATGATGTTAGTAACTGGAATGATGATTATGACTTCAGCAAATCACTATGAAATTAGTGGATTATGCTGACAGATTGCTGATGTTTGATCTTTGACCCAGTGAATCTAATTAAGGGATGACAAATTGAGAACCTGCATAATAACTGAAATTCCCGTAGAGGAATGATCAGATGAAATTTTTGATCTGATGGACCATTACTGTGTTAAGAATATGAATGAATTATTCTCTGGTAATGAGTTTTGTATGTTCGTCTTGTAGAAGGGATCTTTATCCCAGGATTCTGTGGGGGGCTGACCAATCTAAAGGACCCTAGAATTAGATGGATCTAAAGTCGGATTTGAATTATAAATAAAGGGACTTAACAGGCGAGGCTGTGGAGAAGTGGATCGAATCAGTGGAAGAATACTTTGATGTGTCACCGGGTACAACGAGAAAAGTAAAATGGCTCTTGCAAGGTTGAAGATAGTAGAAATAGCCAGAGTGGCATGGAGAAACCACTATGAGACAAACCGTCTGGATCGGAACACCCAGACCTAGAATGATCTCAAGATTTACCTAAGGAAGAGATTCTGTCCTGTCGACTTTTTGAAAACCAAGATGAACGAATTCTTAGAGTTAACCCAGGGGAGCAGAGCTATTCAAATGTATCACCAAGCGTTCGCTCTCCTCCTCAAGTACTCGCCACTGCTAGATGAAGTACAGCTGATGGCCAGGTTCATTCAGGGACTAAATGAACTTTTGAATATCCTAGTGAAGAATGCCAAGCCAGTTTCCATGGCCGAAGCAGTGCAGATGGCGAAGGATTTCGCCAAGGCCTTTGATGTCAAGGTCCCACCGAAGCATCATCATCTTTCAAAATATTTCTAACTCCAGAAGGTGATTCCAACTTTCCACCGCCTAAGAGACAACAAGGTCAAACTCAGGATATGGGAAGTTCCAAAAAGAATGGAAGAAAGGTCCTTTTCCCAGAACTTAATCCCCTGGAGAAGTTCCACCCTTGAACAAGGAAGTGAAATGCTATAACTGTCAAGGATTTGGACATCGTAGTATGGATTTCCCAACTCCTTTTGGATCAAGGTTTTCGGGGCGCGGGGAAATCAGGGACCAAGATTCCAGACTCTAGCTCCTTCCTTCTCTAGAGTGATGAGGTTCCTTTCCGTCAAAATCAGGGAAATCCCAAAGGTAGACCCTCTAACCAACCCTCAGTTTCAATCCAAAGTAATGCAAGAACTCCGTCTCAAAATAGGGGAAGTCAAAAAGAGATGTTCCTAAATGGACCGTCCACTTCCAAGGTAGTAACGCTGGAAGCGATTGAAGAAGAAGAAGATGAAGAGATTATACTCCACCTGGAGATGAGCAATTTTTTAGTGGGGTAGGATGCAAGATTCCTCCCTCCAGCTTTTGAGGTGTAAAGGTGTAAGAACCTCCCCTTATATTCTTGAAATTATTCCCCTCTCTGAAATTGAAGAAAGACTTTGTTTTACCCTGTTTTGGCCTAGAGAGAGAAAATGTCTAGAGAGAGATAATCCAAAATTAAGATATCTTTGGATATAAAAATCCTCCTAGTCTCCAAAATGGATTCCCCTGAAACAGAAATTCAAAATGAACTTTCCAATGTGCATTTGGAATTAATTGAAAATGTGTATAAGGGACCTTAGCCTAAGGGTCTACATTTTCAGAAATTTTTGGATTATGGTCCAATTAAGGTTCCAATGGGCCAATTTATTAATATTCTCAAATGATTTCACTTCTCAACCCCTATCAAGCTTGAGAAGTTTCTAATTAGTTGTTTGTAATGCAAATCAAGCTTTCCTTAAGAATTTTAATGATTAATCATAAAAAAGTTAATCTTTATGCTTATTTAGAATGCTTTTTATGTATATCTCTCTCTCCCAAAAGAATAGTCAAAGAATGTTTCATAATCTAGTAGAAATAATCATAATTAAGTTTATGATTATGGCTAAATTTATGATTTAATTCCATAATTTGGATTTAAGTTCAAGAATAAATCTTCTATCATAATTATATTGCAATGTCTTATTCTTTTTTAGAAAATTTAAAAATTATCAATAATAGCAGCGAAGTTATGGTAAATTTTTTAGAAAATAATACATATCTTATTTTTATGCATAATGCTAAAAGAGGACTTCCTACCATATTCTAGGATTGGACATCCTATGCAAAAAGAATGATTTTCATCATATTCATGAGAAATAATTTTGTAATTATGCATAATTAATCGATTATGAGAAAAGAGTAAATTTTGATAAATTTATTTTTATATAAAAAGAGAAATTTCCATGATAATTGAGATCCAAGCAATTAAATGGTAAAAGAGGAATTTTTGATAAATTTATTTTATGCAAAAAGAGGAATTCCCATAATAATTGAGATCCAAGTGATTAAATGGTAAAAGAGGAATTTTTGATAAATTTATTTTATGCAAAAAGAGGAATTTCCATGATATTTGAGATCCAAGAAATTAAATGGTAAAAGAGGTATTTTTGGCATAATTCAAATTATGAGTATTTATCAAAAGTGAAATTTTGAGCACTATTAATTTTATTGGGAAATATGGGTAGAATTGTTTTTTGTAAATCCCATAAATCTTTTACTCAAAATAAGAATATTGAATATATTTCACTTGAGAAATTTGAGAAAGAATATGAAAATATCCATCGAGAAAAAGTACCTTTAACTAGGCCAAGCAATTTCTGCCAAGTTGGCAGAAATTTAGAAAAGTCCCATCATTGGTATCGAAAGTAGAAAATGTTACTAAATATGAATAGATGTGAATATGATATGATAAGATGTGAATACAATGTGATAAGATGTGAATGCGATGTGAGTGGATGTGATAAGATGTAAATGCGATGTGATAAGATGTGGGTGGGATGTGATGTAAATGGATGTGGATGGGATGTGATGTAAATGGATGTGGATGTGGATGTGAAGAAATGTGGATGGGATGTGATGTAAATGAATGTGGATGTGGATGTGAAGAGATGTGGATGGGATGTGGATGTGGATGTGAAGAGATGTGGATGGGATGTGATGTGATGTGATGTGATGTGATGTGATGTGATGTAAATGGATGTGGATGTGAATGTGATGAGATGAGATTGAGATGTGATGATATGTGAAAGGATGTGATGTGATGTGATGTAAATGGGATGAGAATGAGATGTGGATGTGATGTAATATGGATGGAATAAATGTGATGTGATGTGGATGCAATGAATGTGATGGATGTGAATGGGTGTGATGGATGTGAGTGGATGTGATGAGATGTGAATGGATGCGATGTGATGTGGATGGATGTGAATGTGATGTGATGATATCTAAAATTTGGATGTGATGCGATGTGACTATGATACGATGAGATGTAAATGGATGTGAGTATGATGTGATGAGACGTGAATGGATGAGATATGATGTGGATGGATGAGACGTGAATGGATGAGATATGATGTGGACGGATGTGATGTGATGAGATATGGATCTGAATGAATATAAATGAATGTGAATGCTATTTGAGTAGGAGATGCGGTTCAAGACCCGTGATGGTGGTGACACTACATCTACGGGGCCAATGCAAAAGGCAAAAGTGGGTCTACTTCAGAAGTCAAGAAGAAGAAGTTTTCTACTAGTACGTGCTATTACTATGACAAGAAGGGTCATGTCATCAAAGACTGTAGAAAGAAGCAGGTTGATAAGAAGTCTGGCACCATGAAGACTTCATGGAAGGAAAAGGAGTCGACCAACAATGCCCAAGCTGAGTTGGAACTTTGGGTCCATAGAAGAGGTATGCTCATCCGCTCACGCTCCAATTGTTAACTGTTCATGGATTTTAGATAGTGGGGCATTCTGACATATGACCAGCAAAAAGGACTTGTATAGTTCTTGGCAGCCTTTATAGGAATCCATCGGTAACAATGCTAAATGTCAAGCCGAAGGGTCTGGAACCATTTCATTTGTGGTAGTCTACAAGTGAAGAAAAGAAGTTGTCTGATGTGCTCTATGTGCCTCAAATAAAGAAAAACCTGCTCTTAGTTATCTGTAATAACAAATTGTGGCCTTGAAGTATGCTTCAAGAAAACATGAGTAGAGATTCTAGATACTGAGAGGAAGACAGTTGACAAAGCTGTGGGGAATAACAATTTTTACGAGCTGAGTGCTCTTATAGCTATTGGAGACAAGGGCACAAGCAAACTTTGGCATGAGCGATTTGGTCACATCGGGTTTACTGTGTTGAAGGAGATGTAGAAAATGGTGATGGTAGAAAATTTACCTACATTTGCAGAATTGCAAGAACCATGTGAAGCTTGTATGATGGGCAAGCAACAACGGAAGGCGTTTCCCACAAATGAGCAGCAATCGAGCAAAGTCTCCTCTAGAGCTGGCACATGCTGATCTTTCTGGTAAGACGTCTCTACTACTGCATTGGGGGGATCTTCTTAATTTATGCTATTAGTCACAATTATAGTAGGAAGATTTGGGTTTATTTCCTCTGTGATAAGGTTGAAGCTTTTGGCAAGTTTAAATAGTGGCATAAATTTGTGGAGAATGAGACAGGTCAGAAGGTGAAGAAATTCCGAGAACGAGTGAATTCAATGAATACTGCATGGATCATGGCATAAGTGCCAGCTCACTGCTGCACATATGCCTCAACAAAATGGATTTGTGAAACTCCACCACATAGTCGTGGAAATGGAGAGGTGCATGATGAAAGGGAAAGGCTTACCGGGAAAGGCTTACCGGACTCTTTCCGGGCTGAAGCAGTCAACACTGTAGTTTATATTATCAACATATCCTACACAAAGGCGCTCAAAGGAATCACACCGTATGAGGCCTATTTGGGTAAGAAGCCTTCATTTTATCATTTTCAAGAATTTGGTAGTAAATGTTACATGCATATACCAAATGCATGTAGAACTAAGGTTGCTGTCAAAAGCAAGAAATGTATCTTCCTTCGATATAGTACAAAGTCAAAGGCATATCAACAATTTGATCTAGAGGCTAAGAAGATAATGGTCAGCCAAGATGTGGTGTTTGTGGAGCATTCACATTGAGTGGAGGACAGGGATCCATCCACTTTATCATCAAATGGAGAAATAATCCACCATGTGCCCAGCCCAAGCACCGAAAAGCTGAAGGAGTATGAGTTTTCAGATGATGAAGACTCTCAGAAATCACACCGGCTTGCCCCTACACCTAAAGGAGAGCCACTTCCTACATGGGTAAGGCAACTCTTTGATGATCACAACCCCCCACTTGATGTTGCAAAAACTTCAGCAAATGACTTACGTAGATCAAAGAGAATAGAGGAGCAGAGAAGGTCTTCTGAACACATTGTCAATATGGCCTTGATGCTGAGATAATGAATTTAGTGAAGGATCCCACAAATGTAGAAGACGATGTGGTAGATCCAAAGTGGAAGGCAGCGATGCAGTTAGAGTATGACAATATCATAAAAACACTTGGGACCTGGTTGATCGGCCACCAAATCAAAAGGTAATTGGCACCAAGTAGGTGTGGAAAGCTAAGTATAAATCTGATGGTTCATTGGAGAAATACAAAGCTAGGCTAGTTGCACAAGTTGAAGGTTTTGATGTCTGTGAAACCTTTGCCCCAATAGCTCGAATGACTACTATTTGCACAGTAGTTACCTTGGCTTACTGATAAGAAGTGGCCAATTTTTCAAATGGATGTAAAATCAGCTTTTTTGAATGGACATCTCAAGGAGGAGGTGTATGTCGCTTAGCTACCAAGGTTTGAGCTGCCCAGATTAAAAAACAAGGTTTACATTTAAGAAGGCTTTATATGGGTTGAAATAAGCTTAAAGTGCATGGCACCAATGAATAGATATTTTTTTCAAAAATATTGGTAACTTGTATGTACTCATGAAGGATGGCAAATATGTGATAGTTGTTCTCTATGTGGACGACCTGATTATCACAAGCAACCATGAAGACTTGATTTAGCAAACATGAGAAAGGCTTGGCTCTGAGTTTGAGATGACAAACTTGGGGCTCTTGTATTATTGTTTGGGGATCAAGGTTTGGCAAGAGTTTGACAAGATCTTCATTTCTCAGCAAAAGTATGCAACATAGATCTTGAAGGCATTTGGTATGACAAACTGCAAGCCAATAAGTACACTGATGGATGTAAACTCTAGGCTTTCTTTTGAGGACACTTCACCTTTTGGCTAACATCAAGATGCACATGAAGCTCGTTGTGGGAGTTTTATTTTCTTGTGCAATACTAGACCAGACATTTGCTATGCAGTTGGTGTGTTGAGCAGGTTCTCCAACAAACCAAGGGAAAGTCATTGGAATGCAGCAATGTGTGTGCTCAGGTACATCAAAAGTACCATTAAGTTTGGAATTACATACATGTCTGATGACTCAGTGGGATATTGTGACACCAGAAATTCAGTTTCTAGATATTGCTTCTCACTTAGATCCAATGTGTTCTCTTGGATTAGTAAGAAGCAACCCATAGTGGCACTTTCTTCAACTGAAGCAGAGTACAAAGCTACTTGTTTTGCTACATGTGAGGCAGTATGGTTGAGGAGGATTCTAGTAGATATGGGAGTTCTAGTGAGGTCAGCCATGACCTTAGGATGTGATAATTAGAGTTGCATGGCCATTGCAAAGAACCCTATGTTTCATGCTCGCACAAAGCACATTGAGATTCAATATCATTATGTGCGAGAGTTGATCAAGGATGAGATTGTGGAGCTAGAGTAATGTTCAATGGAGTAGAACTGAACCGACATCTTCACCTAAGCTCTTAGGAAGTACCAGCTCACTTGACATCTTCGTGGACTTGGCATTGGGCCAAGAAACTCTTAGTTCATCTTCGGGACATTGAGGGAGGGTGTTAGTATATGTTCAATGCCCGCCTCTCAGCATGTATCTCACATTGATGTATAGTGCACATTTGTATGGCTCCCATTATGAGGAGAAGCCATTGGTGGTGCACATATCTGTAGTGGGAACCCCAGCTTAGATGTTGGAAGGGGTCGTAGTTGTGACCGTTGATAGTTAGGAGATGACGAGGGGTACAAGCATTAGCCCTGACCCGAAAAGGTATAGGGAATATTCCTTTGTAATATTCCGTGGGATACAAATTTCATCATTACTAGGTGTGGTGGTCGGGTTGGGACACATTATGAATACACGAGCGATGAAGCCGTGTCAATGCAACGTAGCTGCCCACATCTTGGGACGTGTCCACCGCACTACCTGTAGCACTATAAATGGACATAGTTGGCACAAGCTAACGTATCCAATGCTTGTGAGCATATATTCCCTATACTCTTAGTACGCCCTCCATCCAGAGTCTATCTAGATTGCCATCTAAGCTCTATACTAGAGCACATGAGTGGACAACACCATCATATTATACCTATCTCTTGTTTGGTATAATCAAAATTTTAAAATTCTATCCATTCCCTCTATTGCATCGTCTAATGTATTTTCTCTTGCTTTCACTGTGCCATTTCTTACACATAATACATTGGTGTTTTATCCCATGATCAGCCATGTATGCACAAAACTCCTTAGACATATACTCCCCCCCTCGATCAGTACGCAGGGTACCAATCTTACATCTAGAACCATTTTGAACCAATCTTACATCTAATACATTGGTGTTTTATCCCATGATCAGCCATGTATGCACAAAACTCCTTAGACATATACTCCCCCCCTCGATCAGTACGCAGGGTACCAATCTTACATCTAGAACCATTTTGAACCATAGTAGCAAAATTTCTAAAGCACATAAAAACCTTTGATTTTAATTGCAATGGATATACCGAGGTATGTTTGGAATAATCATCAATGAATGTGATAAAATAGAGGTAGCCCCCAATAACTGGTGTCCTCGTAGAACTATATACATCACTATGTATAAGCTGCAATTTTGGACAGTTCTAACTAAACCATCTTTGGTAGATGATGGTAGATGATGCCCACTACATTTTTCCAAGAATACAACCCTCACAAACATGTTTGATAAGGGCTTCAAGATGTGGTAGCTTAGACATCATGTTATGTTTATGCAAAAGCAGCAAACTGCCAAAGTTTAAGTGACCATAGTGTGCATGCCACAACTTAGCATCACCCATTGCCTTTGTGGCAAAAACTGTACATACAATATGCCTTTTTCTTTCATATGCATCTAGCATGTAGAGGCCACAAGACAAAGTACCAGAATCAACAATTGTATTGGCGTCACTACGATCATAAACAATACATCTATCATCCATAAACTCAACCACTAAGCCAGCCTTAGTAATGGTAGAAACAAATAACAAGTTCTTCATATAATACATCTCAAAGTGTGGTTTTTCCACCATTTGTAGCAGTGAGAACAATTTTACCAAGCCCTTTTACATGATATAAGGAGTTGTTTACACTAGTAACAATGTTTCCCTGTGGAGTAGATTCAAGTGATGAGAACAAACTGCGATGAGAACTAATGTGCTTACTAGCACCGTTGTCAAAATACCAGATATATACATTTGTAAATAAGCCATGCATACATCCTTATGTGAAGGGTCAAAACTGCACTGCACAATGAAAGCTCAAGCATCATGTGCATAGTTTGCAGATTCTTTGTTTTCTACATTAGATGCTGACTCATCAGCTACTACAACCATACCTGACTCTTTATTTTTCTCATTTGCTAGTCATTTCTTGCACTCATTAATGTAGTGACTAGGTTTCCTCCAATAGTTGCATTTGTGCTTTTTCTTTGGCTTATTATCTTTCTTGTTAACTGGTTTGCCCAATGACTTTGATTTCGGCTTGTAACTACCCTGAGGAAAGGATTTACCTTTACCATTTTGCTAGACTGGTAGCAAAACCCTAATCTTCTATATGCACAAGAAATCTGTTTTGCATGGATTGCTCTTTTTACAGGAGCACAGAAACCAACTCCTCAAACTTTAAGGCATTTGGATTGCCTTTCATCATGAGTCTAATTGTAGAAGCAAAACCTTAATACGAGTTTGGCAACGTATTCAAGATAGTAAGCATCAATAAATTGTCAAGATATACTTCATCAACAATGGCCAAGTGCTCCTTAAAATCCTTGATTTTTGTAGGAAACTATCTATGGAGTCTTCCTCATCCATATGCTTTCTCTAATTACTTGTGTATATAAGAAACACGTGCTTCATTTACGTACCTAGTACAATGATGCAAGTGCATCCCAAGCATGTTTAGCACTTCTACATGACCGAATGTGAGAAATGATACTTCTCTTGATTGACAAAGTAAGCAATGCATGTGCATGCGCATCTCTTCCATCCCACTTTGTTTGTTCCTATGTAGGAGGTATGCTATGCTGTGAAACTGAGTCCGTGTCTATAGATGTGCCTTTTGCATCATGTTCATCAGAGGAACCAGGACATTTCTCAGTACTGACCACAACATTCCAAAGCCCTTTGGCTACCAATAGAATCCACATCATATAGGACCATAATGGGTAGTTGGTCCCATCAAGCTTATTGTCAGCAGTCCGAAATACATCACTGTCTGCCATTTCTGATAATACCCAATCAAAGTAATCTGTTAACCAAATCAACATGCTACCTTGCACAAGAGGGAGAGAAGAAGGGAAGGAAGACCATGCAAGGGTCGGTTCGGGAAGAACAAGCAAATAGTCAACCCTAATGAGGGTTAAGTCCCTGATGTAAGGCCGCTAGGGGGTCACTCCACCTCCACTTGTGTCACTCAAATGGAGCTTCCACAAGCTAGGTAGTGAGAAAAGAGGAAGGGAGCGATGGAGAGCTCAACCTCTACTCTCTACCTTGTGTGTGCAAGAGTGATATCAAGAAGAAGACAATAAAAAGAAGGAGGAGAAGGAGCAAGGTAAGAACCATCACCTACATGCATAACACCACAATCAAGCAAGAAAGCATCAACACATAGAAGCCTACCACCATAGCCGAGAGAGAGAGAGAGTGAAGGTAAACTCAATTGTGATAATGGGATTGTCCCTTTTCATATTTCATAAGTCACTTATATACATGAGCTCTCTTTTTACAATGGTTGGTCACGCATTTAACAATTGGGCCCAAAACTGATTTCCTAGCTCTATGTACACCTAGGCTTATTCTTATGGCCGGCATTACACATGTCGTAAGCTCGGTCATTCCATTTATCATTTACATGAAGCACTTTAGCGTGGTTACATAATGATGAGCTACAAGAAGCATAACCACGCTTAAAAATAATGTAACCAGTGTGGTTAACATACCCCCTCCCTAATTTAGATTCATCCTCGGAGCTGGCAAGGAGATTCAGTGGTAGTAGATGGAGTAGGTTTGAATGAAGTCATACCGCAACTTGGGATATGGGGGGTGTGATGAAAGACTTTGTAGCTCATCCAAAAGGTGGTCTCCATCATGTCTTTGAAAGTCTACAGGTGCCATGCGGGCATCCATTAGATGCATTCGTAAGCAGCCAAACAATTGCTTCAAGGTCGGCCCTTTGTTGCCGGTGAGGCAAACCACAAAAAGTTGTACTGTAGCTTGGGGTTCGCTATCTACTCCTTCTAGAATAGGTCTGAAGCCCATCGTCTAAAAATAGGCAGGTATGCAGAGTTGATTCAAAGGTGGCGGGGTGTTTTGCAGTATTTCTTCCAGATGTAGGACTTTAGGAGAAAAGGCCGACGCAAAACGAGCTGCTTGCCCATGAGCTCAAAGGTTATGTGGAGAGCAGTGGAAGGAGGCCGTTGGTAATTGTCCCATTGTCAATGGGGGTGTTGGCGCTTCTAGGTGTCATACTTAGCGTTAAGATAAGGCCGAAGGACATGGATTTCTAGTTGGTCTATAGGACTGTTGATGGGGGCGTGTTGGAGTTGTCGACCAAGCAGTATGCTGATGGCCTACTCGAACTCCGCGACCGATCCAGGGGTCACACCAGTTGAGGGGGTTGAGGGGTTGGTCCACCTCTTTGTGCTCCTGTGGTGGTGGGGGAATCTCTCCTTCCTCCAAGGGTGTGGGGGAAGGGAGGCCGGATTGTGAGGCGGCAACGGGGGTGGAGGAGAAGTCGAGGGAGAGGTTACGATGGCGAGGGTGGTGTCGAGGAAAGGCAAGTGCCTTGCTAATGTCAAGGGTAGCTCCTTGTTGAGGTCCATGGGGAGGCCTAGATGAAGATGGAGGGTGGAGGTGGTGAGGAGGTGTTGGTGAGGGAGGAGGAGAGGGAGTGTAGAGGATGGTGGGAGAAATAGAGAAAGAGTTGGGGAGGAAGTGGTGGGGGGGAGCCGAGGTACAATGTTGGGTACTTGGTGATGGTGGGGGGGTGAAAGTTGTGAGCTGGTGATGGTGGGGGGGTGGAGGTTGTGAGTTGATGTTGGTTTAGGATGGATGAGGTGGTGGAGGTTGGTGAGGGGGGGACGAGGGTGCAGGTGGATGAGTGGGGGGATTGCTAGGATCGGCTCCTTCATCACCGTTATCATTTTGTCCTAGTTGTTGTCGGGGCACTTCGAGTAGTAGAAAAAAGAATGGGCTTCCTGAGGGGGGAGAAGTTGAGGGGGAAGGCCATGTGGGAATCATCAAACTGTATGATCCCAGTGGGAATCATCAAACTGCATGATCCTAGTGGCATGGATAACTTGGGTTGGAGGCGGTAGCGGTGGTGGTACAGGATGAGGAGCCCTTGGGGGGTGTAGGGTGGGAGCTCGTATATCGACGTAAGGATTTGTAGGTCCAATATATTGTCTCCCACCCCGGAAATGGAGCTGGGCATGTGGGAAGTTTTGGACGAAGGGTAAGGGTAGGGGCAGAGACCCTCAAGAATTGTGAGGTCGAGGATGTCGTTAGTGGTGGGATGCCTATACCTAATGAGGTTTGCCCAGCTGATGAGGTTGGTAGAAAGAGGGTGGACAGGGAGGGCGAAGCGGGTGGTGGGTTTGATGAAGGAGATCTGGGATTGGAAGAAGAGGGCGACAAGGAAGAAGATGGATGGGGTCGTTGATGAAGATGTCGTGTTGAAGAAGTGGAGGTCAAGAATTTGGGTGGGGTTTTGCCAAGGTGGTGAGGTAGGGGAGATCCGGAGTCCATCAATGCATCGGCCTTGCACAGTCGATCGCACTTGGTATTGGCCCGAAGGGTGTGGGTTGAGGGAGAGTGTGGTGAAGTTCCTTCTAGCAAACGCGGTCCTTGGCCACGTCTCTGTATTGGCTAACAGAGAGGCAGATGCAGTTTCCTTCATCCTTAGCGCGAGCAGCATGTTGCTTGAGTTGGTCAGCTTTGGTTTGGGCAAGGGAAAGGGCTTAGTTAGCGCACTGCTCAGCCTCTTGGGTGGCCTGTAATTGGTGTTGTATCTTGTTGAGGGTGGCAAGGGTTGCCTCGCGGACCTCCAAAGCTGCATGGAGTTGCTGTGGTTAGCGAGCGTAGCTTCATGTAGTGTTTTCAGTGTCTACTGCTAGTTTGCTAGTTGGCCTTGACAATGAGCATTTGCTGTTGTGCGGTGACAGGCAGAGCCAAAAAAAACGCACCAAATTTTCTCCTGAGATCTCAGAGATTTTGGGTTTTTCTTGATGATTTTTTGTGTTTTCTTTTTGTGGATGGCTTGATCTAACCTCGAGCTACCCAATGGTACCTAGAATGCTTAACAAAACCTATTAACCTAAGCCTAATTAAGGGATCAAGCTACTTATGCAAGTTTGAACAATTGTTGAAGGAAACAAAAATTCTTGACCTTCAAGAGTAAGATTAGGCACTTGCTTGTGTAGCCCACTTTTGATGAAGATTCCTAACCTCCCATGCTCCATTTGAACTCAATTGTTGAGGAAAACAAAATCAAACAAATAAATAAACATACCAAAACATACAACTACCGGTGGATTTGCATTCCAACCGGGCAATACGACGATGACTCTAGCAAGTGATAGAGTGTGGAGGATCCTAAGCTAAATGCCTATCCCCGGCAACAACGCCAAAAATGTTAACCAGATCAACATGCTACCCTACATAAGAGAGGGAGAGAAGAAGGGAAGGAAGACCATGCAAGGATCAATTCGGGAATAAGCAAATAGCCAACCCTAATGAGGGTTAACTCCCCGATGTGAGGCCGCGCTAGGGGCTCACTCCACCTCCACTTGTGTCACTTAAATGGAGCTTCCATAAGCTAGGTAGTGAGAAAAGAGGAAGGGAGATATGGAGATCTCAACATCTACTCTATGCCTTATGTGTGCAAGAGTGATATCAAGGTAAAAGAAGAGATGCAATCAAAGGAAGAGCTACTTCAAAAGGCCCTGTAACTCGAGGACATGACAAAACAAGCAGAAAAGGCCAAGATAAGTTATGCCCAAGTCCTATAAGCAAGAAAAACCCAAGAAGTAACCATCATAGCTCTACTCGTCGCTGATGAGAAAGATGCATAGATTGCAAAATTAGAGCAACAATTGAGTCCATAGTAGAAGCCACAAGTAGAGGAGCCCAATGACAAAATGAAGCAGTTGATGGAGTGCACCTCACAATTGGTTTTGTTGTTGGTGACTCCATGGGCCCCCTACACAAATATTATCCTATCCTTTTCATCACTAACCCTCTCATTTCTACAATATGACATAGATGTAAGTGAAGATCTAACAAGGGGGGACATAGTACTCATTTAACATAATTTAGATAGGGATTCTAACCCAACCATCATTATGGAAACTTTTAGATAGGGATGCCAACCCAATCATCAAGATCTAACTAGGGGGGACATAGTACTCATTCAACATAATTTAGATAGGGATGCTAACCCAATCGTCAAGATCTAACCAAAGTGAACATAGTACTCATTCATCATAATTTAGATAGGGATGTCGACACAACTATCATTATGGTAATTTTTCATAATGGTACCTATCTTATTGAGACTATACCGCCATGTATACTCAGGAATTGCATCCCACAGTGCTTAACTTTAGATCGAGTTATCAAGCACTCCATCATTTTGGATGAGTGAGAATTGTCTATGCCCCCTAATCTTCCTTCTACCTCTGTAAGTTATGAAACCCTATACAACTCTTATGAAACCCTCTATAACTCTTTTGCATGGTTTCAAACCCAAGAGTGGTTAGAAGCTTATGGTACACATAAGTACTTAAGTCTACATGAGAGCACCCTTTATCACCCTTTATCACCCATACCAAATACTTAAGCTCTACCACAAAATATATTACATCTGGAGAAAATTATTAAGCATATTGAGTACCCCATTATAATAACCCAAGAAGATCAAATTGACATAGATATATTCTTTAATAGCACTAAATCCCCACTACCACCCCCAACATATGAGGAGGATAGTGAGGGAGAGAATGCTTATCCTTATATTTGTCCCACTAAATAGACCTCTCACTTTTAAACTCCTTTCTTCTCATGAACCTGTCGTTGACACAACTGACAATGACCCCCCCACTAATGTAGCATCTTCTTCTTTACATTTTGATTACTCTTGCGCCCCTGAGAGTCATCAGCACTAGGCCTATCGTCTCACGAGTGCACACATTGAGGTCACACCTCCACCTTCTCCTTTACTAAAAGAGTATATAAATCAAGATTTTTTGGGTCAACTATCATTAACAAAGTATGAAGATTCAGTTAGAATAGGAAATCCAATGTTGTAGCCCAAACCCTTTTTCAAGGTGTTGATGTAGGTGATGCCATTAAACCCAATAGCCACGTTATTCCCAAAGGTATATAATTCGGCTCCCCCCGCAAACTCCCATACATGCCATATCCAATGAGGGCACTAATTCTAGATGGGAGAAGCTTATGCCAATGGAAAGGGAAGGAACTATGTGGGAAAAACTCTATGGGAAAACATGATAGTCATTACAAAGCTCGCAAATCCACATCTACAAGATTTGCTCGAGAGTTAAATGGTCACTTACATGATTGTATACAATTATAAGAGAGGTGTGAAAGAGCATTTCGTGCATACATGAGATACTGAAGATAGAGATAAATGGCGAGAATCCCAAGATCAAAGAATTTGGTATTCGACTCGAGTGGAGAAAAGAGTTTCTTACCATTCACGAATATGGGGCAAAATACATTTGGGCTTTACCAACATAAAGGGTGTACCCTCTCTTTATGCTCATCAAAAGGAGGTTCGCCCCAATAGAATTCACAGCTAAATAAAGAAAATTGATTGATCTAGATCATTTTAATAGCATTAAGAGTCAAAGGCAAGGTCTCTTTTTTTATGGATAAGAGCCTTTTTACGGATAATACTAGATCCAACAATTAGCATATCATGCCATTTCATGAATCTAATCGTGGTATTGCTTGACCAAATGAAATGAAAATTTTAATTTTTTGATAAGGAGATCTTGTGTTTTGATATGAATAAGGGTCTAGAATGAAAAGATGTAGGGGAGAAGAGAGCTTGAGCTCTTGCAAGCACACACACACTCACTTCCCAAGTCGCATACAATGCGTGCAATACATCAATGGGTGAGGCCTCAAACAACTGAGGACAATTTGATATCTGAGATACTACCAGCCCAATCAGCATCTGTGTACCCATGTACACATCTCTCAGTATACGTCTCAATGCATCCAAATGTGGCTTCCGAGAAACCTGCATAAGATGACTCACCAAACCAACAGCATAGCTCATATCTGGCCTGGTGATCGTCATGTAGATCAAGCTTCCTACTATGCGCCTATACATAGTAGGATCCTCCAAAATCTCTCCTGAATTATCTGCACTCAACTTGCCATTTTGATCCAATGGCGCTGAGATAGGCTTATAGCCTGTCATACCATACTTGGACAACATGTCCAAGCCATACTGTCTGTGCAGTAATCCAATACCATGTGGTGACCTAATCACCTCAATGCCCAAGAACTATCTGAGCTCCCCCAGATCCTTCATCTCAAACTTCTGTCTAAGCAAGATCTTTACATCAAAGATCTCTGCATCATGGTCCCCCGTAATGATCAGGTCATCTACATAGATGACAACAAGCACAATCCCTCTATCACTGTGTCTCACATACAGCCGGCGAGAAATATGCATTGGCTACATGAAAGCTAATAGTGACAAGATATTGAGAAATCTTGTCAGACCATGCTCTTGGTGCTTGTTTTAAGCCATACAAGGATTTCTTCAACCTGCAAACATGCTCGGGGTGACTCACACCCTTCTTTACATCCATCTGATATAAAGACCATTGCTTTGACGCAACCACTACTATCACAACTCTCATTGTTGCCATCTTGGCAGCTGGGATGAAAGTTTCCTCATAATCAATGCCATATGTCTGCGCATATCCTTTGGCTACCAATCTAGCCTTGTACCTCCTTATACTTCCATCACTGTTATGTTTTACTTTGTACACCCACTTGCATCCAATGGCTTTCTTGCCTTCAGGCAATTGCACTAAATCCCAAGTCTCATTTCCATATAGTGCATCCATCTCCTCATCCATAGCTTTCTCCCAACACACATTTCCACAGCCTCATCAATGCATGTGGGCTCTACAACCTGCACAACTTTTGCCATGTATGCATAGTGATGTGCCACATTACCATCATAGGTAAACCTTTGCATAGGATTCTTCACTCTTCCAGATCTTCACAGCTTTGCATTCATGGCTTCCATAGCCTTCTTTACACCAAGTGTTCTCATCGCTCGTTGGTATCCCAAGATGCTCATCAAGGCTCATCTCTGAGCCACTAGACTCTCCATCAACATGAGAATGCCCTGCAGAAATGTCAGGCATACTAAGGGGCTCAACCACTTTCTCTTTGCCTTTATGTGATGTACTAATCACATTTGCAGGACTGGTATTATGAGGCAGCCTGCCACTCCATGGCCTATCAACTAAACCACTAGATGAGAACTCTCTTGGTCCATTCAAAGACTATGATTGTTGACTTGCATTCTGTGCAACCACATTTCCACTCACATCAGCCCCAACAGCTCCTTTTTCAGCAGCATACCAGCAGCAGCTGCTCATCTCATCAAAAACAACATCCATGCTTACCCTCAACTCACGTGTAGCAGGGTTACAACACATGTATCCCTTTTTCTCAAGGGAATATCCAATAAACACACATTTTTTAGCTTTTGGATCCAGCTTAGTTCTCAGCTCATCTGGCACATGCACATATGCAATGCATCCAAAGACTTTCAGATGAGACAAGTCAGGTTTTCTACCAATAAACCTCTCCTCTGTATGGCTGTAGTTGGAGTCCTGTTTATAATGTAAATTGTTGTAGAAACAGCCTCAGCCCAATAGCTATGCGGCATATTCTTCTCTCCCATCAATGCTCGCACAATCTCAGCAATGTGCCTATTTTTCCGCTCATCAACTCCATTTTGCTGTGGAGTGTATCTGCATGTAAACTGTCTCCGAATACCATTCTTCTTCAAAAATTCAGAGAACTCATTGGAGAAGTACTCTCCCCCTCCATCTGACCTTAGGCACTTTACATATTTCCGTGTTTGCTTTTCAACCATAACTCTGAAATTTTGAAAATGAGTGAACACCTCACCCTTCTCCTTTATGAAGTATACCCACACTTTCCTTGTGTGGTCATCTCAATAAATGTCACATACCTGCACCCTCCCATAGACATGGTCTTCGTAGGACCCCATACATCTGAATGCATAACATCTAGTGCATTTCTGTTCACATTTCTATCACGTGAAAATACATGCTTTGTTTGCTTTCCAAATTGGCATGCTTCACATATTTTCTGCATACCTTCAACTTTAAACTCTGGCAGCCCTGTCACAATTCCTTTAGTCTGCATAGACTTCATTCTCTGCACATTCACATGTCCAATTATTTTATGCCAAATGTCTGTGTGTCTGCAACAATTCCTGAACCATTTATAAACATCGCAGCACTCACTTCAATGTTAACATTCTGCCCACTCTGTTGCCTTTTGCAACCAACCTGCACTTGTCTTTAAAGTCTTCTACATAACAACCACCATCAGGATTAAAACGAACCTGCAAACCCTGCTCAATCATCTGGCCAACTGAAACCAGATTCTTTGTTATGTTCGGAACATGAAGTACATCTGTAAGGTACTTCACTTTGCCATCCTGCATAGACAATGGCACATCTCCAACATGGGCAATCGGATGAGTAGTGTCATCCCCTGTTTCCACAAAACCTGGTCTTTCAAGGTTTTTCATCTCCTTGAACCACTCCCACCATGACTTGTCATGTGGTTCGAAGCACCTAAATCAACATACCATACATCATCTTTATGTGCTGCTTCAACATTTTCAGACATGGCATTAACGACATGCTGCATAACAAACAACCTTTCATTATCCTCATTGTTTCTGCTCGAGGATGCATAGTTGTTTTGCTACAATTTCCCATTTTTCATGTCAGCTTGCTTCTTATAACAATCTGCCTGCACATGTCCAGGCTTACCACAATAAAAGTATCCACGTGTATCATTATACTACCTTTGCCAATTTCCACGACCTCTTTGACTCCCCCTGCCTCTGAATTGGCCTCTTCCACCTACGTGTTGTTGTTGTTGTGAATTCTGGGAGGACTGTTTTGTTGCTGCTGCTGGCCATAATTTTGATTACCTGTTCGGCCACCTCTTTGGCCGCGTCCACGGCCTCCTCTACCTCGTCCTCTTCCTGAACTTGTGTAGAAGGCCTGTTGCTCTGAACTATTTTTGTTTTGTGAAGACTGTTGGTCTTCACCCAAGCTCTTCTCTTCTATAATCAACATAGACACCAAATCTGTGAAATTGGGAATGTTTTCCCAGTCTGAATAGACGTCTTGAATGCCTTGTATTGTGGCCCGAGACCACATAGACAGACTTCCACCTTATCATCATCATCTACTGAAACGCCAATAGATGCAAGGGATTCCACAATACCCTTGATCTTCAATGCATAGTCATTCACAGACATACTCTTTTTCTCCACAGTATGAAGTTCATTCTTCAACTGTATCTTTCGTGCCTTGGTATTCGTTTCATAGAGTTTTACCAAGGTGTCCCACGCCTCCTTGGGGGACTTGGCATCATGATGTGCCCAATCATGGTGTCCTGTGTACTGATAGAGAGCCAATACATAACTTTTTTGGCTCCTTGGTTCCAATCCTTGAACTCTTTCACATCTGCAGAGCAGTTGGATTGATCTCGGGTATCTTCGGTGCCTCTTCATGCTCACCTTCTATGTAGTCCCAGTAACCCTTTCCCATCAAGAAATTTGTCAACCTGAACCTCCAAGCATGGAAGTTGTTCTTATCAAGCTTCTCAGCAACAATCTGGTTTATGCCACCATTTGACATCTTGCCAGACACACAAATTTACCAGAAACAGCACTCTGGTTTGTCCTGCACAAACTGCTGTATTTTCTACAGCGGTACTGTACTACACTCAAATGTCACACAATGACCTCAATGTGCATACATACACCCAATGGCAACTTGACCTCCTTGTTGCAGCACACACAATGTCTGCACAACCAATCTGTCTTCCTGCAGTTCTTAAAACAGAGTTCTGCATAGAAACGATGACTTACCCGTAGTGCTCAAAATCACCTGCTTTCTGAAAAACGGAGGTCCTAGCGCACCTGAAACGCGTTTTCGACAAGAAAATTTGTCCGATAGGACAGCATAGCTGCACTATAGCTTTACTCCCACGAAGAAAGCTCCTCAATCAGAGATCGTTTGCCGGTGCCTCCCGTAGAGCTCCCGACAAGGGTGTAGTCGCCAACACAAATAGGGAAGAGTAGACGAAGCTCTTACCCTTTTACCGCTTCCTGTGCTTCTCTTGCTTGCAGCTCAGCCCTTAGCATGAACCAAGCTCTGATACCATGAAAAGATGCAGGGGAGAAGAGAGCTTGAGCTCTTGCAAAGCACACACACACTCACAAAACCCTAAAAGAGAGCACACAAGGTGAGAGGCTGAAAATCTTCTTCTTCACACAACACTCAACACACTATATACAAAGATAAGAGTACACCCATATGAAAAGGTACTCAACCAAATACATACTAGGGTTCTCTATAGTGTGAACCCAATTAAATGAGCTGGTGCTATAACTATGCCAGTCTCTAGAATGGCTGTCATACATAGCCTGTCATCCCACTGGCCGCATATCACCCATGATCTCACCAACCATGCCAGTGGTGTAAGTGTGGGGCCTATCCCCCGGGCGAGTCATCAGTGTCCACCACCTCACTAGATGAGCTCGATATCTCAACATAGAAGAGTAACAAATATTATATTACTATAATCGTCTCAGATGGTTACCTAGATATATACACATAACATTTGAGGACATGATTAATACATCCTTCTAAAGACCCCATACATACCTCAGGAGAACACTCCTGCAAGCTAGAGTCACAAAGATATCATTATAGATTCAAGCTTGGCAAACAATAAGACATTAATGCCATGAAAAAGTTCCAAGGATGAAACTTACATCAGGTAAGGGGGATGTTAACCCCATTTTGGGCTTAACAAAAAGGCGCTCTCTACTATAGATGGGAGTAGTACAATAAGTGTAATGAAAAGGCACTATAAACATTGTAAATATTGTGAGGAAAGCTGGCAAATGACCAAGCTTAGTAGTTTAGGGTTTAAGTTTGGGTGCCCAAGTGTGAATAAGGGCCAGTTGTATATAAGTCAATTTCTCATAGTACAATGGGACAATCCCCCTTTGTGCTAAGTGAGCTTTATTTATATCCTTGCTTTTTTCTCTTATGTATGGATGAGAGAGAGTGTAAAGAGAGAGAGGCGAGTCCTTGCTACAGGGAAGTGAAGCAAACTTCTTGGTGATAGCAAGAGGGATATTCACAAGAGATTAGAGCAAGCAACCACTATTGGAGCTTGGAGGTTAAAGAGATCCTTGGCTAGGTAAGAATGCCATGACTGTTGTTAAAGAGATCCTTGGCTAGGTAAGAATGCCATGACTGTTGTTGCTTATTTCACTACTTTCTTAAATTGTAGAGTTCTAGAAAGAGTAGAAAAAGACAATAACACAAACATTTAAGGAGTAAAACATAAATGCATAAAGATAATAGAACAAGGATACATCTTAATATATCATGATCTATACTAAGTAAAATACATAAGAGTAGTTACTCTAGTCTAGTCCACTAGAAGATGAAACTATATACATCTCAATATAAAGTTATCAACTAAGTACAAAGATACATCTGAGCATATCATGATCAACTAAGTACAAAGATACATCTCAACATATCATGATCAACTAAGTACAAAGCATAAGTGCTAAACCCAATTACTATGGGTTTAGTCACTCTTGAGAGCCTCTCTATCATATATGTGATGCAACTAGATCTGCACTCCAAGATGATGGTGCCTGAACAAAAGGATAATTACCAACAACATATCTAACAAAAGCAATTATGAAGAAAATATTGAAGGAATAAAATAGAGAGAACTATCTTATTGTAGATCTTGAGAAGAGATACACCATGATGCTCTTTGTAGTTGCACGCACATCCATCCCTACTCAACGACCTAATGCCTCTCTTGTGCCTCAACACTAGGGACAAGTGTTGGATCCACTTCAAATCTGTGAAGGGCTGGTGAAGGTCATCTAGCCTGGTCCTACACATGCAATTCCTCCTAGTAGAACTATCAAGCTAGTAGCTAGTGTAATCCACCTCATTTCCCCATAAAAAAACTTACATATAGTTGCTTTGCGAAGTAAATGGAATCTGACAATGGTTAAGCATCCTTCCATAGGAGGCGAGATATCGACTATATTTCAAAGGAGCTTCATGCCCTAGGTCGCACTCCATGTATCAACAAAAAGACAAAAAAACATGATCTCTAAAGCCATGGAGCCTATCCACCTATATAATAATCCAAGACCGTGATAGAGACACACTACCTCACCATCCATTCATCTATAAATAAGATTACATAACAATGCAGGCATGGTCTCTAAGTATGCCATGATGTGGAACATAGACAATGTTCACATGAACAACCCATAACTCTTGCTTAATAGAAGAGAGATGGAGTCATGTGGTGACTCCATGCTAAGAGGATGGACACAACAAAAAGGTAAGGATGAAAAGGGGAATAGACAAAGAGCATAATGGACTAATTAGGCTTAAGTAATTGCCTAAACAAGATAATACAACCACTAAACAAGAGAGTTCTAGAAGTGAAGTGGTGAAAACAAATAGTGACATGAGTTTATACTACCTCAATCGGGGTTTACGGTTAGGGTTAGTGCTAGCTTTTTTCCTTCCCCGTAAGATGTCTTGAATATAGAAATCACACATCTAATCTTGATTGACAACCTTGATCGAGGTATCTATGGGGCATAGATGAGATCTCCATACCTTGATTGAGGTATGGATGCTCTAGGTGTGATCTAAATACCTTGATTGAGGTATGGACAATGTAGATGTGATATGTATGGACAATGTAGTTGTGATATGAATACCTCGATTGAGGTATGGATGATAGAGATGATATTCGATGCGTACCTTGACAAAGGTATGAACGACTCAGAGATGCTATTCGATGCGTACCTTGAAAAAGGTATGAACGACTCAGATCTTTTGGGTTTTTGAGAATGTTTGTCATTATATATGCCAAATTATTAACAAATTGACATTTGTGTACCTTGATCGAGGTCCTTCCATGTATGTGATTATGTATGTAATAGGGCATGATGCATGGACCTTGATTGAGGTCCATCGGGAGGTCCATCAGTGAGTGCATGGAACTCAATCAAGATCCTCTATGCAAGTGTTAGGATGGACCTTGATCAAGGTCCATCTTGGCACTTGCATAGACCTCAATTGAGGTCTATTGTGGTGCTTTTGTGTGGACCTTGATTGAGGTCCATTACGGCGCTTTTATAGACCTTGATCAAGGTGTGACAAGCTAGGTTCATGGTCAGCATTGGACCTTGGTTGAGGTACTTGAGCATGGGGTATAAGCAAGGTTCAATGGTGGAAACTAGACCTTAATGAAGGTACTTGAGCACGAGGTTTGGTGGGAGATTCTTGGCCACATATCTTGAGGTACCCTATGTAAGATTCCTCCCCAGCCCTCAAGATGTCCAGTATCTTCCCCTGTAATCAATCCCCTCTTCAGAATAATAAAAGATCTTGTTTCTACCTATTTTGGCTTAGAGAGAGGTTATTCAGTTTTTAGATATTTTTGGATGGAAAAATATCTCTCCTTATTAAAATAAATTCCCCCAAAAGAAATAAATTATGATCTGTTCAAAAGGCCTTAGCCTAAGGGTCCAGATTTTCTGAAAAATTTAGATTAAGGTTCCTATGGACCAATAAGATTAATCCAAATGTAAGGAGGAGATAAATTGAAAAATAAAAGAAAAACCCCCAAAAAATGAGTTAATGTTCACATAAGATGAAGAGTGGACTAAGGACCAAGGAAAATAGTCAAAAAACTGATTTTTGATACCTCGGGATAGGGATTCCCCCTCATGAAGTACGCACTCATGAAGTACGCACCTTTTTCTCATCATTGCTTTTCAATTTTAAATCAATAAAATTAGATATTTCATCTCTCCTCTCTCCTAATTCAAAACTGGATCCAAAAAAAAGAACTAAACTGACCCAAAATTGGTCAAAAATTGACCAAACTGATCTGGAAAATTCTAGAATCAGTTTGCTTGGTTAGAGGTTCATTTTTTCCTATAAATAGAAGCCTCCCCCCTTTGTAGAAGCTTAATAGTGTTTTATGCACTGTTACTCTACTCCTCCCGAGAGCCAAAAACATTGAATTCATTGATAATTCACTTGTTTTTTACTATTTCCTCTACAAAGAATTGGTGGCCACTCTTGATCCAAGCAAGAGTAGAACCCTCAATCCCTCAAGCCAAAGGAAAGCTCACAAAACTCCATGTAAGTTAGAAATTCTACTTTTTTTTAATTTTATTCTATGGTTTTCTAATTTCTTACTTCTGTTAATTTGAAATTGGATGTTATGCCTAGATGGAAAGGCTTCCCCCTTCTCTTCATTGTGAATTCAGCCCTTCTTTATCCAAGATGTGTAATTAAATAAATAGAGTTAAACTTTTTGTATTGTTTACTCTTAAAAAAATGAGAATTGATTAGATTAGAGTGCTGAATTCATCTTGGGGTAAATTCTAAATAGATTTAGAATGTAAAAATTGAGAAATGGACAGCCATACAAAGGAGGTTATGGCAAAATTTTCTTAAATTTTGTGGAAATAAATTTTATCTTTATGTTATTCAAAAAGAGTAATCCCTTCCATTTGTGTATTCTAAAAGTGTTGGTGCAAGTTTTATGTCCAGACCTCTTCATCGAGCTTCTCACAATACTCTCCTTCATAGAATCTTCATGGTTTAATATAGTAGCAGCAGGGCTACTCAAAGTAGGTTTCTCTCTGTGAAATCATCCATGTTCTCATCAACACATCTCACAAAACTAAGGTGGACTACTTTTGCACACTGAAACTCAACATCTCACAAAACTCATCAGATGGGAAATAGTCCACTTTAGTTTGCTTGTTTGGTGTCATGGAGCAAGTTATACATTCAGACCTCTTCGCGAAGATTCTCAGAGCCCTCTCCTTAATGTTCATGGTTTTATGTAGCAGTAGGGCTATCTGAAGTAGGATTCTCTATGCAATCATTCGTGAAGTTCTCATCAACACATCTCACAAAACTAAGGTGGACTACTTTTGCACACTGAAAATCAAATCTCACAAAACTCATCATGATGAGTAATCATCCGCTTCAATTCACATGCTTGGAGTTGTGGTCTGAGTTACACGTTCAGACCTTAACACAAGACTGTCCCTCACAAAACCTTTTTGGTTTAATGGAGCAGCTAGGCTACCTGAAGTAGGTTTCTCATTCGTGAATTACTCAACACTAATGGGCTCATGATGAGAAGAACCACTTACGCAGTCTTTGTGTGAGCTAACCATCCTCAGTAACTCTTCTGCAAAATAAACTTAAACCAATAAGAGGCATTTGCATGAAAAAAAAAATCTTGTGATGCTAATATGAGTACTTTAGCAGCCTTGGTCTCATTGACATCACTAAACATTGGTTCCTAAGCAGAGGATAGGGCTTTGAGTTTATCATGCTAACATACAACATACATTATTAATTTAGATGATTAACCACATTTTTGTGGATCAAGTGCAATACAACTGGTTAAAATCCAATTTGGTATAACTCCACCTATACTTCACACTTCCTATCTAGTTCCGAATGGTTTTGGACCAGTAACGTATTATATAGACCAATATCATATCATACCAATTAAAAACCTTTATGATACCAGTTCCAAGTGGTTTGGGACCAATATCGTATTAGTTGGAAACCTTGTGGTACACTCCACACTTCTTAGCTGGTTCCAAGTGGTTTGTGACCAGTATCATATCGGTTGAAAACCTTTATGATACCAGTTCCAAGTGGTTTGGGACCAATATCGTATTAGTTGGAAACCTTGTGGTACACTCCACACTTCTTAGCTGGTTCCAAGTGGTTTGTGACCAGTATCATATCAGTTGAAAACCTTTATGATACCAGTTGCTTAGATGTAATTAACGATGAAACATCATGGATAGGCTAAATACCAATATAGTACCGAGATGACACTCCATACTTCTTAACTATGATCAATTTGAGACCAATAGCATAGTGAACAATAGCATAATGACCAGTAGCATAGTGGTTTAAAGCCCCAGTATGAAACCTATTGGTGGTAAGATATAATTACTGGTAGATGTCATAATATTGGCTACGATTCCATACATCTAAAGTGTCAAAGTTATAGAAGAAGGTTGCACAACTGGTAGGTAGCCATGATGTAGTATAGGTTGCATGCTTGGTTAACCATTGGTTAACACTAGTGGAGCAATGCCAACATACCTACACAGTGTCTCTAAGGAGCAACCAGATAAGAACTAGTCTAGTATTGGTTAACACTAGTGGAGTGTTTGGGGTCCTCAAACACAACACAACTAACTACTACTGACACAGCAAAGACAACCCCATTAAGCAACACTAACTTCAATTCCCACATCAGACTAAACACAACAGAGCATAGAGAACACAGATTGAACAAAGATTTGCTAAAGAAAATAGAGAATAACAGAACAGAACTGAAGTACCATGATTGATTGATCAAGATGATTCATACATTGCTTTCTCCTTCTTCTCTTACTACTTGTAAAAGACGACTACAAAGCCCCTATAAATAGGCGACTTCAGACAGTTTTAGACAGTTGTAACTAGAATGTCACAAGACATTAACAGATAATATCCGACTAACCAAATCATAACAAACTCCGACTGATCAATAATCCGACTGAGTAGAACTCCGACTGAGTAGAATTCCGACTGAGCAACAATCCGACTGAGCAAAGATACATATATCCGACTAAGCAACTATTAGGTAATTTTTAGGTATTCTATCTGTAGTTCAACACATGGCACAGCCCGGTGGTTGATTTCAAAGAAATCGGACTTGAATTCACAATCCCTTGATCAGAAAATACTGGCCACATGACAAAATTTGATGCTGCTTCTTCAAATGTCAGGTACTACATCACTTTGCTGCTCAGCCTGCATCCCTTCAACAACTGGAACCTCCTTCAAAACTTCAGTCATCTCTGCTGATTTATCTTCCACTGAAGTCTCCACTGGCTGCTCACTCTGACTTACTGTTTGCACACTCAAATTTATAATAGGTACTTCCACTTGAACTTCTAGGTCCTGAAAGATTTCCTCCACAGTCCTATCACTTTGAATCTTCACACTCTGCATCTCTTTCAGTTCCTGTACCTGCTGAATCCAATACTCACGTTCTTTCTTTAACTGTCCAACCTCTTCTACCAAACTTGCCTCATGCTGAGTTACAAACCCTGTTTTCATAACATCATAGGGATAATTTATCAGTGTTGACATCCTCTCCTTGATCATTCCCCAAGAATCCTGCATAGTGCTATGCATTTGCTGCTTCAGAATCTGTACATCCCCTTGTGCCATCAGCACTCCATTTACATCCAACTCTTCATTCATCAACATCTGTTTTTCCAGCACTTGTAAAGGCTGAAGTCTCAATTGCATTATTTCATTATCAACCTTCATTTCTGCATTATCTTTAGCCAATTTATCCAACTCGGATGTAACCCTTTCATCCATTTTTGCTGTCCATTCCTTGAAGATTCCTAAAGACATCTTAACCTTAGCTATCTCCAACGCATGTTGTTCCAATAACTGAGCCTTTTCAGCAATATGCGTCAGCTTTGTCTGCTTCAATTCCTCCTCAAGCTGCTTCATCTGTGCACTTTTATCCTGGTAATCCTCTGAAGTTACTATCTCATTCAGAAGATGCTGCTGCTCAATCTTCTCCTGCTGACTCTCGATGAAATACTGAAGTGCCTTCAGATACTGCTGAGCAGTATTCACATCCTTCACCACAAACCCTGGTTGATTCACCACCTGTGCTCCAAAGTCAAGTTTTGCAACTAACTTGGTTCCCCCCAATTCAAGTTTCCTCTTCTTGGACAGTGTAAAACTCTTCCCCAACATCTTGGGTGTTTGTGAACCTGATGCATCAATCAAAGGCTGCACTTCTACATCCTCAACATACGGTTTTTTCTGAGCTCCATATATCACCTTGAAGGCCTCTGTCGGACTGTACCCAACTTGAAGCATGCTCTGATACAACTCCTTCTTGTCAGGCTCCAACTCATCACATTCCGACCTCTGCTCTACAACCTTCTCAGACTGCTGTTCTTTCTCTACTTTGCTGTATTTTTCTTTATCGGGCAACATAATCTCCCCCACTTCCACTTTCTGTGCATACTGAAACATAGCAGCTAAATAAGCACTCAACCTACTATTGGACTGTGTCTTTCTTTTGTCCGACCCAAAGATTTCTCCATGAATCTTGTCAAATAACCAATGTGCCCAACTAACCTCCTCTCCTTTTTCTGCCCAAGACAATGGTGCATAATTTTCCTTTGACATGTAATCAAATTTTATAATAGAGCACAGTCTTTCAAGATACCATTTGAGCTGTTCCCTCCTAGCATAGTTAACATTCCTTAACATATAATACTGTCTACCCCCTTCTCTGGGACCAAACTCCTTCTTCAAGGCTTCATCAAGACATTTAGGGATCACAGCATCCGAAACATAGGGTAATTGAAATACTTCTGCAACCATTTCCACAGTAATACTCACCTTGGAAGAAATTGCGCCTTTTGTTTTTCGGAGTATCTCCACCTGGCTTTTGGCATAGAAGTTATTCCTCCAGTCATCCCACGGCAAGCCTGCAAACTCCCGCAAACCGACCTGCTTCAACCATGTTGCATTCCCGGGTGCTGTCTTGTCCAGCTCTACTTTGAAATCGGTGTAGGGATCCATCAGCGACTGTGTTAGTTTGCCAGTAGACAACGGTGTAGGAACCTCGTCGTCTTCCTCAGCCGCACGCTCCTCTTCCTCAGAGCTGCTAACCTCAACTCTCATCGGTGCTCCCTTCCTACGAAGCCTCTTCTTCAGAGCATCCCGCTGCTCGTCCTCCGCTGGTGGTTGCATGCCTGCAGAACTCTTAGCCTTCGGCATGGTGAAAGGCGAGGGCAAGGAAAATGCAGAGAAAATGCGCGAGTGGTCTTGCATGGACGCTGAAGAGAAAGGAACTCGCACACGCTGGTACGCGCGAAAAGTGCGATCAAACTCTGGCTGCCTCGAAATGATACTCTCCTTAAGTGTCCACTCACCCCTCAAATCAAGGCACCATGCAAAATTGTGAAAATTTTCAAAAACTCCGACTATCTGAGATCCGACCCAGCAAAATCCGACTGAGTCCGAATCCGATGCAGACCCATATCCCTGTATTGTCGGACTTTCTTCTGGATCCATCTTCACCTGGTCCACCTGTATCAATGCTGAACTTGCCCAATCCAAATGTGGTGGTGTTCCTTGAAACTTTTTCAACCTGAATCCATTAATTGGTTTCTCAACCCTAGTTCCAAAAACATCAGCCACAATAAAGGTTCCTTGTCCCAGATCTTCAACAATTTGATAAGGCCCTTTGTATCTCAGTGTGAGCTTACCAGGATGAGGTCCCAACCTAGAATTGTACACCATCACCCAATCACCAACCTGAAACACCTTAAATTTGACATTCATACTCACCCAAGCCTGTCTTCTTCTTTGAATCACCTCAGTGATGTAAGAACTAACTAATCTGTCCTCCTCCAACTGCATCAAATACCTGCTCCTGTACTTTACTGACAAACTTGGAGACATTTTCTCAGCAGTTACTCTTAAACTTGGTACCACAAATTCCATAGGCACAACTGCTTCTAATCCATATACCAACCTGAATGGTGTCATCCCTGTTGTAACTTTAAAAGCTGTTCTATAAGACCACAAAGCAGAGTCCAGCTTCAAGTCCCAATCTTTCTGGTTATCCTGCACAATCTTCTTGAGGATCCTTACCAATGTCTTGTTGGTACTCTCAGCTTGTCCATTGGCCTGGGGATGATAAGCTGTAGACTTTTTGTGCATAATCATATGAGTTCTTGTTAGTTCAGAAATTACATCATTCAGAAAGTGAGTTCCCCTATCACTGACCAATTCTACAGGACACCCAAACCTGGTCATGATGTTGTGATACAAGAACTTGGCAACACTTGCAGCCTTGTTATCCTTCAGAGCTACAGCCTCAGCCCATTTTGTACAATAATCAGTAGCAACAAGGATATACCTGTTACCTCTTGGAGTTGTTGGCTTGACAGGTCCCACAAAATCAATTCCCCACTTCTGAAATGGTTCCAAAGGCAAAATAGGATGATCTGATATCCTATCTGAATTATCTGGCTGTCCAAGCTTTTGACAAATTACACAGCTCTTGGCATAGTCATGGGCATCTTTCAAAACTGTAGGCCACCACAAACCAGCCTGCAATATTTTCTTTCCTGTAATATCCCCTGAGAAATGTCCTCCTGCTGTTCCAGAATGTGCTTCCTGAATTACTGCCGTCTGCTCATACTCAGGTACACATCTTCTTATCACCTGGTCAATTCCCTTTTTGTACAACGCTCCAGCAATGACTAAGAATGGTCTACTTTTCAAAGCAAACTTCCTTCTCTGATCTGGAGTAAATTTTACGGGCATAAATCCCTCAGTTAAAAATGTCAAAAACTGATCATACCAGGAATCCGACTCAGCAGCCTGAACTTCAAACAATGGGGCATCTGGTAAATCATCATCCACCCCACTTGGTGCTTCTCCAGTTTCCAACCTGCTAAAGTAATCAGCAATAGCATGCTCTTTTCCTGGAGTATGAACAATCACAAAGTCAAATTCCTGTAACAAAAGCATCCACCTGGCTAATCTACCTGTCAACAATGGCTTCTTAATCAGATACAGCAGGGCTTGGTGATCCACATGAAATACTACCCTGTTCCCCAACAAATAATGCCTGAACTTATTCAAGGAATATACCATCCCCAAAGCTTCTCTTTCAGTCACAGCATAATTCCTTTCTGCAGATGATAATATCCGACTGGCATAAAATACTGGCCTGTACCATCCTTTCACCCTCTCCTGCATCAGAATTGCCCCTAATGCTACATCTGAGGCATCAACAAAAATATGGAAAGGTAGAGTCCAATCTGGTGGCTGCAAAACTGGTGCAACAGCTACCATCTTCTTCAACAATTGAAATGCCTTCTCTTGAGGCTCAGCCCACACAAAAGGTACATCCTTCTTAGTTAAATGTGTCAATGGTGCACAAATATTGGCTAAATATCGGAGGTACCTGGCATGCCATTTGATCTGACCCACAAACCTCATTACTTCCTTCACATTAGTAGGAGACTTTGCTGTTTGAATAGCCTCAACCTTCTTCACATCAATTGCCATGCCTTCCTGTGAGATCACATGGCCCAACAAAATCCCACTCTTCACAGCAATCACACTCTTGAAAGGGTTCAAGACCAGTCTGAACTGCCTACACCTCTCCAAACACAACTTCAGATGCAGCAGATGTAAGTCCTTCTTACCAAAAACAGAGAAATCATCAACAAATACTCTCATGAAGTCTTGTAAGTGTGGCTCAAAAACCTTATGTGCCACATAATTGAAGGATGGTGGTCCATTTTTCAAACCAAAACTCATGACAGTGAAATCATATGCACCAAACTCAGTAATGAAAGCAGTTTTATGCTGATCCTCCTCAGCAACACTAATCTGATTGTAACCTGAAAAACCATCCAAAAAGCTATACATTTCATGACCTGCTACAGCATCTAACACTGCATCACAAAATGGCATTGGAAAAGGATCTGTTATGGTTGCTGCATTGAGTTTCCTGTAATCAACACATACTCTCAGCTTCCCATTTTTCTTAGGCACCACAATTATTGGAGATAACCATGTCACCTGGCTCACAGGTTTAATGAACCCGACTGCCAACAACTTATCTATTTCTTCCTTCACCTGCAATGCAAAATTCGGATTCATCCTATACCTTTGCTGCACCACTGGAACTGCATCTGTTCGTAAATTAATCCGATGCTGATGTAATGCAGGATCTATACCCTTAACCTGAGAATACTCCCAAGCAAAGACATCTATATAGTCCTGTAACAACTGCAAAAGATCCTCCAAAAATTGTCCTTCCACCTGCACACTTACTTTCACCATCCTTGGTTCTGCATCTGTACCCAAATTCAATTCCTTAAGATCATCTTCTTTAACCCGACTGGACGTGCCATACTTCTTGTCATAAATCCTTACAGCCATCTCTCCTGCCTCCTTTTGCTCTTGTTCCATCTGTTCCTTGGTAGCAATCTCTGTTTGCTGTTCCAGCAACTGTCTGAACACTGTCCCTTCAATCTCTTGACCTGGCAAGAACTCAGACTCTTCCTGATTCTGATCTTCCACAAGCTGCAATATTCTTTCTACATCAACATCAAATAATGGCACCACTGTTGGATTAGCCATTAAAAACTGTTCCTCCTCATCATCTTCTATTTCTTCAGCAAGATTAATTGTCTGTGCAAACAATGGCTTTTCTTTAAGAGACATATTTCTCTTACCCTGCATGGTTACAGTAATCTTCTTTTTCCCCTTGGTCAGAACCACCACATTCAATCCCCAATCCTGTTTAACTTTAGCCATTCTAAACCAAGGCCTACCCAGTAACATTTCATAAGGTGATAGTGATTCTGACATTCTGATTACCACAAAATTTACCAAGAATCCCATACCTGCAACTTCAATTTCCTGCTGCTGCTTCAAAATTCCCAATGGTTGCACCCTGGTCTGATCTGCCATTTTCACCTGAAATGGTGCTGGGGCTAAACTTGCTGCACCCATTTCTTTGTATACAATTTCAGGGAGAATGTTAACCCCTGATCCTCCATCCAAAAGAACTTCATCAAACACCCTGCCCTGGTACTCAACCTTAATGACAGGAACCACAAAGTCAACATCTGCTGGATCAATGCTATTAACTGCTGGAACCAAAGTCGGATTATCGCCTGACTGCTGATCCTGAAGTCTTTTAAGCAATCTTTCCTTAAATGCTGGAACCAAAGCTAACAACTGATCTAATGACAATTGCAAGGGAGAATTTATGAGTACCTCAAACCAATCTTTGTCCCTTTCATCCTTCATCTTCCCAATGCTTTCTGACTGATGCAGAACTAACTCTTCTTCATCCTCCAACTCCGATTCTTCTTGCTTGTCCTGATGTTTCAAAATTCTTCTTTGGACCTGGTCCCTGATGCCTTTTTGTTCCTTCCAATCAATTGGTCCCTTTTGTTTAGACCTGGTAACAGCCAATACCTCAATATCCTCAATATGCTCTTTACTTTGCTGCTCCTGTATGTTTGGACCTTGCTCTACCTGTACCTGTTCATCCTCTAATTGAATAATGATTACATTTGCTTGAGCTGCTGGTTGATTCTGTTGTTGCTGCTGCCCCTGCTGGTTATTTTGATTGTTCCTAAGCACTGGGACACCTCTTTCTTCTCTATGTTTCACCCATAAGGCACAATTTGGCCCTATCCAATGATCTGGTGCTGAACAATAAACACAAGGCATGACTCTTGCCTGTCTTCCTTCATTGTTTTCCTGTTCCCTCCATGGTAGTCTATCAGATCTTGCTCTCTGAAATACTCCTCTGCCCCTAGTTGGAGCAGCCTGGTTTACTGCAACCTCACCTCTGCCTCTACCTGCATAAGGTGTAGGCTGACCCCTGTTCTTGGGATTATACCAACAGAAAGCTGTCGTATGCCCATCCTTGTCACAAATTTCACAGAACTTCTTTTCTTTTGGTGCTGCAACAGAATAACCTATCTTTCTTAATTTACTTACCAAATCCTCCTCTTTGGATTGCTTTGCTTTGGTCTTGTGCTTTTTCTTTGTCTTCACCTCTTCTTCCTCACTGTCGGATCCTACTTCTGAATCCTCCTGCTCAGAATCTGCTGCTGACTCTGGCTGGTCATCGGAATCCGAATCATTCTTTCTGGTGTGTTTGCCCTTGCAGCTTCCAAGTCTTTTCTCTACTCGAGCTGCTGCAATTACCAAATCATTAATTCCACCTGCAATATCAATGCTAGCCACTGCATTTTTCAGCCCACTTCTCAAGCCTTTCAGAAAATAACCGGCCAGCATCTCATTGGTGGGTCTCTCATTTCCCTGTAACCTTTCAACCAGAATTCTGAATTTCTGAGCATAGTCCTCTACAAGCATCTTCTTTTGTCTGATGTCTCGGAGTTTTCTTAAAATGTCTGTTGGAGTCTTTTCCTTCCTGAATCTCTGTAAAAAGGCTGTTCTAAGATCATCATATGTTGGGAAGTGTGGTATCCCATATTGGCTAAACCAACTCATGGCCTTCCCTTCTAGAGTTGCTGCAAATTGCTGCAATTTAACTGCATCATTGTACAACACAGTATACCCATTTGCTTCCCATTTTGTCTCAAACTGAGCTACATGACAATCAGCATCCTCCTTAGATCCTCCACTGAATTTAGCTGCTTTCACCCTGGGGTTGGGTAGTTGTTGAGCCATCGGATGTGGCTGAGGTGGTTTCCTAGGTCTTTGCCTGGTAGCCCCCCTTAATGGGTTGAACTGAAGACTCCTTCTAACTCCTGCAGACCTTCCTGTCAGGATTAGGGCGCCTAGAAGTCCCCCCACGAGCCTCCTCTCTGGTGCAACTGAACTTTCCCCCCCTTGGCCTACAACAATTTCTTCAGGGATTTGGTGTTCCTGATCATCTTCACCCTCGTCAGCATAATGAAACGGGTCAGGGTTACCAATTCGGGCCTGAGCCCTGGTATAGTAAACCCTTCCTACTCTTTTGTCCCCCTCTGACATTCATTTCCCCTCTCGTAACAGAACGGGACCAGCAGGATCGCCAATGTGTTTGGGGTCCTCAAACACAACACAACTAACTACTACTGACACAGCAAAGACAACCCCATTAAGCAACACTAACTTCAATTCCCACATCAGACTAAACACAACAGAGCATAGAGAACACAGATTGAACAAAGATTTGCTAAAGAAAATAGAGAATAACAGAACAGAACTGAAGTACCATGATTGATTGATCAAGATGATTCATACATTGCTTTCTCCTTCTTCTCTTACTACTTGTAAAAGACGACTACAAAGCCCCTATAAATAGGCGACTTCAGACAGTTTTAGACAGTTGTAACTAGAATGTCACAAGACATTAACAGATAATATCCGACTAACCAAATCATAACAAACTCCGACTGATCAATAATCCGACTGAGTAGAACTCCGACTGAGTAGAATTCCGACTGAGCAACAATCCGACTGAGCAAAGATACATATATCCGACTAAGCAACTATTAGGTAATTTTTAGGTATTCTATCTGTAGTTCAACATGGAGCAATGCCAACATACCTACACAAAGTGTCTCTAAGGAGCAACCAGATAAGAACTAGTCTAGTATTGGTCTAAATATTTCTTACCTTCTTTGGGAACCCTCGGGCTAGCTATACAAGCTCTTTCACCACCATTTCTCTTTAATCTACAAGAATGGCTTTGTAGCTCTTTAAGAGGCACTTGCCTTGAGCACAAAGGTGTGCAAAACAAAAAGCATGGTATTAGTGTTTACATGGCAATGTAAACAACAACAACATTGTCCTCGTCAAGAAAAGAAAGACCACAACCCTTGCACGTATCAACCACAACTAGCAAGCTATGGCTATGCCTAGAAACCTTTGGTGTGGTCATAGAATGGAGAACAAATATTGTTCACTCTTCATGTGCATAATAAATGACTCCTGGAGCATGGCTTCATAATGATCCTACAACCTACTCCAGATTAGCCTATTACAAAAGAGGACAAAAATTACCCCCAAAAAATGATGGGGATGAAAATACTTAATTGTTTGAAAGGACTATGTAATTACCTATGATTTTACCAATGCACTCTTAGTAGTCTCTACTTTCTCTCGTAACTTTTGAATCATTGGATCATTTTGCATCTCGGCTTCTTCTAGCCCACCACCAACATCCACACAAAAATACATCATCACATCAAGGGCATCTTCCATTCAATCCTACTATGTCCCTCATGCAATATTCATGCTCACTTGGCTCGTACTCACTTGGAGGTGGGCTTGGACCTACCAATGCGTAGACTAATCCTTCCCTAAGAGATGGAGCCTTTGCTGATGGGGCCATCACCTATCACATTAGAGAAAATATTATGGTGACTATGATGACCCATGAAAGGCCAAATTTCACCTCCCACTTAGTCCTTCTCCACTACATCTAGCAATGCAAAATCTAGTTGAATTAGTTTCAGAGAGGCAGAGGCTCTAGAACTGGCTCTTTATGGCTTCTTTTAAGAATGATCACAGGTTCAGCTACTTTTGTCATGCTCTAAGGTTTCCTTTTTAGTTCTATGGGATCAGGGATACACTCAAGTGGGGTCAGTGGCTTGTACTTGACCACTTGCTCAAGTACTGGCTCTAGTTGTTCAATTTACGCCTTCCTTACAAGCGTTTGGGCTTGTTTTATTTACTCCTTCTCTAGCACGAAGTCAAGACACTCTTTGAGTTTCTTTGGAAGGTTTGTGTAGTCAATAGGTTTCTTCTCTTTGGGAAGAGTTAGTTTGAGAGCAGGAGATCGCATGAGGAAGGTAGCTTTGGAGCTATCATCTGAACCACTTTCAAAGGTCACGATGTTATTGCCCTTGACAATTGATCGTCTATTGCGTTTTTGCTACTCTATGAGGTTTTCTTCTTTTTTGGACCTCTAGTTCCGACCCTTTAGACTTTTCAGGGACTACCACAGCCTTTGGGGCTTATGCCTTAGGCTCTTTGTCCTTTTCAAGGGCTGCCCCACAGCCTTTGAGGCTTATGCCTCAAGCTCTTTGACTACTGGCTTTGAGATTGAAGACTTAGCTTTTTGCTTCTTAGTTGCCTTAGATGTTTGGCAACTTCCTTGTCTTGGTCCTGCATCCTTGTGATGGCATTAAGGGGGGAGACTATATCAATAAGCCCTTTGTGTACGCTTTTAACAAGTTAAGTCTTGTTACAATGGTTGATGCCCCTGTCATCTCGATGGGGTGGTTTGTCACTCTATTGGGACAATCCTTAAAAGCACATATTCAAATCCACACTTGTAACATGTCCCGCCGTATATGGAATGTCATTGGGGTTTGACCACACTAGGCTCAGGGATGGAGCACTTGGTGGTGCAACAGCTCTATGAGGACACTCAAAAACATGATGTGGGCCCTTACAATGAAAACATTGGAGAGGTGGCATGCATGACATGTTACTCAGTCTCTTACTCTTTGTTGCATCATGGTTTCAAAAATAAGGAGGCATAGTCAATGGCTAGGGATTGTTCAGGATATCCATGGTATAAGTCATACTTCTCATATGACTCATAGATCTCATGTTTTAAACTCTCAGAGTCCATTGGCAAGGCTACCTTGTAATATTGTACTGGTGCAACTCTAGGAGAAACCAACCAGGGTGGTAACACTGGAGATGGGTATAGCATTGATGGTGATATATGTACATACCTCTTGGTATAGGGTTCTGATAAATGGGCATTGGATTATGTGCCAATTGAGAAGCATTTCGTATGGGTAGTAGGGCTAGTGGGGTTGCTTTGGCACACCAAGAGCAGCATAGGTTATTGTGTTGGGTTTCCCTAGTACCAACAACAATGGGTTGTGTCGTTGTTACGATGGTGCTGGCAATAAGCATAATACTCTTGTTATCTAGGCCTTAGCAGGTGGACACTCCGTGCTTGGTTTTAGTGGCATATCGCACATCAAACCATATCTCTCCGTGGAATTAAATGTGAGGACCTGGCTTGAGTTGCCCTTTTTTCTTTGGTGGTGCTGACCCTACCAATTACTGGCCTAATCAATTGAGTAGCTTTTTTGCCATCTCATCCATGATCATGTCCTTAACTAAGACTCTAGATAGTGTTGGTTGGGCACCCTTAGCCATTGAGGCTTTGGATGATATGTCCCCTATGTGTGAACGACTTCTATTTTCTTGTCTTGGAGATTGTCTACTAAGTCTATTGCCTCACGAACAACACTCATCAATCCTAGATATATAGAGATGGTCATGAGGCCTCTTGCTCTTGAGACCCATCATAAATCAATCAATGAGAGATGGTCATGAGGCCTCTTGCTCTTGAGACCCATCATAAATCAATCAATGAGCGATATTAAGGCATTGTCTAGTCGTTCATGGTGGAAGGGCTTCATCTCATATGGAGATACTTAGTTCTAGCAATGTAATCTCATATTGTTTCTCCCTGCTCCTGCTTAGGTTATAGATTTGTACAACAATGAGGCTCCATCTGGCTCCATTGGCCAAAATAGCACGATGAAAGTGTGTCTCGAGACCTCATAGATGGCCGTTTCATGTGGGTTTGGAGACCTAAAACCACTAGCTTGCTTTACCCTTCGAGGCAAAGTTCGAATGAATAGATCTTGGTGGGATTCTCAATCCTTCCCATGGCCTCACAAATGAATTTCTCTAGATATTGAATGGGATCTCTAGCTCTATTAAATGTGGTTATCATCCTTGAGATGTGGATTAGCTTTGCTTTGTCCAACTTTGAGCCTCTAGGTATCAGGTTTATGGCAACCCCCTTTCCAATTCAAATGCCGTCTTAAGCATGCCTTCTGCATATTCAGATGTGGCAGTGGAATATAAGGGTGGTTGCACAAAACCCTCTATTTCAAGATTAGGGATTTATTGCCCCATGAGGTTGGGTTGTGCAGTTTCCAATAGCACTTATCCTTTACTAGCCTAGGTTTGAGGTTGCGGGCTTGCTACAGCTACTATGAGGACACATTATGTGAATGCCCTTATGGATCCCTTTGGTTTGAGATAGTCTCAAAAATTGACTCTTTACCCTTCCCCTTGTTTCATGTTCGTGGTCCAAACGAAGAAGAACTAGAACTTATTTTCGTAGTAAAGAAGCTTCTATATTGGGCTCCATGAGAAGCTAGGACTCTTACTCTTGCACTATTCGTGCATTTTGTTCGGTGTTTTGTGGAGTACTTATCCTCCCTAATGGTATATCAAAGAAGACATGTCCCAATTGTGCTGCTTGTTGGGAATGAATCTTTATGTTCTTGGTCCTTCTTCTGCTCCTTCATTGGAGAACTTCGCCTAAAAATAGAATGGTTTAGTGCCCTTTTCATGAAGTTTATGGCGCTAATTATAAAGCTAGTTTTAGTGAACCTACAGCTTGAAGGATCGTTGGAGGCTCTTGTCTCTAGATGTTCTGTTGTTCCTCTGGCCACATTTGTGTTTAGTTGGCTCCTTTTTTCCCAAAGCTTCTTGTTGGAGATGGATTCAAAGAAATTTTACATTCTTAACAAGGAAATGCTCTAGTAAGTGTTGATCATTTGTTGGGACCAAAAGCCCAATGAGTTTGAGAAACTGTGGTTTGATGCACTGTAGTCAACTGTATTGTCGTTTCCAATAGTTAGTTCAAATCACTCTCTAGTGCTTCCTGAAGCAAGTCTGAAATTGATTTCAAATGCCTATTCTACTCAAGCTATGAAAAAAAATATATTTTTTTTGTTAAAACAAAACAATAAGCTTTGTTTAGTTTTGAGTGTTTTTATTTTTTAACCTCTTTTTTTTCATGGACTCACATCTCTAAGTTCACGCCTCTAGACTCACGTGTCCAGGCTCACATCTGCAAGTTCACGTGTCCACATTCACATCTCCAAGCTCACATCTAGAGGTTCTTGTACGTAGGCTCACGCCTTTTTTGTATAAACTAAGCTCACATGATTTATTTTTATGAAATATGCCTACTTGGGATACGTACTTTTTTGTAATAGACTTATGACAAGGTTGGTGTGTAATTATTGAGTAATAATTATACTTTAATGCTCCAATAATTACAAAGGACAAGAATTTTCCTTGAGATATATAGTTGGTATAGATTATATGACAAGAAAATGCTTAAAGGACATAAGGAGGTAAGTTTCTTGAAAGGTGTAGCTGGTATAGTTTGTATGATAAGAAAACCTTTAAAGAACATAGGTAGGTATATCTTTACAAGTCTTTAAGATAGTAATAATGGATTGGTACAGCAATAGGTATACCTACCTCTAGACTCACATCTCTACAATGTCATGTGTCATGTATCTAGATTCACGTCTTTTTTCGCAAGACTATAGACTCGTGTCCCCCCAACTCGAGAGCTAGTTTGACTTTTTTTAGACTTTTTAGACTTGATGAGGGATGATTAAGGTCTTAATCCTAGCTAATGGTGGTTATACTAGTAACTAAGAGTTTTTTTATTATTTTTTGTTGGATTTGCATGCTTCTAAGATGCTAGACACAATTAACTATCCCACTCTAACGCATACCTAATGGAGCTTAATGCTCATGTTTTTGGAATGGATTCCACTCTCCTAATCACAATGGCTAAGCTATTTGTTGGCTCAACACAATGAAAAGCTCGAGGTATGTACACGAAGTACTTAGACTTTTCCCATTTGATATTAAGCTCGAGGTAAGACCACTTTATACATTCCAACGCCGTCTTACAAAAGATAAGTGTCTATTCAAGCAGGTAAGATGGCAAAGTGCCTTACGATAGGTGGGGCAGGTGAAATCATGTTAACCTACGAGTGGTTAACATAGTGAACCTAACAATTATAACTCCTAGCAATGAATCATGGCATGCCTAAAAGCACAGATGCATGTTCAAGGGTAACCTTGACAAAGGCAACTCCACACTATATGGCATGATCAGATCCATATTCATAAGAACATTACCCCTAGCATTGCTTATCAAATCGATGCATGACATGTGTCCAACAACAATTCTACTAGTGCTTTATTTTGGTGCTTTTTGTCAAAATAAAGCATGACACATTGGAAAGAACAGATACCTATATCTAATAACACTCCTAACAGTGCCTTCCTTGAAAGGAGACATTTCATGTTCATAAGAATGGATGCATGCTTAATGGAAACCCTAAAATTGCTAGCAATTAAACCATGGCATGCTGTAAAGAGAGGGGTCATATCCTAAACAGATTGACATAATGAAGACGGAATGTCGCCAAAAAGCAGAACAGCAAAAGAACAAATCCAAGCCCCTAATATTGAGTCATTGCATGTTGTGAAGAAGGGGTGTCCATAAGCAATGCTACCGCCTTGAAAATGAAACATGCAATGATTGAGAAGAGCTCAACAATAAGGCCCAAACCCTGCGACTATTTGAAACATGAAGCATGGTAAGTTTGATGTTCAAATAAGAAACAGAGCACGCTTCCATAACAGTGGTCTGGATATCTGAATTCTAGCACTGCCATAGTCAGTACGTCAAAGCAAGTTCCAAGAAAGAGAGACCAATCCTCTATTGCAGAAAGAAACATCTCCGAGTGTCAGAACAATGCACTATAGCTACCATTGCCTAAAACGCTGGCTCCTCTGCTAGCTTGTTTACATCTTCCTTTGTACCTTTTTTTGGCTTGTGTTTCTTATGCATGCACAACGTGCAGTGAGGCCTCTGCTCTCAGAAAAACATAAACCAGCAAGCACATATTCGCCTATTTCTCACTCAACAGCGCTGAAATCAACTAGGCCCTCATGCAAGAAATTAGGCTTGCTCAAAGTGGGACTCGTGCAGTTGTATTCCATCCTGGGCTACTGAAACAGGCTGTCACTTGCTTTTAACACGATATGGGCGTTCTTTTCTGATTACATATCATCGGTCTATTTTTATGCTTTAAATGAGCTCCCTCAATACCTTCCCCTGCATCATCTTGGGGGCTAGGGTGCAGAGATATAAAGCTTGAACGATCCATCTGTGTTGTAACCTTGAGCAGGCTATATAAAACCTTCTCCATGTCTTCGTGTCAAACGCCCAAGTACTAATGAGAACTGGTGACTTACATGTAGCTTCTTCACTAGATAACCTTGCACCCCAAATCTGGTATTGGTAGAATTCCATGCCAAAGACATCAGTCAGCCAATTCATTTTTGCCTTCACATTATTTCTCGGTTCATCTTGGACGGTTCAAGAAATTGCTTCATTTATTGCATCAAGAATTTGGTTTAGTGACCTTTTCTGAAATGCTAGGCAATTGATCATTCAACCACTATTCCAAGCAAGAGGCAATAGAATGCTTGAGGTCTTCTAGTACTTACAACTCTACATTAACACTGCAAGCTTATGCAAGCAGCCATGTAGGAAGAAGATGAATGCCTGTGTTGAATGTAAACGCTAGGTGAGAGTTCTGATGTTAAGAAAACGCTGTGATTTATCTCCCGTGCCATGGGTGCTACAGAGAGAAGCCCGTACAATGCGACGTTTAGTGTGTGGGAAAAAAAAGGACATTTACATTCATTGTGTTTCAGCAGTTACACACAGCATACTTTCTTCCCCCAAGGAGATTACGTGTGTACATAAACTTATTTAGAAGGGGCATTTAAATTCATTGGTTTCAGCAGTTACACAGAGCGTACTTCGTCCCCGAAGGAGTTTAGAACTCACTACTTCACATAAAAGAATACAGAGGTAATTCTAGGAACAGCTCCCACCCGAGCCAACTAGTAGAACTATTACATCCTCAACCAATACGAGCATCGAGCATTTTGCCATTGTTCAAAATAGCCACTGAAACAAACCCTACTCGATCTTGATTTGGAATATCAGGGAATTTGAAATTTCCACGTGGTAAACTACAATTATAATCACATGTAATGTGTGAGCAACTGTACTTGGATCAAAAGAAAAGCAATGCAGTCTCCTTTCATCCAAAACGTACATGGAACCAGATTATAATAATTTACCAACTAGACAATATCATGGTCAATTACATGTACACATGTAGACTGTCGAGGGGCAAAGACGAGGTTGCAAAATCATCTCCTTAATCCACCATGTAAGCATTGGGAAATTCAAGATGGACCATAAAAGTTTTGCCATCAGTACACCTTAATCTGAGGATATCACAAGTTACAGCGCAATAAAGAAGAAAGATGTCAGAAAGGACTACTTCAAAGCGAGCTCCATGAACATATGAGCAATCATGCATGCCTATATTAAGTGGCTACAACTCCAAGTGACCTTTGTATAGTTAAAGCCTGAGTACAGCACCACAAAAATTTGGGCACACACAAAGAAAGACTATGTCAAAACACTTATTGTTATGGGAAGGCACTTATGAACCTACTAGAACATTTCAATTATAATTGTGCGGAATGCCTTTGTGAATGTACGAGCACTCATGCACATTCATCTAAAATCACCGCAGGCCAGATGACCTATAATCTTTGTCCATATTTACAGTGGAAACGCCCCCAATGCGCCCCACCAAGAATTAGGACAGTTCATTAAAGATACAGCACAATCCAAAACGAGGTACAAGGAAGAAACAGATTAGTTTTCTTTGCGAAAATTACTCCCAAATCCAACAACCTACCACCTATGACCAGAGTAGTAGCAAGAATCAGCAGGAAAAATACTCCTATGTATGCCCCCCGCCCCCCCCCAAAAAGAAGGAAAACCATCCACAAGTAGAGCACAGGCGCATACCTGCTTTCTCCGCGCTTACGAGTATGCATAGGACCTTCTGCAAAGCTCTGCATTACCAAAAACTGGTGTTGTGCACCACCTAAAAGACTCTCCTGGTACGTGGTTTAGGGGCGTAAGACGAGTTCCAAGAGCCACCATCCCGTGCATAATAATCCATTGGATACACTTGAGATTCTTCTTGGATTTTACAATCGTGAGAATCACACTTGGCTTCCTTGCACGCACAAGAGGAACAAGTCTTGCTCCACCAAGGATCCACAAACCCGAGGGCCACTTCTGCCTCATAAGGGGTGAGGAGGGGCTTGGTAAAGGCCTCTCCCCAATCAATGGACAATCTCGGACAAGCGATTTGCACCCACACATCGACAGCATCTTCAAACAAAGAGATCTTTGAAGGTGAGAGCTCGGATATTAAGAAAACACTGTAGTTTATCTCCCGTGCAGCAAGACACTCCTCGACATGTGCCAGGACTTTAGGGTTTCCCTGGCGACCAAGGGTCCCTAGGACAACACCCCACTGTTTTCCAATGCCACCCGCTCGTTCAATCACTTTACGGCGTGCCTCTCTCATGCCACGATGGTCGTACTCCTCTAGAGATAGTACCTTGGAGTAGGGGTCGTACCTAAAAGCCTTGATGTTAGGGTTTGCAATCATGAAAGCCTCCAAGTGAAACCTACCATCGGCAACAAAGACAACAGCATCGGCGGAGCCTAGGGGCATTGAAGGGGCAGTGCAGCCCAAAACTTCTCCTGCAGAAAGGGGTTTGGCCTGCGGCACGACGACCCCCGCGAAGTGACCGGCCAGAGCCACCTTGGCAGCATGTACTGCAGGGCTAAACTGTATGGTTCCGGCGAGGGCGAGCTTATCCTCTTGACGGAAATTCAGTTTAACAGTTTCAACAAGATGCAAGACATCGATCTGGATCTCTACAAACACATAAAGGCATGGGATATTAGAGTGGTCGATGGGGACGAGGCAGCTATGGCCATAGTGTACCAGGAAGTCGGCGCCAAGCGTTGAGGCAGAGAAGTCGTCGACGCAGCAGGCCCCATAGGTAACATCTCCAAGAACGAAGCACTCCTCGACGCCGGCGAAGCTCTCCAGAATATCGCAGAGGGGCAGGGCGAACATGAGAAGGCCCTCCGGCAGCTGCAGAGCCACACGCTTGGCGTTGGCCTGCCGGATCCGCCACACCGTCTTCGGAATCTCCAGGTTGTAGTGGCTCGGGAGGACGGCCATCGCCGTCCTCAGCGCGGGATCGTTAGCGATGGCGTCTGGCACCTGTTGCCTGACAAAGCGCCGCGGTGCTGCTTTGTTATGGCTGCCGTTGCCGTCGCTAGGGTTAGGGTTTGTGAGGGCTAGAGACTCCATGTGTGAGCTTCCAAGGTTGAAAATGAAAATGATTCGGGTGGAAAATTTCTCTTTGTTGATATATCAATCATATTCACCCAAAATTGCGTGGAAACACCCTCTCTCTCTCCCTGCCACGAGAGCACATGGTAAAAAGTGCACCATGTGTAGGGTTGTTCACACCAGGGACTTCCAGGCTAACACTCTCTAGATCATTAAATCAATGTTAAGCCTCTCTCTCTAAGGCGGGTGTGTGTGTAAAAGAGGACAATTACACTACCTTTCTACCACCCATCGTGAGGCATAAGGGGCTAGTGGAATTGCCCTTGGGTTGACATGGATCCACCTAGGTTCAAGTCTTCCCTGTCGATTAGTCTCTCTAGATCATTAAGTCGACGTTACGCCTCTCTCTCTAAGGCGGGTGTGTGTGTAAAAGAGGAGACACTTACACTACCTTTCTGCTGCCCGGACACCCGCCTTTAGAAGAGAGAGAGAGAGAGAGAGAGACAAAATTATGGGGAAAAAGTGCAAGCCTTGCTCAAGTTTTGATTTAAAAATTAAATGTTAGAGAGAAAATCTCAACGGTTGAAGGGAATAATTTCAAAGGTGGGGGGCTAGTTAATTAGACTTTTACAACTCACATGAATGGCAAGTGGTTGAATGACTAGGAGTGAACTGGGTAGAATGGCCAGTGGGGTTGAATGACTAGGAGTGAACTGGATAGAATGCATGGGGGAAACCATTCACTTCTTTTTTAGGGGAGTTCACAAAACGATAAGAATCATTGTTACTCAACCAAAAAGAATTGGGAATTAGTCATCTCACAGAGCCCAAGCATAGAGGTGGTCCGGATTCCATGAAGCATAACAAAGGTTACAAGGTAAAAAAATGTATGTATGTATGTGCAAGCCTTGTTCAAGTTTTTATTAAAAAATTAAATGTTAAAGGGTGCAACTCTCAAAAGTTAAAGGGTATAATTTTTGTAAGGTTAAAAGGTGGGTTTATTTATAAGGTGGGAGGCTAGTTAATTGGAGTTTTACAACTCACATTTCTAAGGTGGGTATAATTTTTGTAAGGTTAAAAGGTGGGTTTATTTCTAAGTAAGGAGGCTAGTTAATTGGAGTTTTACAACACATGAATGCCAAGTGGTTGAATGATTGGTAGTGAAGGTGGTAGAATGCATGGGGGAAACCATTCATTTCATTTTTGGTGGACTTCATGAATGGGAAGAACCGAGGCTACTCTCAACCAAAAAGAATTGGGAGAGAGTCATCACCGAGTCCAAGGGTAGTAGCACAGACATCAAGGGAGAATGGATCTGGATCCATTTGGCCCAAACTTTACAACACAATTAAATTCACATTCACATACCTTAAAAAACACTTATTCCAAATACTCAAATTTATTCTAAGTTCTATTTTGTTTTTCACAATGCATACATCTCAAGTCTTTATCTCAACACTTATTTAAGCCAGTAAATTGAGGCCTTATAGTGATGAAATGAAAGCATCACCTTGGAGCATGGCTCTATGTGGGTACCAATTCCCAATGACAAGTTGTGCACTCATTCTACCTTAGGTAAGGGTGGTGTAAAGTTCCTCCTCAGCCCCAAAACGATGTATAAGTTCTCTTGTCAGTCCCCTGTAATCATCCCCTATTTCAGAATGCAAGAAAACATTATTTTCCCTTGTTTTTGACCTAGAGAGATAAAATATTCTAGAGAGAGGTAATATAATTTTGAGATATTTTTGGATATAAAGTTATCCTTTATATTTAAGATGAATTCTCTTGAAACAGAAGTTTAAAAAGAGTTTTCCAATATGCATTAGAAATTAATTGAATATGTGCATTGGACACCTTAGCCTAAGGGTACCTATTTTCTAAAAATTATGGATTAAGGTCCAGCCTATAGGATTAATCCAAGTGTTTGAATAAGAAAAATATAAATATAAAAGAAAATCTCCCAAAAATGAGTAAATTCTCACATAAGATGAAGAGTTGACTAGTACTGGGATTTATTAGTTTAAAAAAAAGGAATTTTGAAACCTTAGGAGGGTGAGTGGAGCTCATGAAGGAGGCACCTAGAATCACCATCATTAGCCTAATTTTTTAATAAAAATAATGAGATATTTCATCTCTCCTCTCACCTCTTTCAAACTAGATCAGAAAAGTAGGCCTAACTGGTCCAAAACTTGTCCAAATTGGATCAAACTGAAGCTCGAAGCCTCTAGATCCCAGTTGGACTTGGTTGGTGGCCTCCCTCGCCTATAAATAGACCCCTATTCCTTTGTATTTTCATCGTAGAGTAATTCTATGCTAGTGTAATTTTTAATTTAGTGTATTTTTCTCTTCCCTCTTTATTGGTTCTCCATTGTGAAGCTTTGGTGCTTCACTAAACCTCTTCTTCTCTTGAAGATTACCCTTTCCCCTTGGTGGCCAAGCCTCTTCCTTGAGGGCTACACATCTTTGCAAGGTAGAGAATCAAGCAAACGAGGGGGTAAGCCTAAACAATGAAGTTTATGCTCTCTTTTTGTTGTTAATCTTCTTCCCAACCTCCCTCATGCTTGGGAAGCATTTTATTTTATGGGTTTCCTCTTAAAACCATGCTTTTCTTGATTTATGAATGAATTTTATGTTTAAGCTTAGGTTTATGCATAAACTAATCTTATATTAAAAGTGAAATTTTAACCATTCTCAATTCATAGAAAATGTGGGGAAGTTATGGCAAAATTTTATCATTAGAAAATGAAGGTTTATGTATCATAAATTTTATTCTAAAAGTGGAATTTTAAGCATTATTATTTCATTGAAAATGTGGGGAAACTATGGCAAAATTTATATCATTAGAAAATGAATTTATGCATGATAAATTTTATGTTAAAAGTGGAATTTTAGGCATTCTCATTTCATACAAAATGCGGGAAAATTTTATGTTAAAGTGAAATTTTAGGCATTCTCATTTCATAGAAAATGTGGGGAAACTATGGTAGAATTTTTATCATTAGGAAATGAATTTACGCAAAATAAATTTTATGCTAAAAGTGGAGTTTTGAGCATTATTCAATCACTAGAAGAATAAAGAAGGTTATGCACAAATTCTCTAGATTCATTTAATTTATGAGAATTATGAAAATGATTATGAATAAAATTCATTTAGATAAAAATGAATTAGTAGGTGTGCATAAGTATTTTATGCTAAAAGAGGGATTTTCATGATATTTTATTTTGGGAAAAGAATGTGGAAATATTTATAGGAATACATCGAGAAAACATGGATAAATTTTAATCAGAAAAAGGAATCATGAATGTATTTAACTTTTGGAATTATGAAGAATACGTCTAGATTCTCGAGAAATAGAATCTTAAGGACACTCTGGAACGGAAAAAAGATTTCCCAGAAAAAGACCATAAATACGCTTAGTTGTATGAATGTAAATACTTGTGAGACTGATTTATTCCTAGATTCCCTAAGAAAGGAATCTAGAATTCTTGAAAGGATCGAGGATCCAGTAGTATAAAAAGTAAAGTAACTGTACTTTTAACCTGGTTGATGTGGAACAAAGATTCTGATTACTAAATCAAGGAAAGTTAATAATCAAAACTGATTCGCTCAAAGCGAAAAGGGACCACCTTGTTTGTGGAAATTGGATTAAGGTGAGGAAATGATGTGAAGTGATATGTAGTGATGTGTGGAATGATGTGGTGATGTGGAGTGATGTGTGGAAGGATGTGGAATGTGTGGATTGATGTGGCTGATGTGACTCAATGTGGATTGATGTGGATTAATGTGGTTAATGTGGAATGATGTGGTTAATGTGGAATGATGTGGATTGATGTGATTGATGTGACTCAATGTGGTTAATGTGGTTAATATGGAATGATGTGGATTGATGTGATTGATGTGGATTGATGTGTGAATGATGTGGAATAATGTGAGTGATGTGTGGAATGATGTGGAGTGATATGTGGAAGGATGTGGAATGATGTGGATTGATGTGGATTGATCTGAAATGATGTCAATAGATGTGGAATGATATGGAAAGATGGGAATTTTGCTTGGAAATTGTATTTTCATGTGAAAACTATTTTTTAAAGATTGTTTTACGTCAAGAATGCTGGGGAAGCATTTTGACTATCTTGTGGAATGAGGTTGTTGGGGACCTAACTGAAAACTGTTGCAAAGCTGACAGAGAGTCAAAGAAGGACGTTTCATGTGGCAAGATCGCTTGGCCGAGGTCTTGACCAGCCTCGGTTTGGTTAAAATGGTGAGCTTCGGGTACGGTGGATGAGGGGCCAAGGAAGTGGCCTATGAGTGAAGCGCTAGGTCACTTACGAAGGAGCCTAGAGGGTGACGACCATACGGTGCTCGGGCTTTGGGTCACCCAAGATACCCACGCGTGCATCGAGGAAGAAAATGAGTTGGAGTTATTTTCTGAACACAAGCATGGATCTAGTTGATTGGCCTTGCTGGTCTTTAACGGATGAGTTCATGGCTCTTTTTGATAAATGGATCTTGTTGGTTGATTTAGCTGATCTTCAACGGAGAGTCCATATGGATTTTATAAAAAAATCTTGATTATACACCTGGGTACTATGGGCTAGGAACTATTGAAAGGGCCCCTGAGTGAAGTACTAGGTGTGCCTAGAGGGATTGACCAGGTGGTGAGCGTTCTGGTTGCTGATGATGCCATAGGTACACCGAGGAAGGAATGACTAGAATTTGGATTTTATGGTTGGAAAGTGGAAAAGTTGGAATTGGATCCTGGAAATGGAATACTAAGGATTACGATGGAAACACTGTGGTTTTATTGCAATGCTATTTGGAAATAGTGAATCTAAGAAAAGGCAATTTCATATTGGGTGTGTAAGTGGTGTGTCTATTTAAAATTTTGCATGAGAGCTGGCTAGGGGGCCTGGAAACTCTTTTCCCTAGTCCAGGACAAAACTTAACCAAAATTTCATAATGGATCCTATCAATACATTGGTTGGGCGGTTGACTAATCCATGGGATTGGATGGGGTCGATGGATTCTTATAATAAAATTCAATTCTATTCAAGTTACGATAGTTGAAGTAAGTCACAGGATAATCCTTGTTCTATGGAAAAGAATCAATAGCTGTGCCTCTTTTGATAGGGGAAAAAGCATTGGTCTCTATGAACCAAGTGCAAGTTCCTCCTTGATCCGGCCATGTGACCCGCAGGTTCGGTCGGAATACAAAGGTCAGTTAAGGCTCTTGACTACATTAGAAGATTTTCCTAGAGGAAACGCCTATGCTTTTTGGACGAGGGAAGTTTTTTTCGAGTTCGGTTTTGGAAGAACCAAGGTATTAGTCTCTTGTCCGGACATTTGTGGGCGAGGCCTCAAGTGGAAATCTCTGCCCTATGTGTAAGGTTGCTACTTCCGTTGCTAGCTCTCAAGAGTTCGATGCGCAAAGAGGGTAGGGATCTTACAGTTGGTATCAGAGCAATTTGGTTGAAGTTGATAAACCAAGAAGTAAGAAATGTCAAAAATTTATGAATTACGAGTGAAAGATTGTAATTATGTGTTGAAATTTGTACGAGTTGATAGTCAAAATGGAAATTCATAAATTGAGAATTGGGTTTTTAGATAGAAGTACTGCAATTGTGTGGAATCCCCGACTTGCTTTGAGACCTAGATACGATGGTATTTGCCTTATAACATCAAGGACTGTGACTATCCGTATATATAGTGGGTATAACTATAGCTCTATACTGACAATATATATATACGAGTGAATCTAAGACCTTGAAGTTATAAGCAAAAATGCTATCCTAGATGATGATTTTTCGAATGCTGGTTGATATGATTTTTGTATTCTGGTTGAAAATTGATGAATTGATTTGGATTCTGATTAAAGGATGATGATTTTTCAATTCGGGTTGAAAGTAGATGAGTTGAATAACCCATGATGATGATGAATTCCAGTGATGATGTTAGTAGCTTGTAGACGATCAAGACTTTTCAGCAGATCACCATGAGATTAGTGGATCGTGCTAACAGATTGTTCGTAGCTTGACCTTTGCCAGTAGACCCAATTATGGAATAACAAATTGAGAACCTGTATAATTGAAATTCTTGTGGGGAATGTTTAGATGTTTATTTGAAATTACTGGTCAAATGGACCATTATTGTGTTAAGGATATGAATGATCTATTTTATGATAATGAGTTTTGTATGTTTCTTCTTATAGAAGACATCTTTATCCCAAGATTCTAAGAGGGTTGACCAAGCTTTAAGGAACCCTTTTGGATCTAAAGTTAACTCCTTTTGGATTTAAATAAAGTGGTCTTTTCACCTGAGATTCTTTGAGCGTTTTGTTAAGTTGGAAAAAGGGTCTTGACAAAGAATTTTCATATTGTTAGGATCATGGATCGTGGTCGTTCGTTGTAGAAATGTTAACCCCCAACTCGATGAGGAAGAGCGTGACCTAGATGTTCACAGAGCTCTTCATAGATCTCAGCATGGACCTTTCAAAGGTGAAGGGGAGCACTTAGGAGAAACAGTAGAGAAGTGGATCGAAGCTATGGAGGAGTACTTCGATGTCACAGGTTACTACAAAAAGAGTAAGGTGGCTCTTGCGAGGCTGAAGATCGTAGAAACAGCCAGAGTAGCGTGGAGGAACTACTGTGAGACAAACCGCTTGGATCGAAACACCCAAATGTGGGATGATCTCAAAGCATACCTCAGAAAGAGATTCTGTCCTCCAGGCTTCTTGGAGACAAAGATGAACGAGTTCTTGGAGCTGACCCAGGGAAGCCAAACTATAAGGAGGAATATCACCAGGCATTTTCTCTCCTCCTCAAATACTCGCCACCGCTAGATGAAGAACATCTGATGGTGGCCAGGTTCATTCGCGGAATGAACGAATCCTTGGATACCTTGGTGAAAAATGCTAAGCCAGTTTCTATGGCTGAAGCAGTGTGGATGGCGAAGGATTTCGTCAAGGCCTTTATTATCAAGGTCCCACCGAAGCCAACACCCTCGTCTTTCAAAAGATTTCTCCGAAAAGTGACTCCAACTTTCCTCCTCCTAAGAGACAACAAGGTCCTAGTCATAAACCCAGGATACGGGAAGCTTCAGAGAACGGAAGGAAGGCCTTTTCCTCAGAACATAATTCCCCCGAACTCAACCTCAGAAGTTCCACCCTTGAAGAAAGGAATTAAATGCTTTAATTGCCAAGTATACACTCATCGTAGCATGGAATGCCCAACTCCTTTTGGATCAAGGTTCTCAGGACAAAGGAAGTGAAGGACCAAGATTCAAGATTCCAGCTCCTTCCTTTTAGAGTAATCAAGGTCTCTCCCATTAAAATCAAGGAAACCCCAGAGGTAGATCCCCTAATCAACCCTCAGCTTCGATGCAAAGTAATGCAAGACCTCAACCAATTGTATACTTATGGTCTACATAATAAGTAGTGAGGTTATTAAAGATTATATATGCCCATGCGGCCTTTTGCAACCATAAAGATAGCCCGAGAGTTTATCATGCTATATCTGTCAATGTATTTTACTTGAGTAAGAAGATAGACTGCCCTACAAGCCATTTCTACTATAGGATCCAAGATCTATGCAAAGAGTTCTCCATGCGGGACCCTACAAGCCATTTTTCATGTGCTTACTGATATCTATGGTGCCTATTTTTACTTTGGAATATGACACCTTCGAAGGCAGGCCAAATGCTTTAATGATTAGCTTTCTAGGCAGCTTAATCTCAGCCTCATAGCTTCTTATGGTTATACTACACCCACTCGTTGTCTGTATCATAAGAGTTTAGGAATTCTGTTATGAGAATAGGGTCATAGTAAGAATTCCAGGAAGTTGCCATTTGTTCCAAGCTAGTTGCCTTTAACCTCTCCATCACACCATCTTTCTTAAGAATTGAGTAGCATTCTAGCATATGGTAGGTAAACAACTAGGGCTCCTTATCTCTATATTCCTTTGGAACACTTGAACGCGTATGTGTTCTCCATTCTTTCCAGCCTCGCCCAGACAACTAGATGAATAATTATGCTTAGTTACCCACCCTTTAGCATCCTGTATAATGACCTATCTGGCACCTTTGGTAATCTCTTTAATTCCTTGGGCTCTTCTTGCTACTTTGACTCTTTGGACGCACTACCTCATTTCCTCGTCATTTTTTGCATTGGATTTAGTACTTGCTTGAGTCTTTGTAGACATTTCTTCAAACGTGGACCCTTGATGAGCTGGGGTTGAAAATGATAATCTGGGGCCCTGTTCAACAGCTTAAAAAAGGTCCTTCAGTTGCCCGGAACAATTCAAGATTTGGTATGCCTGTAAAACAGTAAAAAGACTACACACCTACTAGAGGGTGAAGTTGTTTGATGAGTGGAAGCCTAGTTTTTTTTACCAAACATGGACCCCTAATTGGGAGCAGTATTACCTGGTTTAAAATTGATGATTTCTACCAGTTTGAAGCCCCGTAGAATCAGGTAGACTATCCAATTGAACCAAAGTTTACAAGCTTGTAGTCCTAGTTGTTTTGCTATGTGCCAGGTATGCGCATGGGGCAATATGAGTAGACTACGATCAATTTTTTTACCAAATGCGGAGCTTTTACTGGAGCAAGAGGTGAATGCAATGTATGGAGCCTATTTCAACAGTTGTAAGATTCCTCCCTCTAGCTTTTGAGGTGTAAAGGTGTAAGAACCTCCCCTTCTGTTCTTGTAATTATTCCCCTCTCTAAAATAGAAGAAAGATCTTGTTTTACCCTATTTTGGCCTAGAGAGAGAAAATGCCTAGAGAGGGATAATCCAAAATTGAGATATCTTTGAAAATAAAAATCCTCCTAGTGTCTAAAATGGATTCCCTTGAAACAGAAATTCAAAATGAACTTTCCAATGTGCATTTGGAATTAATTGAAGATGTGTATAAAGGACCTTAGCCTAAGGGTCTACATTTTCAAAAAAAAAAGAATTATGGTCCAATTAAGGTTCTAATGGGCCAATTGGATTAATCCAAGTGTGGGGATGAGATAAATCCAAAAGAATAAAAGAAAATACCCAAAAATGAGTAAATGCTCGCATAAGATGAAGAGTTGACTGAGTACAAGGTTTATTAGTTAAAAACTATGAGATATTACTAAAAAAATGAGATATTTTGGAATAATGATGTATTTTTGACACCTTGGTAAGGAGAGGGGGACTCTTGAGGTAGGCGCCTATTTCACACATGTGGAAGGGTTTTTAATTCAAAAAAATTATGATATTTTTATCTCTTCTCTCTCTTGGATCAAACCAAATCAAAAAGGGAACCAAACTGGTCAAAATCTTGTCCAAATTGAGTCAAACTGAACCTGGAAAATTCTAGAATCTAGTTGGACTTGGTTAGTGGCCCCCTCACCTATAAATAGATCCTTAGTCTTTTGTAAAGAAATCTGTGAACTATACCATGCCAGTATTATATTAAAATAATGATATTTTCTATTATCCCTTAAAAATTCTCTACTTTTGGAGAACTTGGAGCTTCTCTCTCTCTCTCTCTTCAACAACTCTTGGAGCTTTCTAAACCAATTGATTAGTTGGGGGCTTCACTTCTAGATAAAGAAGCAAGCCAAACCTTGAGGTAAGTAATTTTATGATTTTTGTTAATATTCTCAAATGATTTCACTTCTCAACCCCTCTCAAGCTTGAGAAGTTTTCTAATTAGTTGTTTTTAATGCAAATCAAGCTTTCCTTAAGAGTTTTAATGATTAATCATTAAAAAAAAGTTAATGTTTTTGTTTAATTAGAATGCTTTTTATGTATATATCTCTCTCTCAAAAGAATAATCATTCCTATGACTAATTCTTTAGCAAATGAATGCTTCTCATTGATAAATTCTTAATTCAAAATCAAACTCTAAGAAATTATGGTCCAATTAAGGTCCAATTGATAATAAAATTATGGTAAATTCTTATAAGTAGTTAAAAAACTACTTTAAGTGATTATAAATGTGAAAGAGATAAATCCTATCATTTTGGGAAAAGAAGAATAGTAGAAATAACCTAATCTAGTAGATTTATCATAATTAAGATTATGATTATGGCTAAACTTATGTTTTAATTCCAAAATTTGGATCTAAGTTTATGAATAGATCTTCTATCATAATTGTATTGCAATGTCTTATTCTTTTTTAGGAAAATTAAAAATTATCAATAATAGCAGGAGCTATGGCAAAATTTTTAGAAAATAATACATATCTTATTTTTATGCATAATGCTAAAAGAGGACTTTCTACCATATTCTAGGATTGGACATCCTATGCTAAAAGAATGATTTTCATCATATCTATGGGAAACAAAATTTTAGTATTTATGCATAAATAATTGATTAAAGAAAAGAGAAATTTTTGGTAATTTTATTTTTATGCAAAAAGAGGAATTCCCATGATAATGGAGATCCATGTAATTAAATGGAAAAAGTGAAATTTTTGGTATATTAAAATAATGGATAAATTTATTTAATTTTAAGAGTAATTTTAGATAAATTTATTTTATGCATGAGAAATTTTTAAATGATAAAAGAGGAATTCCCATGACAATTGGAATTCAATCATTTAAATGGTAAAAGTGGAATTCTTGGCATATTTAAAATAATGGATATTTTTATTAAAGAAAAGAGAAATTTTAGATAAATTTATTTTATGATAAAAGAGGAATTCCCATGACATTTGGAATTCAATCATTTAAATGTAAAAAGAGGAATTCCCATGATAATTGAGATCCAAGAAATTAAATGGTAAAAGAAGAATTTTTGATAAATTTATTTTATGCAAAAAGAGGAATTCCCATGATATTTGAGATCCAAGAAATTAAATGGTAAAAGAGAAATTTTTAGCATAATTCAAATTATGAGTATTTATCAAAAGTGAAATTTTGAGCATTATTAATTTTACTAGGAAATATGGGTAGAATTGATTTTTGTAAATCCCATGAATCTTTTACTCAAAAGAAGAATATTAAATATATTTCACTTGAGAAATTTGAGAAAGAATATGAAAATATCCATTGAGAAAAAGTACCTTTAACTAGGCCAAGCAATTGGCAAAAATTTAGAAAAAGTCCCATCATCGGTATCAAAGCAGAAAATGTTACTAAATGTGAATGCGATGTGATAGGATGTTAGTGGATGTGATAAGATGTGATAAGATGTGAGTGGATGTGATAAGCTGTGAATGGATGTGAATGCGGTGTGATAGGATGTGAGTGGATGTGATAAGATGTGAGTGGACGTGATAAAATGTGAATGCGGTGTGATAGGATGTGAGTGGATGTGATAAGATGTGAGTGGATGTGATAAGATGTGAATGGATGTGAATGAGATGTGATAGGATGTGAGTGGACGTGATAAAATATGAATGGATGTGCTAAAATATGAATGGATGTGATAAGATATGAATGCAATGTGATCGGATGTGAGTGGATGTGATAAGATGTGAGTGGATTTGATGAGATGTGGATGGGATGTGAAGTGATGTAAATGGATGTGGATGGGATGTGATGTGATGTGATGTAAATGGATGTGGATGTGAAGAGATGTGGATGGGATGTGATGTGATGTAAATGGATGTGGATGTGAATGTGATGAGATGTGATGTAAATGGATGTGGATGTGAATGTGATGAGATGTAAATAGATGTGAATGGATGAGATGTGATGTGAATGGATGTGATGTGACGTGATGTGAATCGGGATAAATGTGAATGGATGAGATGTGATGTGAATGGATGTGATATGATGTGAATCGGGATATATGTGAATGGATGAGATGTGATGTGAATGGATGTGATGTGATGGATGAGATGTGATGTGAATGGATGAGATGTGATGTGGATATGGGTAGATGAGAATGGATGAGATGTGATGAGGATAGATGTGGATAGATGTGATGAGATGTAATATGATGTGATTGGATGAGAATGGATGAAGATGATGAGAATACATATGACTGGATGTGGAATAAACAATGTGACTTGATGTAGAAGAATGTGGAATAACGAGAAATGATGTGGAACAATGTGAAAAGATAAGAGTTCGTTAGAAACTGTATTTATGACCTGTTTTTAAATGACTGCTTTATGTCAAGAATGCTGGGAAAACATTTTGACCATCTTGTGAATGAGGTCGTTGGAGACCTAATTGATAAAGTTGCAAAACAACTGATGGAAAATCAACGGAGGATGTCTCGTGTAGCAAGGTGACCAGCCTCAGTTCGATTTAAATGGTGAGCTTCCGGTACGGTGGATGAGGGACCAAGGAAGCGGCCTATGAGTGAAGCGCTAGGTGACCTGCGAAAAGGAGCCTAGACGGTGCTGACCATATGGTGCTCGAGCTCTGGGTCGCCAAAGATACCCACGCGTGTGTCGAGGAAGAAAATGGAACAAGGTGTTAGAGTTGTTTTCTAAACTCGGGTATGGATCTGGTTGATTGTCCTTGCTGGTCCTCAACGGATGAGTGTATGGCTCTTTTATACGGATCTGTTGGTTGATCTTGCTGATCTTCAACGGATGAGTGCATGGCTCTTTTATATGGATTTGTTGGTTGATCTTGCTGATCTTCAGCGGAGAGTCCATCTGGATTTTCATAAGTGAATATATTTTCGGGTACTATGAGCTAGGAACTATTGAAAAGGCCCCTGAGTGAACACGTGGTGAGCGTTCTAGTTGCCAATGATGCCATAGGTACACCAATGAAGGAATGATTGGAAATTAGAATTTAACCTGAATATTTTGGAGGATTATGATCAGTGATACTATGGTTTCATTAAAAGATTGTTTTAAAGACAGCTAAATCTGTGAAACAGGCAATTTCATATTGGGTGTGTAAGTGGTGTGACTATCTTGAAATTTGCTTGAAGCGCTGGCTACTAGGGGGCCTGGGAACTCTTTTCCTTGGTACCCGGGCCAAAACATAACCAAATTCCTAATTGGATCCTATCACTATAGTGGTTGGGCGGTTGGCTAACCCATGGGACTGGTGGATGGGGTTAGACTGGACTAATGGATCCCTAAAATGAGACTCAATTTTGTTATGGTACGATAGATGAAGTAAATCCCGGATAGTCTTTGTTCTATGGAAAAGAATCAACGGCATTGGTCTCTATGATCCAAGTGTAAGTCTCTTCCTTGATCTGACCATGTGACTTATGAGTTTGGTCGGATCGGTTTAGTTAGTTAAGGCCCTTGACTACGTTAGAATAAAAATATCCTAGAGGAATCGCCCGTGCTTTCTGGGCGAGGGAAGTTTTTTCGGGTTCGGTTTTGGAAGAACCGAGGGATTAGTCTCTTGTCCAGATATCCGTGGGCGAGGCCCCGAGTGAGAGACTCTACCCTACGTAAGAAGTGCTACTTCCACTGCTAGCACCCCCAAATCTGTTGCGCAGAGGGGGCAGGGATCTTTCAACATTAGAAAAAGTGACCTTCCCTTCCCCGAAATGGTTTGAGGCCTAATATGCATCATGAGTAGGAATTAGAGTGTACATACACCAGGGGATGTAGAAAACTGAGGAGAGTAAGCCATCTTTTTCCCAAACATGGACCCCGTGTGTGGGCATCTGTCCAGAGGTGTCTTATCAAGGTTTTGAAGAGGTTTCCCTAATAAATGACCCCCCTATCATCAGCCCTAGATATGAAATAAATGACCCCCCTATCATCAGCCCTAGATGTGAAAAAAATGTTGTGTGATTGTAAAGGGACATGGGAAGGTGAGTTGTGCTAGTTTTTGGAGTAACTTTTTATTAGTAAGCCACCCATCTAGCCAAACTTGAACTCCCACGGACCAGTTGTAATGCTATGTGCAAATCTTTGCCCGTGTGGGTAACTTGGAGCAGTACAAAAATACAATGGATGATGTCCAAACCCTTTGATATTTGATATGCATTTAGGCCAATGTACCCTTTAGGCATGTGCAAATCTTTGACTACATCAGGCAATGAGAAGAGGGCGTTGTTACCAAACCTAGACCCCCTTTAGGCTCAGTTGGTTACTATAGGCTAAAATGATTTTTTGAGCAGTTTAGGTGCCAGTTGACCTGCTTAGAGGTTTCTAAATGTCAAGAAACCTCACAAACTTGTGAATGGAATGGAATTGAGGTTTTTGCAAAAGCATCCTGCAGTTGAGCAACTATAAGACCTTCCATCCAAACAATCTGTAAAAAGTATAGTACATGACCAACTGTACATATCCTTGTCTAGGGCCATCTTTGAGCATTCCAAAATCATAGCATTCATGTTTGAATTCCCTAGATATTAGACATATCTAGATTCCATAACACTATTTTGCCATATGAAAATCCTTGATGCCATACGATAGGCAGAAGAACCCTATTTTTCCAAACATGGACCCCTGATGAGGTGGTCCCACGATGGCTAAAAAATCAGTAAATTTTTCATGTTTTTAGTCCCTTTACAACAATTAAGTTGGACAGAATGCAACCAAACCTTATAGGCATACTGAGTGTTTTGCACTAGCATACATAATCATAGGTTAAACAAATGTTTTGAAGGGGTCCTAACTTGCAAACGTGGAGGCTCGAAAAGAGATTTAAAGCAATTTGTTGATGCCAATGAACCCCATATGATGTCTATTGGTCACCAAACTTCATAGGCTTGTGAAACTAGATGCAGTTGAGAGTCCTCCAAAGGCATACTGAAAACTGATAGGTGGAAGATGCCTAAATAGCCAAACGTGGAGCTTTATTGCGTGTGTTTGGCCAAACAATCAAATCTTTGTCAGGGACCATATTGGAGTAATCAGAAAACATAGCATTTGTACCCAAAATAACTTAACCTTTGATATGCATGTAGTCCATAGGAATTCCTACCCATGTGCAAAACCTTGTTGCCATATGAGAAGCAAAAGAGCCCCATTTTACCAAACGTGGACCCCTTGGCAAGCTAGTTCATACTAGTCATGCACATTGTGTTTTGAAGCTGTGTTTATGTCATTTGACCATGGTGCCCCAACCTGAATTGGTTAAAAATTTGCATAGGTGTTAATTGGTGTTAGAATAGGTTACATGCAAAATCTTGGTTCCTTCCAACTTTCAAAAGACTCCATGATGGTCAAACTTTGACTTTTCAACTGGGTTCTTTGCCAATTTTACAATGTCCTCATGAGACAAATGAATACATTGACTTAGAGTCCCCATTAGGCATGCTATTTCACCCATGATATATCCACATTGAATTCAATAACATGGATCCAATTCGGTACCAATCCAATCATCAAAAATGCAAAAAGTAGCATACGTTCTAAAAATAGCTAGTGTTGAAAATTGACTTTCTAACTTCTGATCCCAAATCCCTCTCATAGACATAATTGGTAAATATTAAAGGAACATTCTTATGAAATATGGCACCATTCCGATGGAGGGAAAGGTTAAAAATAGTAAATATGACTTTAGCTTTACCAATCCAAAAAGATGTCATAGCCTAGCCCTCCAAGGGGAGACCCTGGCCAGGTGCATCTATTCACTTCCATGCTTTGCATGCCTAAGTATCCACATGATAACATTTACCCTATGTAATATCTCAGCAATTGAAGCATGATTTGTCCCCTTCTTGGTAGTCTAACACTTCATTTTGTTCCTTTGGCCATACATGTAAATCTGTTATCAGGTGGCTATTTGGAGTGCACTAAAAACATAGCATACCGACTCCAATAGGTTGAAGAATTGGTATGCCTACACCATGATGGAGAACATAGCTATAAAGCCTTGCAGACATCTGAAATCATCTGATACCCTGTTTTGCCAAATGTGGAACCTTCTATAAGCTTATCTGGGCCACTTCATCCTGGAGACACCCATGTCTTGCGTAGGCCCCCCATAACTTTTGATTTATAGCTCCAATTGGGGCGATCCAATAGCCAAAAGTTTTCTACTGAAAATAAGGATTTCAAATCTGAAAGAACTTTGTAAAATTGGGAATTCCCTCAAAAGTTATAGATGTTCAGGTAAAATGCAGTTGAGCATCAGGGCATATAGTTACCTCATGAACCTTTAACTTGAACTTGCTTCCTATCGAGAACCTTCGGCCATGCAATGGTTTCTCTCCTAATGTGGAAAATAAACCAACAAGAGGTTGAGTGCTATTGTCTATACCTGAATTAGGCGTTGAGCTGGAGATAGATTATGGATAAGCTCGTCAATCCACTTTTTATCAGTTAATATCCCTTGATCCACAACTATTTTTCCCTTGTCATTTTGATTTCCTAGGCATAGTCGTTCCTTGTTATCCCATGTGTTTGGACACAACCTACCTTATAGCCTTTTTGCTCTTTATAGCCTTGAAACTGGTTTTCAAAGGCCCGGTCTTGGCTTTGTGTCCTTCCACTACGTACAAATCCACAGCTGATGCTTTCCAAGTAATAGGGCACAAGTTTCCTGTGTTGATCCATTTTGCTACTAGTGTTGTGACAGGAGCTCGGCTAGCTGGTTCACTTTTCCCAGTAGGGGTGGACCTTTTTCCACTTCTCGACGAAGTGAGTTTTACAGCATGTTGGCTCCACTCATCATTTGCAAAGAGCTTATGGATTTTAGATTTGGCTACCCAAAAGGAGTTCTTGGCTTTGGTAGAAGTTGGATATTTCAAGTCCTTCTTGGCAACCTATATGTATTTCTGTACAGCATCTAAGGCAACCAAATCCGGATCTATGGAATGTTTGGTTTGGGTGGGCCATTCACTGTTGCTAAGAATTTGTTTTTCCTTGGGCAATTAAGTATTCCAATATGGTTATAGTGTGTCCTCCTCATATGAAGAGTGATTGCAAATCTTGCCCACTCAACGGGTTCATGCATATGGTGCATTTTGGCATATTTGGCACATCATTTGACAAATAGACTATCTGTTTGCCCAAACGTAAACAAGCCAAGAGAATGTATGGGCTCTGGCATTGAATATCCAAGACATATTTAGCCATCCAATTCTCACATAGGATAACTTCTGCTTTTATTTCTCCTGCATACATGACATAGAAAATACCTTCCACGAGATCATTGTTGATATAATAAGACACATTGAATAAGCTGAGGCACTTGGACACACTACCATTGAACAATCTTAAACTAAACTTGAATCCTGAACCGTCGGTTTACCCATTCTTGCCCAGGTTTCATAAGACATAAGTCTTAAATCAGCTCCCATGATAAATATCATGAAGGAAAAAGTTGGTTCATGGCAAGGAATTCAAGGTACACCCATCCTAGTAGTATATAATCCTCATTTTCCCAGTTGCTAACCATGTGGCTAGCTTGAATTGATAGCCTCTTAGATTGTTATTTAGTTTTTCTGCAAGAGCTTGAGCTTCAAGCCGAGCTAGCTTTTGCTTCTCTTTCTCCTTTTGTTTCCTTTGTTTAGCTTCATGGATTGCTATGAGCATGGTTTCCATAAGTGGTCCATAAAACTTATGCAATTTTCTCCCATTTACATAGGCATTAAAAGGTATCCCATGTAAGGTTTCTAATCTGGCCGAGCTAGAAGTAATGAGCTCAAAAATTCTAAATGGAGCCATGCCCAATATCTTGAGTTTCCTTTTGCTTTGTTTGACAGTGTACATCAATACCAAGTCACCTTCCTTGAATTCTTTTTTTCTCAACTGGTTGTCAAACCATTTATTTCTTTGAAGCTTTTCAACATACAACCCATAGGCTGCACGTCTAGTCTCAATAAGGCGTTCTAGTTGGAACAACCTTTCAGACATCTCATTGCCCTAAAGTTTTTCAGATATTACCACTATTAAATAGGGCACAATATATTCTATAGGCATGACAGCTTCAAACCCATACACCAAATGGAAGGGAGTCATTCCAGTAGCAATCTTATAGTCCGTTCCTAGAGGCCCAAATAGCAACTGGAAGCTTTTGTTCCCAATAATTTCTACGTTCATTTACTATTTTGGTCAATATGGTGCATAGAGTTTTGTTTATACTTTTTGCTTGCCCATTGGCTTGAGAATAGTATGGTGAAGATTTCCTATGAACAACCATGAACTCAACCAGGACAAAGGTGATCACCTCATTGATGAAATGAGTTCCTCTATCGCTTACAAGTTCCAATGGACAAACATATCTTGTTATGATATTCTCATATAAGAACTTGGCAGTACTTCGAGCATCAGCTTTTACAATGGCTCGGGCCTCTGCCCATTTTGAATAATAGCATGTAGCCACTATAATGTACCTTGCTCGAGTTGACTTAGCTGTAAGACTGATAGGTCTAACAAAATCGATTCCCCACTTTTGGAAGACTTGTAGTAGAGAGTAGACTACAGTCAAGGCCATACGATCCTTGCCATGAGAAATGGCAAATATTTGGCATTCTTCATACCTCTTGACAAATTTTGAGGCATCACCAAATAGGATTGGCCACCATAGGCATCAACAAATAGAGTTGGCCACCATATGCCTGATTAAAGCACTTTTCATGTTGTAAGGTCCCTCCCAAGCCATGTATGTGTCTCTTTTAATATAGATTTCAAGAAGGAAAGAGAGTGCACTTAGAGAAGAGTGAGACAATAAGGCTAGAAACATTAGGAAAGTGTTAGAATAAAAATATTAGCTCCAAAAATCCTAAAAGAAATAAGAAGACAAGAATAGTTCTATTAATAAGAGATAAGTATCTCCAAAAATAGAAATTCAAATTTAGGTGATAGGAGGTCGTATTTAGAGTACTTTTACTTATTTAGAGTCCATGCATACTAAAAATGTGGAAAAGCAACGTGTTTTTAAAGATGGCGCGTTTGTGGCTATATGCAGACATTTTTGCCTATTCTACCTGCGGCGGGCGGTGGATTGTAGATTAGATGCCTTCTGGTTCTTTTGACTCGTTATACAACCATATTCTGACTTGTTATCAGAGAGTTATGGCCAAAACAATTTGCTGATTCTATCAGGGTCTCTACAGAGGAAAAACTGTAAGAAGGTAGCAAGTAGCCTCAAGGCAATCCTAGAGCTTGAGATGTATATATCCCTTCATTCTTATCTAATATCTTAGAAGAGAAGGTTAGATTGCTATGGTCTTTCGAAGGAAGAGACCAAAACTCCATAGCTTTTCTTTTAAAGAAAGAATAGTATGTCGTAGCCCTGCAAGAAGAGAAGGCTATTTTGCCATAGACCTTCGAAAGAGAGAAAAGTCAGAGTACGAGTAAGAGGAGATAAATCTTGGGGATGATCGGATGATTTCAATCGTAAGAGAAGGTATTAGAAGACTCTCTATTCTCATATATCAAGTTCTGAAACTCTTATTAACGAGCAAAGACAACGATAAACGATAAATTTCTATAAGGTTTTTTTTTTGTTTTTCAATTATATATCATTCTTAGGGGTTGAGGTATGGCCCTGGCTTCTCTTAATTGTTAATAGTGATCTATTTGATTGATTTACTAGTTAAAGTTTGTATTCTTTTAAACAACAGCATATGCCTTAATAAAGAATGTCTTTCGCAATCTCAAGTTGAAATGCTAAAATCTTTGTGAAAAGGATTGTTTTCTTAAGAAGGTAACATGGATTCTAGTCCTATGGTTTATTTGAGTAAATGGATTGTTATGTTGGTTAAATTAAGGTACAGGTATAACTCTCCTTGCCTTGATGCTGCCCCGTTCTTATGCTTGTGTAGCCGGACATCGGAGAGGTTAGTAAGGCCCGGAGTTGGTCCATGGTATCCCTCATACCATTGGGAGAATGAGGTTTGCCGATTGAGGCGAGTGATTGTGATACTGCCTAGTTCTAGGGCCCAGGCTAGTGCGGTGAATTAGCCCACCCTAGTGCGTAGACATCCCTCTGAGGGGCGGGAGAATCGAGCGACGGAGCCTGAGGGGGTGACAGGCCGGCTTGAGTCCTCGCCAGTGGGGGTGGGCGGCCGATGGTGAGGTGTATGGTCCCGTAGGTTTTTGCCCAACATGTAAAGACTGGAAGACCGAATTCTAAATCATCGCGAGTATAAAGGAAAAGAATAAGAGAGCCGGTTTGGCTATTATGGAATTGTTTCATGTATAAACTTTTTTAACAAATCTTGTCTTTGGCATTATTGTACTATGAAAAACGACTGTTTTAACAAACGTTGTGAAAAGGATCTTAATTAAGGAATATGTTTATTTATGTCAAACAGTGTGGTAGGATTAATCAGAAAACAAATTGACGCGTGAGTAGGGTGGAAAGTGGGAGGATGGAATGCCCCGATAGCACCATCCTACTACGGACGGGTGGACCTGATTAGTCGGGTAGCTTTCCAATAGATTAAGTGAAAGCCCTACGCTAGATAAATAGGTTCTCGGGAAATTCTATTCTAGAACACTAGGCCAGCGGCGGCTGTGCCTTGCATGGATGAGGAAAAAAGCGTTGTCTCTAGGAATCAAGACTGGTAGTTGCCCAAATTATGATCAATTACCATATGGGTGATTTGATGCTTAGAAGATCACGCTCCCCTTGTGGGATAGGACTAGGTCTTACCTATGAATCGTATCTTTGAATCTCTGCATGGTCAAGGTGTCGATGAGTAGGAAATTTTCTCCAAGTTAAGACTTAGTGGAGTATCTTAAGTGTTTCCCCTATTTTGGAAGGGGGGAGATTGTAAGGTCTCTCCCAAGCCATGTATGTGTCTCTTTTAATATAGATTTCAAGAAGGAAAGAGAGTGCACTTAGAGAAGAGTGAGACAATAAGGCTAGAAACATTAGGAAAGTGTTAGAATAAAAATATTAGCTCCAAAAATCCTAAAAGAAATAAGAAGACAAGAATAGTTCTATTAATAAGACATAAGTATCTCCAAAAATAGAAATTCGAATTTAGGTGATAGGAGGTCGTATTTAGAGTACTTTTACTTATTTAAAGTCCATGCATACTAAAAATGTGAAAAAGCAACGTGTTTTTAAAGATGGCGCGTTTGTGGCTATATGCAGACATTTTTGCCTATTCTACCTGCGGCGGTGGCTTGTAGACTAGATGCCTTTCGGTTCTTTTGACTCGTTATACGACCATTAAGGAACATGTTTATTTATGTCAAACAGTGTGGTAGGATTAATTAGAAAACAGATTGACGCGTGAGTAGGGTGGAAAGTGGGAGGATTGAATGCCTTGATGGCACCATCCTACTACAGACGGGTGGATCCAATTAGTCGGGTAGCTTTCCAACAGATTAAGTGAAAGCCCTATGCTAGATAAATAGGTTCGTTCATAAATCAAGAAAAGCATGGTTTTAAGAGGAAACCCATAAAATAAAATGCTTCCCAATCATGAGGGAGGTTGGGAAGAAGATTAACAACAAAAAGAGAGCATAAACTTCATTGTTTAGGCTTACCCCTTGTTTGCTTGATTCTCTACCTTGCAAAAGATGTGTAGCCCTCAAGGAAGAGGCTTGGCCACCAAGGGGAAAAGGTAATCTTCAAGAGAAGAAGAGGTTTAGTGAAGCACCAAAGCTTCACAATGGAGAACCAATAAGGGAAGAGGAAAATACATTAAATTAAAAATTACACTAGCATAGAATTACTCTAAGATGAAAATACAAAGGAATAGGGATCTATTTATAGGTGAGGGAGGCCACCAACCAAGTCCAACTGGCATCTAGAGGCTTCCAGCTTCAGTTTGATGCAATTTGGAGGCCAACTTTTTTTATCTAGTTTGAAAGAGGTGAGAGGAGAGATAAAATATCTCATTTTTAAATTAAAAAATTGGGGTAATGATGCTGATTCTAGGTGCCTTGTTTGTGAGCTCCACTCACCCTCCTGAGGTGTCAAAATTTTATTTTTTACTAATAAATCCCAGTACTAGTAGTTAACTCTTCATCTTATCTGAGAATTTACTCATTTTTGGGGGGTTTTCTTTTATTTTTATATTTTTATTATTCAAACACTTGGATTAATCCTATAGGCCCATTAGAACACTCTTTGGACCTTAATCCATAATTTTTAGAAAATAGGTATCCTTAGGCTAAGGTGTCCAATGCACATATTCAATTAATTTCTAATGCATATTGGTAAACTCTTTTTAAACTTTTGTTTTAGGGCAATTCATCTTAAATATAAAGGATAACTTTATATTCAAAAATATCACAAAACTCTATTATCTCTCTCTAAAATATTTTCTCTCTCTAGGTTAAAAACAAGGAAAAATAAATTTTTCTTGCATTTTGAAATAGGGGATGATTATAGGGGACTGAGAGGAGAACTTATACATTTTTTTGCGGCTGAGGAGGAACCTTACATCCTACCCCACTTAAAAAACGCGAGATATCCTCATCTCACAGCTAGAGTATAATCTCTTACATCCCTTTCTTCTTCTATTACTTCTAGCGTTACTGTTTTGGATGTAGGCTGGTTTGGGAACTTCTCTCTTTGACTTTCCCAATTCTGAGACTGAGGTCTTGCATTACTTTGCATCGGAGCTGAGGGTTGGTTAGGGGATCTACCTCTGGGGTTTTCCTGATTTTGACGAGAGGGAACTTGATTACTCTAGAAGGAAGGAGCTGAAATATGGAATCTTGGTCCTTGACTTCCTTGTCCTGAAAACCTTGATCCAAAAGGATTTAGGCATTCCATGCTATGATGACCATATCCTTGGCAGTTAAAGCATTTAATTCCTTTGTTCAAGGGTGGAACTTCTGAGGTTGAGTTCAAGGGGGATTCTGTTCTGAGGAAAAGGCCTTCCTTCCATTCTAAAGCTTCCCGTATCCTTGGTTTGACTAGGACCTTGTTGTCTCTTAGGAGGCAGAAAGTTGGAGTCATTTCTGGGGTTAGGAATCTTTTGAAAGACGAGGGTGTTGTCTTCAGCGGGACCTTGACAACAAAGGCCTTGGCGAAATCCTTCGCCATCCGCACTGCTTGAGCCATAGAAACTGGCTTAGCATTTTTCACCAAGGTATCCAAGGGTCCGTTCATTCCCCGAATGAACCTGGCGCATCAGTTGTTCTTCATCTAGCGGTGGCGAGTATTTGAGAAGGAGAGCGAATGCCTGGTGATATTCCTCCATAGTTTGGCTTCCCTGGGGGTTAGCTCCAGGAACTCGTTCATCTTTATCTCCAAGAAGCCTAGAGGACAGAATCTTTTTCTAAGGTATGCTTTGAGATCATCCCACGTCTGGGTGTTCCGATCCAAGCGGTTTGTCTCATAGTAGTTCCTCCATGCTACTCTGGTTATATCTATGATCTTTAGCCTGCCAAGAGCCACCTTACTCTTTTCATTGTAACCTGTGACATAGAAGTACTCCTCCATAGCTTCGATCCACTTCTCTACTGTTTCTCCCAAGTGCTCCCCTTCACCTTTGAAAGGTTCAGGCTGAGTTCTATAAAGAGCTTTGCGAACATCTAGGTTGCGCTTTTCCTCATCGAGTTGGGGGTTAATATTTCTACCACGACAACCTCGATCCATGATCCTACCAACACGGAATTTCTTTGTCAAGTCCCCTTTTCCATCTTAACAAAACGCTCAAAGAATCTCAGGTGAAAAGATCACTTTATTTAAATCCAAAAGGAGTTAACTTTAGATCTAATTGATTATGGGGTTCCTTAAAGTTTGGTCAACCCTCTTAGAATCCTGGGATAAAGATGTCTTCTATAAGAAGAAACATACAGAACTCATTATCATAAAATAGATCATTCATATCCTTAACATAATAATGGTCCATTTGACTAGTAATTTCAAATAAACATCTAAACATTCCCCACAAGAATTTCAATTATACAGGTTCTCAATTTGTTATTCCACAATTGGGTCTACTGGCCAAAGGTCAAGCTACGAACAATCTGTTAGCACGATCCACAAAAGTCTTGATCGTCTACAAGCTACTAACATCATCACTAGAATTCATCATCATCATGGGATATTCAACTCATATACTTTCAACCAGAATTGAAAAATCATCATCCTTTAATCAGAATCCAAATCAGTTTATCAATTTTCAACCAGAATACAAAAATCATATCAACCAGCATTCGAAAAATCATCATCTAGGATAGCATTTTTGCTCATAACTTCAAGGTCTTAGATTCACTCGTATATATTATCAGTATAGAGCTGTAGTTATACCCATGTTATATACAGGTAGTCACGGGTCATTTTGTGTTATAAGGCAAATACCATTATATCTTGGTCTCAAGCAAGTCGGGGTTTCCACACAATTGCGGTACTTCCATTTAAAAACCCAATTCCCAATTTATGAATTTCCATTTTGACTATCAACTCGTATGAATTTCAACACACAATTACAATCTTTCATTGGTAATTCACAAATTTTTGACATTTCTTACTTCTTGGTTTATCAACTTAAACCAAATTGCTCTAATACCAACTGTGAGATCCCTGCCCTCTTTACGCATCGAACTCTGGAGAGCTAGTAGTGGAACTAGCAACCTTATGTGTAGGGCAGAGCTTCCCACTTAGGGCCTCGCCCACTAGGAATGTCCGAACAAGAGACTAATCCTTGGGTTCTTCCAAAACCAAACCCAAAAAAAACTTTCCTTGCCAAGAAAGCATAGGCGATTCCTCTAGGAAAATCTTCTAATGTAGTCAAGAGCCTTAACTAACCTTTATATTCCGACTGAACCCGCACGTCACATGGCCGGATCAAAAGGAGGAACTTGCACTTGGTTCAGAGACCAATGCTTTTTTCCCCATCAAAAGAGGCACAGCCGCCGCCGTTGATTCTTTTCCATAGAACAAGGATTATCCTGTGACTTACTTCAACTATTGTAACTTGAACAGAATTGAATTTTACTATAGGAATCCATCGATCCAGCCTAACCCCATCTAATCCCATGGTTTAGCCAACCGCCCAACCACTGTATTGATAGGATCCATTATGAAAATTTGGTTAAGTTTTGTCCCGAGTACCAGGGAAAAGAGTTCCCAGGCCCCCTAGCCAGCTCTCATGCAAAATTTTAAATAGACACACCACTTACACACCCAATATGAAATTGCCTTTTCTTAGATTCATTATTTCCAAACAGCATTGCAATAAAACCACAGTGTTTCCATCATAATCCTCAATGTTCCATTTCCAGGGTCCAATTCCAACTTTTCCACTTTCCAACCATAAAATCCAAATTTCAATCATTCCTTCCTCGACGTACCTATGGTATCATCTACCAACCAGAACGCTCATTACCTGGTTAGTCCCTCTAGGCTCACTTAGTACTTCAATCAGGGGCCTTTTCAATAGTTCCTAGCCCATAGTACCCACCAGGAGTATAATCAAGATTTTTCCATAAAATCCATATGGACTTTCCATTGAAGATCAGCTAGATCAACCAAGAAGATCCATTTATAAAAAGAGCCATGAACTCATCCGTTGAAGACCAGCAAGGCCAATCAGCCAGATCCATGCCTGTGTTTAGAAAACAAATCCAACTCATTTTCTTCTCCCGATGCATGCGTGCATATCCTGGGTAACCCAGAGCTTGAGCACTATATGGTCAGCACCCTCTAGGCTCCTTTGCAGCAAGTGACCTAGCGATTCACTCATAGGCTGCTTTCTTGGCCCCTCATCCACCGTACCGGAAGCTCAGCATTTTAATCGAACCGACGCTGGTCAAGACCTCGGCCGATCTTGCCACGCGAGACGTCCTTCTTTGACTCTCCGCCGTCAGCTGCTGCTGCTGCTGTTGCAACATTTTCCACTTAGGTCCCCACCGCGACCTCATTCCACTTAGGTCCCCACTGCGACCTCATTCCACATGATAGTCAAAATGCTTCCCCAGCATTGTTGATGTAAAACAATCTTTAAAAAACAGTTTTCACATACAAACATAGTTTCCAAGCAAAATTTCCATCGTTCCATATCATTCCACATCGATTGACATCATTTCAGATCAATCCACATGATTCCACATCACTCCACATCATTCCAAACATCACCCACATTATTCCACATCGTTCACACAGTAATCACATCAATCCACATTATTCCACATCAACCACATTAATCCACATCAGTCCACATCAGTCCACACATCGATTCACATCAATCCACACATTCCACATCCTTCCACACATCACTCCACATCCTTCCATGCATTCCACATCCTTCCACACATCACTCCACATCACTCCACACATCACCCACATCATTCCACACATCACTACACATCACCCCGCATCATTTCCTCACCTCAATATCCAATTTCCACAAACAAGGTGGTCTCTTTTCACTTTGAGCAAATCAATTTTGATTATCAACTTTCCTTGATCTAGTTATCAGAATCTTTGTTCCACATCAACCAGGTTAAAAGTACAGTTACTCTACTTTTTATACTAATAGGACTTTCCAAGTCTCGGCCATTGCTTGGCTTAGTTAAAGACACCTTTTTCTTGACTCAATTTAGTTAAGTCTCGGCCATTGCTTGGCTTAGTTAAAGGCAACTTTTTCTCAACTCAATTTAGTTAAGTCTAAATTTCTGTTCACTTTTGGATCCTTAATCCTTTCAAGAATTCCAGATTCCTTTCCTATGGAATCTAGGAATAAATTAGTCTCACATGTATTTACATTCATCCAACCAGGCATATTTCTGATCTTTTTTTAGGAAATCTTTTTCTCATTCATAGTGTACTTGAGATTCTATTTCTCGAGAATCTAGACGTATTCATAATTCCAAATGTTAAATATGTTCATGATTCCTCTTTTTGATTAAAATTTATCCATGTTTTCTTGATGTATTCCTATGAATATTTCCATTCTCTTTTCCCAATTTTTCCAAAATAAAATATCATGAAAATCCCTCTTTTAGCATAAAATACTTATGCACACCTACTAATTCATTTTTATCTAAATGAATTTTATTCATCATAATCATTTTCATAACTCATAAATTAAATGAATCTAAGGAATTTGTGCACAACCTTCTTTATTCCTCTAGTAAATGAATAATGCTGAAAACTCCACTTTTAGCATAAACTTTATTATGTGTAAATTCATTTCCTAATGATAAAAATTCTGCCATAGTTTCCCCGCATTTTTTAAGAAATGAGAATGCCTAAAATTCCTTTTTTAACAGAAAATTTATCATGCATAAATTCATTTTCTAATGATATAAATTTTGCCATAGTTTTTTCACATTTTTTAATGAAATGATAACGCTTAAAATTCCTCTTTTAGAATAAAGATTATTATACATAAACCTTCATTTTCTAATGATAAAATTTTGCCATAACTTCCCCACATTTTCTATGAATTGAGAATGGTTAAAATTTCACTTTTGATATAAGGTTAGTTTATGCATAAACCTAAGCTTAAACATAAACATTAATTCATCATAAATTAAGAAAAGCATGGTTTTAAGAGGAAACCCATAAAATAAAATGCTTCCCAAGCATGAGGGAGGTTGGAAAGAAGATTAACAACAAAAAGAAAGCATAAACTTCATTATTTAGGCTTACCCTTGGTTTGCTTGATTCTCTACCTTGCAAAAGATGTGTAGCCCTCAAGGAAGAGGCTTGGCCACCAAGGGGAAAGGGTAATCTTCAAGAGAAGAAGAGGTTTAGTGAAGCATCAAAGCTTCACAATGGAGAACCAATAAAGAGGGAAGAGGAAAATACACTAAATTAAAAATTACACTAGCATAGAATTACTCTACGATGAAAATACAAAGGAATAGGGGCCTATTTATAGGCGAGGGAGGCCACCAACCAAGTCCAACTGGGATCTAGAGGCTTCCAGCTTCAGTTTGATCCAATTTGGACAAGTTTTGGACCAGTTAGGCCCACTTTTCTGATCTAGATTGAAAGAGGTGAGAGGAGAGATGAAATATCTCATTTTATGTCTAAAAATTTAGGGTAATGATGGTGATTCTAGGTGCCTCCTTCATGAACTCTACTCATCCTTTTGAGGTGTCAAAATTCTATTTTTTTACTAATAAATCCCAGTACTAATCAACTCTTCATCTTATGTAAGAATTTAATCATTTTTGGAAGATTTTCTTTTATTTTTACATTTTTACTATTCAAACACTTGGATTAATCCTATAGGCCCATTAAAACACTCTTTGGACCTTAATCCATAGGTACCCTTAGGCTAAGGTGTCCAATGCACATATTCAATTAATTTCTAATGCATATTGGAAAACTATTTTTAAACTTTTGTTTCATGGGAACATCTTAAATATAAAGGATAACTTTATATCAAAAAATATATAAAAATTGTATTTCTAGAATATTTTCTCTCTCTAGGTTAAAAACAAGGAAAAACAATGTTTTCTTGCATTTTGAAATAGGGGATGATTACAGGGGATTGAGAGGAGAACTTATACATCTTTTTGGGGCTGAGGAGGAACCTTACATCCTACCCCACTTAAAAAACGCGAGATGTCCTCATCTTGTAGGCTGGAGGATAATCTCTTACATCCCTTTCTTCTTCTATTACTTCCAGCGTTACTACTTAGGAAGTAGATAGCTGGTTTGGGAACTTCTCTCTTTGACCTCCCTAATTCTGAGACTAAGGTCTTGCATTACTTTGCATTAAAGCTGAGGGTTGGTTAGGGGATCTATCTCTGGGGTTTCCCTGATTTTGACGGGAGGGACCTTGATTACTCTAGAAGGAAGGAGTTGGAATCTGGAATCTTGGTCCTTCACTTCCTTGTCCTGAAAACCTTGATCTAAAAGGAGTTGGGCATTCCATGCTATGATGATCGTATCCTTGGCAATTAAAGCATTTAATTCCTTTGTTCAAAGGTGAAACTTCTGAGGTTGAGTTCAAGGGATTGTGTTCTGAGGAAAAGGCCTTCCTTCCATTCTAAAGCTTCCCGTATCCTGGGTTCTTGTTGTCTCTTAGGAGGAGGAAAGTTGGAGTCACTTTTCAGGGTTAGGAATCTTTTGAAAGACGAGGGTGTTGGCTTCAGCGGGACCTTGACAACAAAGGCCTTAGTGAAATCCTTCGCCATCCGCACTGCTTTAGCCATAAAAACTGGCTTAGCATTTTTCACCAAGGTATCCAAGAGTTCGTTCATGCCCCGAATGAACCTGGCCACCGTCAGTTGTTCTTCATCCAGTGGTGGCGGGAGGAGAGCGAACGCCTGGTGATATTCCTCCATAGTTCGGCTTCCTTGGGTTAGCTTTAGGGCTCGTTCATCTTTGTCTTGAAGAAGCCTGGAGGACATAATCTCTTTCTGAGGTATGCTTTGAGATCATCCCATATTATCCTATGACTTACTTCATCTATCGTAACTTGAACAGAATTCAATTGTATTATAGGAATCCATCGATCCAGCCTAACCCCATCCAATCCCATGGGTTAGCCAACCACCAACCACTATATTGATAGGATCCATTATGAAAATTTGGTTAAGTTTTGTCCCGCGTACCAGGGAAAAGAGTTCCTAGCTCCCCTAACCGGATCTCATTCAAAATTTTAAATAGACACACCACTTACGCAGGCAATATAAAATTGCCTTTTCTTAGATTCACTATTTCCAAACAACATTGCAATAAAACCACAATGTTTCCATCATAATCCTCAATATTCCATTTCTAGAGTCCAATTCCAACTTTTCCACTTTCCAACCATAAAATCCAAATTCCAATCATTCCTTCCTCGGCGTACCTATGGCATCATCGCCACATCCAGAATGCTCACCACCTGGTTAGTCCCTCTAGGCTCACCTAGTACTTCGCTCAGGGGCCTTTTCAATAGTTCCTAGCCCATAGTACCCAGGAGTATAATAATTTTTTTTCCATAAAATCCATATGGACTCTCCGCATTGAAGATCAGCTAGATCAACTAAGAAGATCCATTTATCAATGGAGCTATGAACTCATATTCGTGTTGCCCGTGTTCAAAAAACAACTCCAACTCATTTTCTTCCTCGACACACGCGTGTGTATTCTGGGTGACCCAGAGCCCGAGCACCATATGGTCAGCACCCTCTAGGCTCCTTTGCAGCAGGCGACCTCGCACTTCACTCATAGGCCGCTTCCTTGGCCCGTCATCCACCGTACCGGAAGCTCACCATTTTAATCGAACCGAGGTTGGTCAAGACCTCGGCCGATCTTGCCATGCGAGACGTCCTTTTTTGACTCTCTGTCAGTTGTTGTTGTAACATTTTCCACTTAGGTTCCCACGACCTCATTCACAAGATAGTCAAAATGCTTTCCCAGCATTCTTAACGTAAAACAATCTTTAAAAAATAGTTTTCACATGCAAATACAGTTTCCAAGCCAAATTCCCATCTTTCCATACCATTCCACATCGATTGATTTTATTTCAGATCAATCCACATCACTTCACATCATTCCACACATCACCCACATTATGCCACATCGTTCACACATCAATCCACATCATTCCACATTAACCACATTAATCCACATCAATCCACACATGATTCACATCAGCCACATCAATCCACACATTCCACATCCTTCCACACATCACTCCACATCACTCCACATCATTCCACACATTCCACATCCTTCCACACATCACTCCACACATCACCCACATCATTCCACACATCACTACACATCACCCCACATCATTTCCTCACCTCAATCCAATTTCCACAAACAAGGTGGTCTCTTTTTGCTTTGAGAGAATCAGTTTTGATTATCAACTTTCCTTGATCTAGTTATCAGAATCTTTGTTCCACATCAACCAGGTTAAAAGTACAGTTACTCTACTTTTTATGTTGATAGGACTTTCGAAGTCTCGGGCATTACTTGGCTTAGTTAAAGACAACTTTTTCTCGACTTAATTCAGTTAAGTCTAAATTTTCGTTCACTTTTGGATCCCCGATCCTTTCAAGAATTCCAAATTCTTTTCCCAGGGAATCTAGGAATAAATGAGTCTCACAAGTATTTACATTCATCCAACTAAGCGTATTTTTGGTCTTTTTCTGGGAAATCTTTTTCTAGTCCAGAGTGTACTTAAGATTCTATTTCTCAAGAATCTAGACGTATTCTTCATAATTCCAAAAGTTAAATATGTTCATGATTTCTCTTTTTATTAAAATTTATCCATGTTTTCTCAATGTATTCCTATGAATATTTCCACATTCTTTTTCTATTTTTTCCAAAATAAAATATCATGAAAATCCCTCTTTTAGCATAAAATAATTATGCACACCTACTAATTCATTTTTATCTAAATGAATTTTATTCATAATCATTTCCATAATTCTCATAAATTAAATGAATTTAGAGAATTTGTGCATAACCTTCTTTATTATTCTAGTAAATGAATAATGCTCAAAACTCCACTTTTAGCATAAAATTTTTATGCGTAAATTCATGTCCTATAATGATAAAAATTCTATCATAGTTTCCCCGCATTTTCTATGAAATGAGAATGCCTAAAATTCCACTTTTAACATAAAATTTATCATGCATAAATTCATTTTCTAATAATATAAATTTTACCATAGTTTCTCCATATTTTTTTAATGAAATGATAATGCATAATATTTCACTTTTAGAATAAAATTTATTATACATAAACCTTCATTTTCTAATGATAAAATTTTGCCATAACTTCCCCACATTTTCTATGAATTGAGAATGGTAAAAATTTTGATTTTAATATAAGATTAGTTTATGCATAAACCTAAGCTTAAACATAAACATTAATTCATCATAAATCAAGAAAAGCATGGTTTTAAGAGGAAACCTATAAAATAAAATGCTTCCCAAGCATGAGGGAGGTTGGGAAGAAGATTAACAACAAAAAGAGAGCATAAACTTCATTGTTTAGACTTACCCTTGGTTTGCTTGATTCTCTACCTTGAAAATATGTGTAGCCCCATCAAGGAAGAGGCTTGGCCACCAAGGGGAAAGGGTAATCTTCAAGAGAAGAAGAGGTTTAGTGAAGCACCAAAGCTTCACAATGGAGAGACAATAAAGAGGGAAGAGGAAAATACACTAAATTAAAAATTACACTAGCATAGAATTACTCTAAGATGAAAATACAAAGGAATAGGGGTCTATTTATAGGTGAGGGAAGCCACCAACCAAGTCCAACTGGGATCTAGAGGCTTCCAGCTTCGATTTGATCCAATTTGGACAAGTTTTGGACCAGTTAGGCCCACTTTTCTGATCTAGTTTGAAAGAGGTGAGAGGAGAGATGAAACATCTCATTTTATTAGTAAAAAATTAGGGTAATAATGGTGATTCTAGGTGCCTCCTTCATGAGCTCCACTCACCCTCCTGAGGTTTTAAAATTCCATTTTTTAACTAATAAATTCCATTACTAGTCAACTCTTCATCTTATGTAAGTATTTACTCATTTTTTGGGGATTTTCTTTTATTTTTACATTTTTATTATTCAAACACTTGGATTAATCCTATAGGTCCATTAGAACTCTCTTTGGACCTTAATCCATAATTTTCAGAAAATAGGTACCCTTAGGCTAAGCACATATTCAATTAATTTCTAATGCATAATAGAAAACTCTTTTTAAACTTTTGTTTCAGGGGAATTCATCTTAAATATAAAGGATAACTTTATATCCAAAAATATCTCAAAATTGTATTACCTCTCTCTAAAATATTTTCTCTCTCTAGGTTTAAAACAAGGGAAAACAATGTTTTCTTGCATTCTGAAATAGGGGATGATTACAAGGGACTGAGAGGAGAACTTATACATATTTTTGGGACTGAGGAGGAACCTTACATCCTACCCCACTTAAAACAATGCGAGATGTCCTCATCTTGCTTTTGCTGGAGGATAATCTCTTACATAAAAAACAACTAACCCTAAAGGCAAGAGTAAAATTGATTCTAGGATAACTACTCGAATGCCTGAAGAAGTGTTAAAATCCTCTGAACCTCTGACAAAGAAGAAAAGGATTGAAAATAAAGTCCTAAATGCTAAAGTGCAACAAGTACAAGAGAAGGTAGTCACTCTGTTTGGATTGGACACAGAACAAGTAGAGGAGGAATCAGAGCTGCAACTTTTAGAGTTGATAAGGATACTAAACCAAATGGTCGTAGAGTTTTACAAACAAAAGGCACTAGATAGACAACAAGTCATTGACCAATAGAATACTCAAATAACATAGCTCAAAGCCCAACTATAGGAAGCGGCCAACCAAGCAAAGCAAAGCAATGAATTGGTGTGGCCAATCTTGAAGAGGAAAAAATGGTGTCTTTATTTAGTGGGCTACAGATGCTAACATGCGTAAGGGTCGTCCTGAAAAGGTAAAAAAACAAAACTAGGATCTGATAAGAGGGCTAGAAGCTACAAGATAAGAACTTGGCTTGGTAATAGCAGGGCTTAAAGCAAGGTTGTTGAGGAAATGACTAAGGTAAAAGACTTGACAGCCCAATGTAGCAACTTGGACTGTAGACTACAAGAAGCCAAGGAAAGTCTGGTACAACAGATTCAAAAGTAAAACAAAGAAGAACTCAAGCTAAACCTCAAGCATAAGATAGAAAATGATAGTTTATTCCGCAGCTAAAGAAGGATCAAGAAGATTGCACAAAGTATCATGATGAAGCTATGGACAAAGCAAGAGAATTAGAGTATACTCTCCAGAAGTAGAATCAATATGAAGAGGAGTCATCTTCTCCAGTGGAACAAGGGGAAAGTACATTACTTAATACCATCTCTAACCATGCCTCTAATCTAGATACCTTAGTTTTTTCCTCGAGAACTCTTGCAAAGGCCCATTTTTTTACACCTCTACCCTTTTACTATCTATGATTGTGAAAGACATAGACTTTGAGACTCCTTTGAATAGTGAGGTAGTGCAGTGGGTTTTTAAAAGGATGTCCACACAAGATTTCCCAACATTTATAATGTCCATTCTTCATGGGGATATTAGTCTAGAAAGCCCTAGTGATCTCTTCTATGCCCCATTACATCGTATAGTTATCAATTTCAGGGCCTAGGTTAGGGTGCTTCTAAATTCTCAAGTTTTCTCTGAAGAGGGTGAACTAATCAATTTAGGTTTTCTTGAAGATTTAACCTTTGAAGCCCAAACTTCTAGGGACTACTTAGAGAAAATCCTAACTTGGATGCAACTTTATGGACCTTATGAGGCTAGGGACTGCTCCTTGTATTTAAGGGCTAGGTAGAGCAATATTTATCACCCCTTGGGCATATGGAAATTAATCCGACTCATTACATTGCATTTGGAAAGCCTAAAATGAGAGAAAAATTGTTTAATTTTGATTTGCCTCACATTAATTACCCCTTCATTGATGAAACCAAAGTAATTCAATGGGAAAATGATTTCAAGCAACACTTCAAGGCAAGCCACCTAACCCAGAAGAAGATAAAGAGCTGGGCAAAGATTTAGATAGATTAACATACCCATATTTCACTGCATTCCTTGTGAATTCTCAGCCACAACTGTCACTAGAGGGAGGCTCGAAAGGCAAAAGTGAAGGTAAGCTACACTAATACTCAGTCATGCAGGAGAAGTTGACCTACACTAATACTCAGTCATGCAGGAGAAGTTGACCTACACTAATACTCAGTCATGCAGGAGAAGTTGACCTACATTTACAAGATTTGCACAACAAGACTAAGGAATGGGTATATATGGTCCAATGGGCAAAATGGAGCTCACACTCATTTTAAGAAGGCTTATGTAAATGGTGGAAGGGAACTCACATGAAGGTCTGGAACAAGTGGTTAGCAGTGTCAAGGATATTGTTCCTCAGTCTCTAACTCAATTGACCAAGGTGGAAGGGGAAGTTAATTAGCTCTCTTTCAAGTACTTCCAATATCTACGAAGCAATTCAAGACTGTGGTGGATAGTGATTAGGAAATGTGGGATACACAAAAGGAAGTTGCTTCCAAGGAAATAGTAAGCTTAAAGCATACTTTGGAAACCAAAAGGAACAAAAGACCATGTTTAGTTTAGGACATTGGCCTTTCAGATCATTATTTTCTGGCTGAAGCACCTGTGGCTCCAAGGAACATATTTACTACAATTAAATTGGTGATATGTTGCCTAAACCTATCTATGGTAACTTTGCAGTATGACTTCAAGAAGCTCAAGAGGGAGGATGATATACAATTGATTTTATCCTATCTACCCCATTATGCAATTCCTCCTCTCACCTTTGGTCATTTCGGTGGAATATGGGTTAAGGGATCTTTTATTATGACATGTGCACCCATTTGTGCTGAATTTTAGAGCTTGGGTGAGATTCATTACCCTCACTCAAATTTGGGATGATGAGGAAGAGCCAATATAGTTGGAAGCCCCACCAATAGTATTGTACAATTTCAAAAGTCACTCCTCCTAATGGATGTAGGACAATGTTTGGTGGCTGGAGGTCTATGGTGTGCAAGAAGTCACGTAGGTTTATAATCACTTGTGAAGGATGCCAATAGTGTTCTCTATCACCCTTTGGGTATAGTAAAACTATTTTATGAAATCTATCACTTCCTAAAAGGAATTCTTTGGGTAGTCCAAGGGTTATATTGGACAGTGGACCTTAAAACTATAAAATAGTAAAACTATTTTATGAAATCTATCACTTCCTAAAAGGAATGATCTGGATAGACCAAGGGTTAGATTGGACAGTGGACCTTATTAATTACCCCAGAGTAGAAGCCATAGAGGTTTCACATCTACATTCTTTATATAACCAACAATGGGAACTAAGGTAGGAATCTCAAGAAGATGAACAGAGGCTTACAGAATTTACTTTATCATTGCCTTGTGGCAAGGAATAACATGGGGTTTGTGCTTATAGTTCAGGACTCTGTTCACTTCCTAAAAGGTATGCTCTGGTGGATAGTCCAAGGGTTAGATTGGAAATTGGACCTTATTAATTACCCCAGAGTAGAAGCCATAGAGGTTTCACATCTGCATTCTTTATATAACCAACTATGGGAACTAAGGTAGGAATCTCAAGAAGATGAACAGAGGCTTACATAATTTACTTTATCATTGCCTGGTGGCAAGGAATAACATGGGGTTTGTGCTTATAGTTCAGGACTCTGTTCACTTCCTAAAAGGTATGCTCTGGTGGATAGTCCAAGGGTTAGATTGGAAATTGGACCTTATTAATTACCCCAGAGTAGAAGCCATAGAGGTTTCACATCTGCATTCTTTATATAACCAACTATGGGAACTAAGGTAGGAATCTCAAGAAGATGAACAGAGGCTTACATAATTTACTTTATCATTGCCTGGTGGCAAGGAATAACATGGGGTTTGTACCTATAGTTTAGGACTCTGGAGGACTGTAGATAGTGCCATATGAGGGTCTACAACAAGAGGAGGATAATGCTTAGCCAACATGAAGATACAGCTTGGTGGGAAGAAGCATCACAAGTACCCACCGGTGAACCAACTGAATCAGCAAATGGATTTTCTTGATCACACTAAAGATTCAGAAGCTAAAGAGAAGCCTAGGTCCAAAACCGAACAACCCGGAAAAAACTTCCCTCACCCAGAAAGCACGGGCGATTCCTTGAATATTTTTACTCTAACATAGTCAAGAGCCTTAACTAACTGAATTGATCTGACCGAACCCGTAAGTCCCATAGTCAGATCAAAGAAAAGACTTGCACTTGGATCATAGAGACCAATGCTTTTTTCCTCATTGTTGAGAGGCACAGCTGTTGATTCTTTTCCATAGAACAATTTTTATACGGGATTTATTTTATCTATCGTACCATAACAGAATTGAGTCTCATTTTAGGGATCCATCAGTCCAGCCTAACCCCATCCAGTCCCGTGGGTTAGCCAACCGCCCACAACCACTATAGTGATGGGATCCATTTAAGAATTTGGTTAGGTTTTGTCCCGGGTACCAGGGAAAATAGTTCCCAGGCCCCCTTGCCGGATATTCATGCAAACTTAAAACTAGTCACACCACTTACACACCCAATATGAAATTGCCTTTTTTCACAGATTCAGCTATCTTTAAAACAATCTTTTAATGAAACTATAGTATCACTGATCATAAACCTCCAAAATATCCGGTTGAATCCTAATTTCCAATTTTTCCTTCATCGGTATACCTATGGCATCATTGGCACCAGAACTCTCACCATCAGGGGCCTTTTCGATAGTTTCTAGCTCATAGTACCCGGCAATATATTCACTTATAAAAATCAAAATGGAATCTCCGTTGAAGATCAGCAAGATCAACCAATAGATCCATATAAAAGAGCCATGGACTCATCCGTTGAGGACCAGCAAGGTCAATCAACCAGATCCATGCCCGAATTCAGAAAACAACTCTTACTCCTTGTTCCAATATCTTCCATGATGCACGTGTGTGTATCTTCGGCCGAGCACCGTATGGTCAGCACCCTCTAGGATCCTTCGCAGGTCACCTAGCGCTTCACTCATAGGTCGCTTCCTTGGTCCCTCATCCACCGTGGAAGCTTACCATTTAAATCGAACCGAGGCTGGTCAAGACCTCGGCCGACCTTGCTACGTGAGACGTCCTCCATTGACTATCCGTCAGTTGTTTGTTGCAACTTTATCAGCTAGGTCTCCATGACCTTATTCACAAGACGATCAAAATGCTTCCCCAGCATTCTTGACATAAAACAGTCATTTAAAAACAGGTCATAAATACAGTTTCTATAACGAACTCTTGTCTTTCCACATTGTTCCACATCAATCCACATTATTTAATCCACATCCATTTCATATGTATTCCCATTCTCATCCAATCGCATCATTTTCATCTCATCACATCTTTCCTCATTTATCCTCATCAGATCTCATCCACTCGCATCTACCCATATCCACATCTCATCACATCACATTCATTCACATCTCATCCATTCACATCACATCTCATTCATTCACATCTATCCCATTCACATCACATCATATCCATTCACATCTCATTCATTCACATCTATCCCATTTCACATCACATCACATCACATTCATTCACATCACATATCATCCATTCACATCTATCCAAATTTACATCACATCCATTTCACATCACATCTCATTCATTCACATCCTGATTCACATCACATCACATCTATCCACATCATATCTCATTCATACACATCTCATCTCATTCATCCACATCCATCCAATCGTTTACATGTACGACTACCCACATCTATCCATACATTCATATCTATCACTTCACATCCACATATATTCATGTCACATCACATCTCTTTACATCACATACACATCCACATCCATTCTTTTACATACACATACACATCCATTCTTTCACATACACATCCACATCCATTCTTCACATACACATCCACATCCATTCTTCACATACACATCCACATCCACATCCATTCTTCACATACACATTCACATCCATTCTTCACATACACATTCACATCCATATCATTCATTTACATCCCGATTCACATGACATCACATCTCATCCATTCATTCACATCTATCTGATTCACATGTCATCACATCTATTCACTCAGGGACCGCTTCGTCGGCCCTCACCCATCGTACCGGAAGCGCACCATTTTTCAACAATACCGAGGTTAGTTAAGACCTGGGTAGGTTTTGCCGCGTGAGCCGTCCTTTGAACACTCCCCGCCAGATGATTGCAACCAAACTTCCCTTAGAAAAACATATACCAATTGCTCCCTCCCCAGCATTCTGGCGTAAGACAGTCCTTTAAGAAAACATGGTTTCTATGCAAGTTTTGAGTTTGATACTCTTTTGAATACAAGAGTATTTCTTGAATCAGTATCCCCAAAACTCCTTGATCGAAATTTTGAATTTCTTACCAGAATTCCTCGAATTCTATAACCTTGATCCATAGATCAATTCGAAGGGTCTCAAACTTAGTTTCAGATTTGGCATAAGTTTTGAGTGTATTTTTCTAAACTGGTCACACCTTCTTTCCTCGAAACTGACGAAAGAGTTATGTCTTGGTCATAGTCTGATTCACGGTTCGAGTAGGATAAGATTTTTCCTGAACTATCTTTCTCGAAAAGGTTTAATAATTCAGTTACTATTTTACTAAATTTCTTTCTTTGAATATTTACTTAACTGATTTCTAAATTAGTTAACGAATTCCAATGAGGAATAAATTAATCATTTATCTGAATATTTTGATCTCGATAGATTTCTTGAATTTTCTTTTTACAATCCATGTGAATATAAAACGATAGAAATTTCTCTCTTAGAGTATTTACTTATTCATTTATCAAATACTCATAGAATTTAAACATAGAATTTAAGAGAATTCTAATTTTGATATAAAAATTCTTTATGCATCTATTTATGCAAAAAAATCAACTTCAATGGGAATAACACTTTTATAAAAAAAATCCTTTTATGCATAAAATCAAATTTAATAGGAATAATACTTTTAAAATAAAAGAATTTCGTTATGCATCTATTTATGCATAAAAATCAATTTTTATAAGAATAACGCTTTTATAATAAAAAAATTCCTTTATGCATCTTTCTATGCATAAAAATCAAATTTAATAAGAATAACAGTTTTACAATAAAAAGAATTTCTTTATGCATCTATTTATGCATAAAAATCAAATTTTATAAGAATAACGCTTTCATAATTAAAAAAATTCCATTATGCATCTTCTATGCATAAAAATCAAATTTAATAAGAATAACACTTTTATAATGAAAAAATCCCTTTATGCATCTTTCTATGCATAAAAATCAAACTTAATAAGAATAACACTTTTATAATAAAAAAAATTTCTTTATGCATCTATTTATGCATAAAAATTAATTTTTTATAAGAATAACGCTTTTATAATTAAAAAAAATCCTTTATGCATCTTCTATGCATAAAAAGAAATTTCATAAGAATAACACTTTTATAATAAAAAAATTCCTCTATGCATCTTTCTATGTATAAAAATCAAATTTAATAAGAATAACACTTTTATAAAAAAATTTCCTTTATGCATCTTTCTATGCATAGAATCAAGTTTAATAAGAATAACACTTTTATAGTAAAAGAAATTTCCTTTATGTATCTTTCTATGCATAGAAATCAAATTTAATAAGAATAACACTTTTGTAATAAAAAAATTCTTTTATGCATCTTTCTATGTATAAAAAATCAAATTTAATAAGAATAACACTTTTGTAATAAAAAAAATCCTTTATGCATCTTTCTATGAATAGAAATCAATTTTAATAATTAATATCAGTGATATCCATGCATATTCATAGGTGAATATGTACATGGAGTAATTAGAATATTTCTTTTAGATGCAAAAATGGTGGGAATTACTCTCTTGGATTAACATAAAAATAAACTTTCTTTTTTCACAAAATTCTAGAAAATTTTGCCATAACCTCCTTTGTGTGGCTGACCATTTCTCATTTTTATCTTTCTTTATTTAACCCAATTTAGAATTATAGAACTCTAATCTACACAATTTTCTAAATTCAAGAGAGTAAACAATAAGAAGAGTTTAATTAATCACTTAGTTAATCTTTCTAGGATTAAGAAAGGTTGGAATGTAAAGAAGAGAAGGGGGTGGCCTTTTCATCAAAGACATAGCATTTGAATTTAATTCAAACATATGCAAAACACAAAAATCAAGAAAACCATAGATTTTTCATTATAAAAATTCGTAAACAAGTAAGAAAATTAGCTTACCTGGAGCTTGTAAGCTCTCCTTTGGCTTGAGGGATTAAGGGTTCTACTCTTGTTTGAACAAGAGTGGCCATCGATTCACTTTGGAGAGGATTAGGCCAAAAATAATTGAATTATTAAAAAAATTCAATGTAGATGGCTCAGGAGACAAGAGTAGAGTAACAATTCATAAACACCATTAAGCTTTTACAAAGGGGGAGGCTTCTATTTATAGGAAAAAGTGAGCCTCTAACCAAGCAAACTGATTCTAGAATTTTCCAGATCAGTTTGGTCAATTTTTGACCATTTTTGGGTCAGTTCAGCTTACTTTTTGGATCTAGTTTTGAAATAGGAGAGAGGAGAGATGAAAATATCTCATTTTATTGATTAATAATTAGGGGTGATGATAAAAAGGGAAGGTCTTGACACACCTGTACACCTCAAAAGTTGGAGGAAGGAATCTTACAATGTAGAAAAGCACAGATGGAAAGTCGGTGACCTATGGGAGTCCATAAGAAAAAAACACACAATTCAAGAACCCTCACCTGGCGGATCTTCTTGATGTATAGGTGGTTGCTTTCTTAATAGAATGTTCTTTTGAAAGATGGCAACAAGAACATCCAATGGAGGAAAGAGGTGGTTATACACTACCTCCAAGGTACAGTGAAAGGTCAATAGGATGGGAGGGCGCATAATCGGAATGGAGACGGAGCTACCTACAGGTGGATCACTATGCCTATGCCTAATATTATTCACCAAGGAACCTTCGTGTCAATCCATGCTTCATGCCCTACCTAGAAGGTGGACTAGGGAAGTCTTCGGGTAGGAATCCCCATTGTATCTTTAACTATCCTAAGTTCCACCCATTAGCCTTTGCAAATATATAGGCAATGAGGAGCCACCTTAAGAAAGTGTACTATGCATGGAGACAGATACCTGATCTTGCTTTTGTGGCAATTGTTAGATTTATACAACTTATTATAACACTTTTAGAAGTTCCACAAATAGGGACAAGATGGGGCAAAGAGTAGTTACTATATGATCTCAACGAAGGACCAAATGAGGATGGGGTGGTTTTCTATTTCCATTGACTTAGATTTCTACCTGGGTGCATGCTTTTTGACTTAGAGACTATGGATATGGAAATTTGGCCTCCCTAAAAAGCTTTTAGGAGAACTTAATACTCCTTGGAATTGAGGCATTTACATTGGCAACATGCTCCCAATAAGTTCTTGTAAGTCAAAGTTACCTAGCCTAAAAGTGGTAGACATAAGTGTTTAAGTCTAGTTCCCAACAGTCGGTTTTCCAACCATTGGCATAGTCCTGTAAGTTGCGTCAAGTTGCTAGTTAGGTTTCCAATCACTAGCATAGTCCTTCCATATTGCATCTGCATTTTCTTCCAAAATCCTCTCACATGCTAGAGGCATCCCCAATCTAGGTGCTGGCATAAGAGTCTAAAGTCACGTAAGATTTTGTGGTCAAGGGCATAGTCTTGGGACACAAAGTTATGTAGAAGCATTTCCTTGTACGTATCTTCATATTGCATACCCAAATATCATAAAATAACATAAAAGTTATAAAATATCAAAATCTTGAAACTCCTTACACTCATGCACTTTGACCTTAAGACTAGAAGCCTCGACATCAAAAGCCATCTAGGTACATTTTGGATGGGAAGATCTTGGTGAGATATTCTTGGCCCAAGATACGACCCATCGCTTGGATTACCCCTCAATTTCCCTTCTTACACAACATGCTGTTCATTTTACTATGGAGCATATAGACACTTTCATTTTTCAAGGGCATGCATTAGGCACTCTTATTTGTTTATACCTATGCACATGCATATGCACTTAATCTTGGCTTCACCGATTTTGACATTGACAACCAATTTGTATCGCAACATCATGAAGTTGTCTCAATATCACTTGCAATGTTCTTCCACTTCAAAGGCTCTATTCATATCAACACACTTAAGAGAGGTTTTGAAGTTAATGGACAATTTCACAACATTGATGATTCTACAATGACAATCCAATGATGTCTTTAGTGTGGCTAATCTTCAACTTCACCCATACTTTGATTTTCTTTGCATAGGTCCGAGGAAGGACTTTCTTGAGGCAGGGCGAGATATTAAGCTGCATCTCCAATGGCAATTAACTCGACGGCTCAGGGAGGCCCACTGATTAATTTTTTGAAGGTCATCTAAGTGTAACAGGTAGATTGGCATCATTAGATTACTCGAATTGGGGTACTTGTACTAATGTTTTGTCTGCCCAAGTGGGTTTTTAACACTTCATATTTTATCTTATGGTTTTTTCCCACTTAAATGAGCGCATCACGATGTAGGGATGTCCAAGCTAAGTGTAATGCCGACATCACATACACATGTATACTAGTAGGTGTAGATACACAGTTCTCATTTTTACACAATGGCCGCCCAAGTTTGGGTACTCGGGCACTTATAAGTTTTGTATAAATAATGATCTAAGGAATGAGAACACACACTTCCCTTGTGAAATCTTAGAGCTCATGTGTTCTCTTGCTCTTATCCTCCTGCTAAAGGGTGTTAGAGTGTGTGAGTGAGAGTTGCTTGTAGGTTATTGGGTTGCATCACCATAGCTATGGACTTGTGAGCGAGTATGTCCAAGAGAATCAACACAAACATCGTTCCGGTGACAAGCGGTGGGAGGTAAGTTTGCACTAGCTACTTCTCTGGAGAGCCTCCTTGGGAAGATCTAAATGGATTTCCCTTGCATCACCATGACAAGTAAGTTGTTTCATCTCTTTCTTTCATGTTGAGCCTTTCATTGGTGTGTGCATATGAGTTTAACAAGTCCTACCTAGATCGCACATGGTGATGGTTATCTTCTTGTGGTTTTTTTTGTTTTGTATTTTTGCTTTGTTTTTTGTTTAAACTAGTTTCACCTAGAAGGCTCTATTCTACTATAAAGAGGGCACACTAAGGAAGGTGGAGTACTTGGCATGCTCCTATGTCATACTTTAAGGTCGATCTCAGGAAGGATTGAACTAGGAGCAAATCTTAAATGGTAAGTGAGCTAAGTAGCTACCACGAGCTAAGATGTCTAGAAAATCACTCACCATGCTCCAGAAGGGACAAGGAGTCGGTAACATTACTTCATAGAATGATGGTGTAAGTCCATAAGTTCTTCCCTGATCAAAGCATGTTGCTCTGATACCATGTAAGCAATGCGCAACAAATCACAAAGAGAGAAAGGAGCAAAAATGCTGGTAATGGTTGATTTTGCAAGAATGATGTTATGTGATTACCCACTTGAGCCACACTCTTATTTATAGCACCCATAAAAGGTGAGCGATTGAATACAAAACTATGTGCCTTGTCCTTTATAAAATAGTTATTCCCATGCTCTTACTAAAACACACACAAAGGAGGATCCCTTGAGAGGGCTCACAAATGGAGATTTCCACATACGCAATCCAATATCTTCTTGGTGTTGCAAAGCTACCCAAGGTTCTGGTAGGCATAACCAGGAAGTCTCCCACCAAGAACTTGCTACCATCATAGTAAGTCTCTATTTGCAATAGCCCAAAAACCTTTGTATTTCTACCATGGATACCTTTCACCTTTAAGGAGATATCTACGAGTTGGGGTTTTCCCATCTGGTTCCATGCATTGAAGGAAATTAGATTTGTGTGACTAGACCCTGTATCAAGTAGTGCATTATAAAGAACTTTACCACATAAGGGCTAGGCTTGAATGGATGTTTGCAGAGGTGCTATGTGCTCCTCTATGTCTCCTTCAACTTCTCCCATAAATGCTTGTACAGGTCCTAGAATAGCTTCTCATCATTTGTTACTATCGGATTTGCCTTTCTCTTTGCCCCTTGTCGAGCTTGAGCTTTCTTTAATTCCACTTTTTCCTTGGTGGACTTAATATCATGTGCGACCCACAGGGCTTTCTTGGTAAGAGGACCATAATACTTTTTGAATTTACTACCATTAAGGAAGCCAACAATTTTGACCCCGTCAAGAGTTTCAACATGTATAGTGCCTTTGATGTGTTATTTCGCAGACTTGAAATGGTCCTTTATTGGTATATTTTAGTTTCTTCTTTTCTTTGTGGACTTTGTACATAAGTACAAGTTCTACCACCTTGATTTACTTATCTTTGAGATTATTATCAAACCATTTTTTTGTCGATTCTTTTTGAAAAGATGCAGGGGGGAAGAGAGCTTGAGCTCTTGCAAGCACACACACACACTCACAAAGCCCTAATAGAGAACACACAAGGTGAGAGGCTGAAATTCTTCTTCTTCTCTACTCAACACTCAACACACATATACAAGATAAGAGTACACCATAATATGAAAGGTACTCAACCAATACATACACGGGTTCTCTATAATGTGAACCCGACTAAATGAGCTGGCGCTATAACTATGCCAGTCTCTAGAGTGGCTGTCACACAGCCTGTCATCCCACTGGCCGCATATCACCCAAGATCTCACCAACCATGCCAGTGGTGTAAGTGTGGGGCCTATCCCCCAGGCGGGTCATCAGTGTCCACCGCCTCACTAGAGCTCGATATCTCAACACTCCCCCTCGAGCTCAACTCCATCTCATGTACACCAAGCGAAGCTCTGAATCTGCGGAGCTTCTCTGTACCCAATGCTTTGGTGAAGATGTCAGCTACCTGATCCTCTGTGCTGACATAAACAAGGTCAAGGTCTCCTGCCAAGACCTTCTCTCTGACGAAGTGGTAGTGGACCTCTATGTGCTTCGTACGAGCATGAAAGACTGGGTTCCTGGCCAACTGTATACTGCTAATGTTGTCACAGAAAATGACAACTTGTCTATCCACTGATAGACCCAAATCTGCAAGTAGCTTTCTCAACCAAGCTACCTCACATGCTGCCATAGCAGCTCCTCTGTACTCGGCCTCTGTACTCGATAGAGCAACCGTAGGTTGCTTCTTGCTGCTCCAAGTCACAGCAGCACTCCCCAAAGAAAACATGAATCCACTGGTAGATCTTCTATCTGAGATACTACCAGCCCAATCAGCATCTGTGTACCCATGTACACATATCTCTGTCCCAGTCTCATAGAATAGTCCACAATGCAAAGTAGACCTCACATACCTCAGTATGCGTCTCACGGCATCCAAATGCGGTTTCCGTGGAACCTGCATAAACTGACTCACCAACCCAACAGCATAGCTCAAATCTGGTCTGGTGATCGTCATGTAGATCAAACTTCCTACTATGCTCCTGTACATAGTAGGATCCTCCAAGATCTCTCCTGAGTCTGCACTCAACTTGCCATTCTGATCCAATGGCACAGAAATAGGCTTACAGCCTGTCATACCATACTTGGACAACATGTCCAAGCCATACTGTCTCTGCAGTAATCCAATACCATGTGGTGACCTAATCACCTCAATGCCCAAGAAATATCTGAGCTCCCCCAGATCCTTCATCTCGAACTTCTGTCTAAGCAAGATCTTTACATCGAAGATCTCTGCATCATGGTCCCCCGTAATGATCAAGTCATCTACATAGATGACGACAAGCACAACTCCTCTATCACCATGTCTCACATACAGCGAGAAATCTGCATTGGCTACATGAAAGCCAATAGTAACAAGATATTCAGAAATCTTGTCAGACCATGCTCTTGGTGCTTGCTTTAAGCCATACAAGGCTTTCTTCAACCTGCAAACATGCTCGGGGTGACCCACATCCTCATAACCAGGTGGCTGCAACATATACACCTCTTCTTGCAAATCCCCATGCAAGAATGCATTCTTTACATCCATCTGATGTAAAGACCATTTCTTTGACGCAGCCACTGCTATCACAACTCTCACCGTTGCCATCTTGGCAACTGGGCTGAAAGTTTCCTCATAATCAATCCCATATGTCTGCGCATATCCTTTGGCTACCAATCTAGCCTTGTACCTGTTTATGCTTCCATCACTGTTATGTTTAACTTTGTACACCCACTTGCATCCAATGGCTTTCTTGCCTTCAGGCAATTGCACTAAATCCCAAGTTTCATTTCCATATAGTGCATCCATCTCCTCATCCATAGCTTTTTCCCAATTCACATTTCCAACAGCCTCATCAATGCATGTGGGCTCAACAACCTGCACAACCTTTGCCATATATGCATAGTGATGTGCCACATAACCATCATATGTAAATCTCTGCACAGGATTTTTCACTCTCCCAGATCTTCGCAGCTTTTCATTCATGGCTTCCATAGCCTTCTTTACACCAGGTGTTCTCATAGCTGGGATCCCAAGCTCCTCATCAAGGCTCATATCTGAGCCACTAGACTCTCCATCAACATGAGAATGCCCTGCAGAAATGTCAGGCATACAAAGGGGCTCAACCACTTTCTCCTTTCCTTTACGTGATGTACTAACCACATTTGCAGGGCTGGTATTATGACGCAGCCTGCCACTCCATGGTCTATCAACAGACCCACTAGATGAGGACTCTCCTGGTCCACTCAAAGACTGTGATTGCTGACCTGCATTCTGTGCAACCACACTTCCACTCAAATCAGCCCCAACAGCTTCTTTTTCAGCAGCATACCAGCTGCTCATCTCATCAAAGACAACATCCCTGCTTACCCTCAACTCACGTGTAGCAGGGTTATAACACCTGTATCCCTTTTGCTCAAGGGAATATCCAATAAACACACATTTTTCAGCTTTCGGATCCAGCTTGGTTCTCAGCTCATCTGGCACATGCACATATGCAATGCATCCAAAAACTTTCAGATGAGATAAATCTGGTTTTCTGCCAGTAAACCTCTCCTCTGGAGTTACATCATGTATGGCTGCAGTTGGAGTCCTGTTCATGATGTATACTGCTGTAGAAACAGCCTCAGCCCAATAGCAATGCGGCATATTTTTCTCTTCCATCAATGCCCGCGCAATCTCAGCAATGTGCCTGTTTTTCCGCTCAGCAACTCCATTTTGCTGCGGAGTATATCTACATGTGAACTGTCTCCGAATACCATTCTTCTTCAAGAATTCAGAGAACTCATTGGAGAAGTACTCTCCCCCTCCATCTGACCTTAGGCACTTTACATATTTTCCTGTTTGCTTTTCAACCAAAAACCTGAAATTCTGAAAGTGAGTGAAAACCTCACTCTTCTCCTTCATGAAATATACCCACACTTTCCTTGTGTGGTCATCAATGAAAGTGACATAGTACCTGCAGCCTCCCATAGACACGGTCTTCGTAGGACCCCATACATCTGAGTGCACAAGATCTAGTGCATTTCTACTCACATATCTGTTACGTGGAAACACATGCTTTGTTTGCTTCCCAAATTGGCATGCTTCACATATTTTCTGCATACCTTCCACTTTAAATTTTGGCAGCCCTGTCACAATTCCTTTTGTCTGCATAGACTTCAATCTCTGCACATTCACATGACCAATCCTTTTATGCCATATGTCTGTGTCTGCAACAACTCCTGAACCATTTGCAAACATCGCAGCACTCATCTCAGGCATGTCTACATCCAACGTAAACATTCTGCCCACTCTGTTGCCTTTTGCAACCAACCTGCACTTGTCTTTGAAATCTTCAACATAACACCCATCAGGGTTAAACCGAACCTGCAAACCCTGCTCAATCATCTGGCCAACTGAAACCAGATTCTTTGTTATGTTCGGTACATGAAGTACATCTGCAAGGTACTTCACTTTGCCATCCTGCATAGACAATGGCACATCTCCAATGTGGGCAATTGGATGAGCAGTGTCATCCCCTGTTTCCACAAAACCTGGTCTTTCCGGGTTTTTCATCTCCTTGAACCACTCTCCATGACTCGTCATGTGGTTCGAAGCACCTGAATCTACATACCATACATTATCTTTTTGTGCTGCATCAACATTTTCAGACATGGCATTTACAACATGCTGCATAACAAACAACCTTTCATTATCCTCATTATTTCTGCTTGAGGATGCATAGTTGTTTTGCTACACTTTCCCATTTTGCATGTCAGCCTGCTTCTTATAACATTCTGACTGCACATGTCCAGGCTTACCACAATAGTAGCATTCACGTGCATCATTATATTGCCTTTGCCAATTTCCACGGCCTCTTTGACTCCCCCTGCCTCTGAATTTGCCTCTTCCACCTGCGTGTTGTTGTTGTTGATTCTGGGACTGTTGTTGCTGCTGCTGCTGCTGTCCAAAATTCTGATTACCTGTTCGGCCACCTCCTTGACCGCGTCCACGGCCTCCTCTACCTCGTCCTCTTCCTGAACTCGTGTAGAAGGCCTGTTGCTCTGAACTGTTTTTGCTTTGTGAAGACTGTTGGTCTTCACCCAAGCTCTTCTCTTCGATAATCAGCATAGACACCAAATCTGTAAAGTTGGGAATGTTTTCCCGAGTCTGAATTGACGTCTTGAACGCCTTGTATTGTGGCCCGAGACCACGTAGACAGACTTCCACCTTGTCATCATCATCTACTGACACACCAATAGATGCAAGGGATTCCACAATGCCCTTTATCTTCAGCGCATAGTCATTCACAGACATGCTCTTTTTCTCCACAGTGTGAAGTTCATTCTTCAACTGTATCTTACGTGCCTTGGTGTTTGTTTCATAAAGCTTTACCAAGGTGTCCCACGCCTCCTTGGGGGACTTGGCATCCTGAATGTGCCCAATCATGGTGTCCTGTATACTAATGGAGAGCCAATACATAACCTTCCTGGCTCCTTGGTTCCAGTCTTTAAACTCTTTCACATCTGCAGCAGTCGGATTTATATCCGGTATCTCCGGTGCCTCTTCATGCTCACCTTCTATGTAGTCCCAATAGCCTTTTCCCATCAGGAAATTCGTCAACCTGAACCTCCAAGCATGGAAGTTATTCTTGTCCAGCTTCTCAGCCACAATCTGTGTTATGCCATCATTAGACATCTTGCCAAATACACAATTTCACCAGAAACTGCACTCTGGTTTTTCTGCACAACCTGCAGTATTTTCTGCACAGCGGTACTGTTGTACTCTCAAATGTCACAACCAGTGACTTCAATGTGCATACACACACCCAATGGCAACTGTAGACCTCTTTGCAGCACCCACAGTGTCTGCACAGTCAATCTGTCTTCCTGCAGTTCGTAAAACAGAGTTCTGCAGAGAATCGATGACTTACCCGCAGTGCTTGAAATCGCCTGCTTTCTGAAAAACGGAGGTCCAGACGCGCCCGAAACGCGTTTTCGGCCCGAAAATATCAGTCCGAAGGAAGTCCGAAGGATTGTATAGTTGCCCTGTAGCTTCACTCCCGCGAAGAAAGCTCCTCAATCGGAGATCGTTTGCCGGTGCCTCCCGTAGAGCTCCCGACAAGGGTGTAGTCACCAACACAATAGGGAAGAGTAGTTGCAGCTCTTACCCTCGTACCGCTTCCTGTGGTTCTCTTGCTTGCAGCTCAGCCCTTAGCACGAACCAGGCTCTGATACCATGAAAAGATGCAGGGGGGAAGAGAGCTTGAGCTCTTGCAAGCACACACACACACTCACAAAGCCCTAATAGAGAACACACAAGGTGAGAGGCTGAAATTCTTCTTCTTCTCTACTCAACACTCAACACACATATACAAGATAAGAGTACACCATAATATGAAAGGTACTCAACCAATACATACACGGGTTCTCTATAATGTGAACCCGACTAAATGAGCTGGCGCTATAACTATGCCAGTCTCTAGAGTGGCTGTCACACAGCCTGTCATCCCACTGGCCGCATATCACCCAAGATCTCACCAACCATGCCAGTGGTGTAAGTGTGGGGCCTATCCCCCAGGCGGGTCATCAGTGTCCACCGCCTCACTAGAGCTCGATATCTCAACACTTTTCTATTAACATGTTCTGCACAATATTTTGTCTTTCTTCCTCGAGTTGTTCAAGAATGAATAGTTGATCAGCCAACATGTTACCCTCAGTTCTCTTAGTCTCACTAAGACCCTTAAGTTGGGTATATCATGAATTCCCATGGCATTACTACCGCCTCACCCCCATATACCATTTTAAATGGTGTGCAATTAATTGCAACTTTGTAAGAGGTTTGATAAGCCCATAAAGTTGTTGTGAGCTTGAATTCCAAATCATTGTGTTGAGATTCAATAGTTTTTGTTAATATAGAAATGAGGATTTTGTTGGTGCTCTTAGCTTGACCATTTGCTTGCGAGTAATAAGGCATGGACTTGCGGTATGAGATCATGAACGTCGTGGTGAGTTGTTGGATTATATCATTTATAAAGTGTTTCCCTTGGTCACTCACCAGCTCAAAAGGACAACCAAAGTAGGTAATGATGTTCTCATATAGAAACTTAGCAGTTGCCATGGCATCCACTTTTTGTGAAGCTCTTGTTTCAGTCCATTTGGTTACATAATCAGTGGGTGAACAATGATGAAGCATGCTTGTGTGCCACGTGCAATAGGACTAATAGGGCCAATGAAATCTAAGCCCAATTTTTCAAAAGGGTGGTTGACTCTCACATGATGTAGTGGCATCATATCCTTCTTCACTGGCTTTGCACAACATTGGCAGTTGTCATATCCTTTGAAAAACAGTGCATAATCCTTGAAGAGTGTGGGCCACCAATACCTCGATTGGAGTATTTTTCTTGTTACTATAACATTGCATGCAAAGTGTCCACCAGCCACCACTTTGGTATGCTTTCTCGATGGTGTATAAGTATTCATCCTCCCTGGGGCAGCATCTTAATATGTCATCCTTACCATGTCTATAAAGAGTTCTAGTAATTAATTGGTAAGGTTTTGCTTCTTTAAGCAACTTCTATACTAGATCTTTCCTTAAAATTTTTGCCTCTAGAAAACCATTAGCTAGAAAGTTAACAATACTCTCACTCCATTTTGGAATAGCCTCAACCTTGAATAGTGTAGCATTTGGTAACTCGTCTCATGAACTCCAATTAGTGCTTCACCACTAGCTATGTGGGATAGATGATCTGCCATGACATACTTCTTGCTAAGCCTTGCACCTATTGCAAAATTAAACTCGAGAAGAATTAACAAAACACCTTGTGATCCTTCCCATGGGGCATATACAATAAGGCTTGACGATCAAAATAAAAAATAAATTTGTTAGCAAGAAAGTAATGCCAAAATTTCTTTACAGCATAAACCATTGCTAACCCTTCATGCTTAGTGTGGTGGTGTAATTAATTTCAGCCTTATTGACTTGCAAAACTAAGAAGATAGTACAATTTGTGTTCATCCAATTGCAAAATTAGAGGCATCAATGCATACACATCCCGATTCACATGACATCACATCTCATCCATTCATTTACATCTATCTGATTCACATGTCATCACATCTGATTCACATGTCATCACATCTATTCACTCAGGGATCGCTTCGTCGGCCCTCGCCCATCGTACCAGAAGCGCACCATTTTTTAACCATATCGAGGTTAGTTAAGACCTGGGTAGGTTTTGCTACGTGAGCCATCCTTTGAACACTCCCTGCCAGATGATTGCAACCAAACTTCCCTTAGAAAAACATATACCAATTGCTCCCTCCAGCATTCTGGTGTAAGACAGTCCTTTAAGAAAACATGGTTTCTATGCAAGTTTTCAGTTTGATATTCTTTTGAATACAAGAGTATTTCTTGAATCAGTATCTCCAAAACTCCTTGATCGGAATTTTGAATTTCTTACCAGAATTCCTCGAATTCTATAACCTTGATCCACAGATCAATTCAAAGGGTCTCAAACTTAGTTTCAGATTTGGCAGAAGTTTTGAGTGTATATTTCTAAACTGGTCACACCTTCTTTCCTCGAAACTGACAAAAGAGTTATGTCTTGGTCATAGTTTGATTCACGGTTCGAGTCGGATAAGATTTTTTCTGAACTATCTTTCTCGAAAAGGTTTAATAATTCAATTACTATTTTATTGACTTTCTTTCTTTAAATATTTACTTAACTCATTTCTAAATTAGTTACGAATTCCAATGCGGAATAAATTAATCATTTATCTGAATATTTCGATCTTGATAGATTTCTTGAATTTTCTTTTTACAATCCATGTGAATATAAAATGATAGAAATTCCTCTCTTAGAAAATTTACTTATTCATTTATCAAATACTCATAGAATTTAAACATAGAATTTAAGAGAATTCTAATTTTGATATAAAAATTCTTTATGCATCTATTTATGCATAAAAAATAACTTCAATGGGAATAACACTTTAATAAAAATAATTAAAAAAATTTTGTTATGCATCTTCTATGCATAAAAATCAAATTTAATAAGAATAACACTTTTATAATGAAAAAATCCCTTTATGCATCTTTCTATGCATAAAAATCAAACTTAATAAGAATAACACTTTTATAATAAAAAATTAAATTTAATAAGAATAACACTTTTATAAAAAAATTATTTTTACATAGAATCAAGTTTAATAAGAATAACACTTTTATAGTAAAAAAAATTTCCTTTATGCATCTTTTTATGCACTTTGGAGAGGATTAGGCCAAAAACAATTGAATTATTAAAAAAATTCAATGTAGATGGCTCAGAAGACAGGAGTAGAGTAACAGTTCATAAACACCATTAAGCTTTTACAAAGGGGGAGGCTTCTATTTATAGGAAAAAGTGAGCCTCTAACCAAGCAAACTGATTCTAGAATTTTCCAGATCAGTTTGGTCAATTTTTGACCATTTTTGGGTCAATTCAGCTTACTTTTTGGATCTAGTTTTGAAATAGGAGAGATGAAAATATCTCATTTTATTGATTAATAATTGGGGATAATGATGAGAAGGGAAGGTTCTGACACACCTGTACACCTCAAAAGCTAGAGGAAGGAATCTTACAATGTAGAAAAGCACAGATGGAAAGTCGGTGACCTATGGGAGTCCATAGGAAAAAAACACGCAATTCAAGAACCCTCACCTGGCGGATCTTTTAATGTATAGGCGGTTGCTTTCTTAATAGAATGTTCTTTTGAAAGATGGCAGCAACAACATCCAATGGAGGAAAGAGGTGGTTATACACTACCTCCAAGGTACAGTGAAAGGTCAACAAGATGGGAGGGCGCATAATCGGAATGGAGACGGAGCTACCTACAGGTGGATCACTATGCCTATGCCTATTATTATTCACCAAGGAACCTTTGTGTCAATCCATGCTTCATGCCCTACCTAGAAGGTGGACTAGGGAAGTCTTTGGGTAGGAATCCCCATTGTATCTTTAACTATCCTAAGTTCCACCTTATCAGCCTTTGCAAATATATAGGCAATGAGGAGCCACCTTAAGAAAGTGTACTATGCCTGAAGACAGATACCTGATCTTGATTTTGTGGCAATTGTTAGATTTATACAGCTTATTATAACACTTTTAGAAGTTCCACAAATAGGGACAAGATGGGGCAACGAGCAGTTACTATATGATCTCAACGAAGGACCAAATGAGGATGGGGTGGTTTTCTATTTCCATTGACTCAGATTTCTACCTGGGTGCATGCTTTCTGACTTACAGACTATGGTGGATATGGAAATTTGGCCTCCCTAAAAAGCTTGTAGGAGAACTTAATACTCCTTGGAATTGAGGCATTTACATTGGCAACATGCTCCCAATAAGTTCTTGTAAGTCAAAGTTACCTAGCCTAAAAGTGGTAGACATAAGTGTTTAAGTCGAGTTCCCAACAGTCGGTTTTCCAACCACTGGCATAGTCTTGTAAGTTGCGTCAAGTTGCTAGTTAGGTTTCCAATCACTAGCATAGTCCTTCCATATTGCATCTGCATTTTCTTCCAAAATCCTCTCACATGCTAGAGGCGTCCCCAATCTAGGTGCTGGCATAAGAGTCTAAAGTCACGTAAGATTTTCTAGTCAAGGGCATAGTCTTGGGACACAAAGTTATGTAGAAGCATTTCCTTGTACGTATCTTCATATTGCATACCCAAATATCATAAAATAACATAAAAGTTATAAAAAATCAAAATCTTGAAACTCCTTACACTCATGCACTTTGACCTTAAGACTAGAAGCCTCGACATCAAAAGCCATCTAGGTACATTTTGGATGGGAGGATCTTGGTGAGATATTCTTGGCCCAAGATACGACCCATCGCTTGGATTACCCCTCAATTTCTCTTCTTACACAACATGCTGTTCATTTTACTATGGAGCATATAGACACTTTCATTTTTCAAGGGCATGCATTAGGCACTCTTATTTGTTTATACCTATGCGCATGCATATGCACTTAATCTTGGCTTCACCGATTTTGACATCGACAACCAATTTGTATCGCAACATCATGAAGTTGTCTCAATATCACTTGCAAGGTTCTTCCACTTCAAAGGCTCTATTCATATCAACACACTTAAGAGAGGTTTTGAAGTTAATGGACAATTTCACAACACTTATGATTCTACAATGACAATCCAATGATGTCTTTAGTGCGTCTAATCTTCAACTTCACCTATACTTTGATTTTCTTTGCATAGGTCCGAGGAAGGACCTACTTGAGGCAGGGCGAGATGTTAACCTACATCTTCGATGGCAATTAACTCGATGGCTCAGGGAGGCCCACTGATTAATTTTTTGAAGGTCATCTAAGTGTAACAAGTGGATTGGCATCATTAGATTACTCGAATTGGGGTACTTGTACTAATGTTTTGTCTGCCCAAGTGGGTTTTTAACAGTTCATATTTTATCTTATGGTTTTTTTCCACTCAAATGAGCGCATCACAATGTAGGGATGTCCAAGCTAAGTGTAATGCCGACATCACATACACATGTATACTAGTAGGTGTAGATACACAGTTCTCATTTTTACACAATGGCTGCCCAAGTTTGGGTACTCGGGCACTTATAAGTTTTGTATAAATAATGATCTAAGGAATGAGAACACACACTTCCCTTATGAAATCTTAGAGCTCATGTGTTCTCTTGCTCTTATCCTCCTGCTAGAGGGTGTCAGAGTGTGTGAGTGAGAGTTGCTTGTAGGTTATTGGGTTGCATCACCATAGCTATGGACCTGTGAGCGAGTATGTCCAAGAGAATCAACACAAACATCGTTCCGGTGACAAGCGGTGGGAGATAAGTTTGCACTAGCTACTTCTCTAAAAGTGGTTGGAGAGCCTCCTTGGGAAGCTCTAAATGGATTTCCCTTGCATCACCATGACAAGTAAGTTGTTTCATCTCTTTCTTTCATGTTGAGCCTTTCATTGGTGTGTGCATAATGGCATTTCTTGTGTTTTATTGAGAATGTGGTGAAATGAGTTTAACAAGTCCTACCTAGATCGCACATGGTGATGGTTATCTTCTTATGGTTTTTTTTTTGTTTTGTATTTTTGCTTTGTTTTTTGTTTAAACTAGTTTCACCTAGAAGGCTCTATTCTACTATAAAGAGGGTACACTAAGGAAGGTGGAGTACTTGGCATACTCCTATGTCATACTTTAAGGTCGATCTCAGAAGGATTGAACTAGGAGCAAATCTTAAATGGTCATCCAAGTAATAAGTAAAAAAGTGATAGACCGGTCATATGATGATGAAAGAAAGCACTCAAACAAACACTAAATGGAGAATCATAAGTAAAAAAGTGATAGACCGGTCATATGATGATGCAAGAAAGCACTCAAACAAACACTAAATGGAGAATCATAAAAAAGATTAAAATTGAAAATAATAGCAATAGTTGAGGTTGGGTTTAGAATACACCTTGGCAAGTGTGAAAATTGGTCCCCATATCAAGGTTGCCTGTCCACCCCACTGAAGTTATAAATTTGGATCTAGTCTACAAGACTGTGCCTCAATAACCTATAATTCAAACTCATCTAGCAAGCTCATCATCATTAGTTAACCATAGCTCGTAATCATGCTTTGATTCGACATCACTAGGTTGATTTTCCCCCTCACTTGGGTTTGCTTCTAATATATATATCTCTTCTAGTATATAAGGCAACACTCTGAGTGTGCATCCTCATGATATGACATGGGTACTATAGGTAAGTGAGCTAAGTAGCTACCACGAGCTAAGATGTCTAGAAAATCACTCACCATGCTCCAGAAGGGACAAGGAGTCGGTAACATTACTTCATAGAATGATGGTGTAAGTCCATAAGTTCTTCCCTGATCAAAGCATGTTGCTCTGATACCATGTAAGCAATGCGCAACAAATCACAAAGAGATAGAAAGGAGCAAAAATGCTGGTAATTGTTGATTTTGCAAGAATGATGTTATGTGATTACCCACTTGAGCCGCACTCTTATTTATAGCACCCATAAAAGGTGACTGATTGAAGACAAAACTATGTGCCTTGTCCTTTATAAAAAAGTTATTCCCATGCTCTTACTAAAACACACACAAAGGAGGATCTCTTGAGAGGGCTCACAAATGGAGATTCCCACATACGCAATCCAATATCTTCTTGGTGTTGCAAAGCTACCCAAGGTTCTGGTAGGCATAACCAGGAAGTCTCCCAGCAAGAACTTGTTGCCATCATAGTATGTCTCTATTTGCAATAGCCCAAAAACCTTGGTATTTCTACCATGGATACCTTTCACCTTTAAGGAGATATCTACGAGTTGGGGTTTTCCCATCTGGTTCCATGCATTGAAGGAAATTAGATTTGTGTGACTAGACCTTGTATCAAGTAGTGCATTATAAAGAACTTTACCACATAAGGGCTAGGCAATTGAATGGATGTTTGCAGAGGTGCTATGTGCTCCTCTATGTCTCCTTCAACTTCTCCCATAAATGCTTGTACAGGTCCTAGAATAGCTTCTCATCATTTGTTACTATCGGATTTGCCTTTCTCTTTGCCCCTTGTCGAGCTTGAGCTTTCTTTAATTCCACTTTTTCCTTGGTGGACTTAATATCATGTGCGACCCACAGGGCTTTCTTGGTAAGAGGACCATAATACTTTTTGAATTTACTACCATTAAGGAAGCCAACAATTTTGACCCCGTCAAGAGTTTCAACATGTATAGTGCCTTTGATGTGTTATTTCGCAGACTTGAAATGGTCCTTTATTGGTATATTTTAGTTTCTTCTTTTCTTTGTGGACTTTGTACATAAGTACAAGTTCTACTACCTTGATTTACTTATCTTTGAGATTATTATCAAACCATTTTTTTGTCGATTCTTTTCTATTAACATGTTCTGCACAACAATTTGTCTTTCTTCCTCGAGTTGTTCAAGAATGAATAGCTGATCAGCCAACATGTTACCCTCAGTTCTCTTAGTCTCACTAAGACCCTTAAGTTGGGTATATCATGAATTCCCATGGCATTACTATTGCCTCACCCCCATATACCATGTGCAATTAATTGTAATTTTGTAAGAGGTTTGATAAGCCCATAAAGTTGTTGTGAGCTTGAATTCCAAATCATTGCATTGAGATTCAATAGTTTTTGTTAATATAGAAATGAGGATTTTGTTGGTGCTCTTAGCTTGACCATTTGCTTGTGAGTAATAAGGCATGGACTTACGGTATGAGATCATGAACGTCGTGGTGAGTTGTTGGATTATATCATTTATAAAGTGTTTCCATTGGTCACTCACCAGCTCAAAAGGACAACCAAAGTAGGTAATGATGTTCTCATATAGAAACTTAGCAGTTGCCATGGCATCCACTTTTTGTGAAGCTCTTATTTCAGTCCATTTGGTTACATAATCAGTGTGGGTGAACAATGATGAAGCATGCTTGTGTGCCATGCGCAACAGGACTAATAGGGCCAATGAAATCTAAGCCCAATTTTTCAAAAGGGTGGTTGACTCTCACATGATGTAGTGGCATCATGTCCTTCTTCACATGTCCTTCTTCACTGGCTTTGCACAACATTGGCACTTATCATATCCTTTGAAAAATAGTGCATAATCCTTGAAGAGTGTGGGCCACCAATACCTCGATTGGAGTATTTTTCTTGCTACTATAACATTGCATGCAAAGTGTCCCCACCAGCCCCACCACTTTGGTATGCTTTCTCAATGGTGTATAAGTATTCATCCTCCCTGGGGCAGCATCTTAATATGTCATCCTTACCATGTCTATAAAGAGTTCTAGTAATTAATTGGTAAGGTTTTGCTTCTTTAAGCAACTTCTATACTAGATCTTTCCTTAAAATTTTTGCCTCTAGAAAACCATTAGCTAGAAAGTTAACAATACTCTCACTCCATTTTGGAATAGCCTCAACCTTGAATAGTGTAGCATTTGGTAACTCATCTCATCAACTCCAATTAGTGCTTCACCATTAGCTATGTGGGATAGATGATCTGCCATGACATACTTCTTGCTAAGCCTCGCAACTATTGCAAAATTAAACTCGAGAAGAATTAACAAAACACCTTGTGATCCTTCCCATGTGGCATATACAATAAGGCTTGACGATCAACATAAAAAACAAATTTGTTAGCAAGAAGGTAATGCCAAAATTTCTTTACAGCATAAACCATTGCTAAACTTCATGCTTGGTGTGGTGGTGTAATTAATTTTAGCCTTATTGACTTGCAAAACTAAGAAGATAGTCCAATTTGTGTTCATCCAATTGCAAAATTAGAGGCATCAATACATACACATCCCGATTCACATGACATCACATCTCATCCATCCATTCATTCATTTACATCTATCTAATTCACATGTCATCACATCTGTTCACTCAGGGACCGCTTCGTCGGCCCTCGCCCATCGTACCGGAAGCGCACCATTTTTCAACCATACCGAGGTTAGTTAAGACCTGGGTAGGTTTTGCTGCGTGAGCCGTCCTTTGAACACTCCCTGCCAGATGATTGCAACCAAACTTCCCTTAGAAAAACATATACCAATTGCTCCCTCCAGCATTCTGGCGTAAGACAGTCCTTTAAGAAAACATGGTTTCTATGCAAGTTTTCAGTTTGATATTATTTTGAATACAAGAGTATTTCTTGAATCAGTATCCCCAAAACTCCTTGATCGGAATTTTGAATTTCTTACCAGAATTCCTCGAATTCTATAACCTTGATCCAAAGATCAATTCAAAGGGTCTCAAACTTAGTTTCAGATTTGGCAGAAGTTTTGAGTGTATATTTCTAAACTGGTCACACCTTCTTTCCTTGAAACTGACGAAAGAGTTATGTCTTGGTCATAGTTTAATTCATGGTTCGAGTCGGATAAGATTTTTCCTGAACTATCTTTCTCGAAAAGGTTTAATAATTTAGTTACTATTTTACTGAATTTCTTTCTTTGAATATTTACTTAACTAATTTCTAAATTAGTTACGAATTCTAATGAGGAATAAATTAATCATTTATCTGAAGATTTCGATCTTGATAGATTTTTTGAATTTTCTTTTTACAATCCATGTGAATATAAAATGATAGAAATTCCTCTCTTAGAGTATTTACTTATTCATTTATCAAATACTCATAGAATTTAAACATAGAATTTAAGAGAATTCTAATTTTGATATAAAAATTCTTTATGCATCTATTTATGCATAAAAATCAACTTCAATGGGAATAACACTTTAATAAAAATAATTTAAAAAAATTTCGTTATGCATCTTCTCTGTGCTTCACCATTAGCTATGTGGGATAGATGATCTGCCATGACATACTTCTTGCTAAGCCTCGCAACTATTGCAAAATTAAATTGGAGAAGAATTAACAAACCACCTTGTGATCCTTCCCATGGGGCAAATACAATAAGGCTTGACGATTAACATAAAAAACAAATTTGTTAGCAAGAAGGTAATGCCAAAATTTCTTTACAGCGAGTATGTCCAAGAGAATCAACACAAATATCATTCCGGTGACAAGCGGTGGGAGGTAAGTTTGCACTAGCTACTTCTCTAAAAGTGGTTGGAGAGCCTCCTTGGGAAGCTCTAAATGGATTTCCCTTGCATCACCATGACAAGTAAGTTGTTTCATCTCTTTCTTTCATGTTGAGCCTTTCATTGGTGTGTGCATAATGGCATTTCTTGTGTTTTATTGTGAATGTGGTGAAATGAGTTTAACAAGTCCTACCTAGATCGCACATGGTGATGGTTATCTTCTTGTGGTTTTTTTTTTGTTTTGTATTTTTGCTTTGTTTTTTGTTTTTTGTTTTCTGTTTAAACTAGTTTCACTTTCACAATTCACCTACTATTCTACTATAAAGAGGGTACACTAAGGAAGGTGGAGTACTTGGCATACTCCCATGTCATACTTTAAGGTCGATCTCAGGAAGGATTGAACTAGGAGCAAATCTTAAATGGTTATCCAAGTAATAAGTAAAAAAGTGATAGACCAATCATATGATGATGCAAGAAAGCACTCAAACAAACACTAAATGGAGAATCATAAAAAAGATTAAAATTGAAAATAATAGCAATAGTTGAGGTTGGGTTTAGAATACACCTGGGCAAGTGTGAAAATCTGGTCCCCATATCGAGGTTGCATGTCCACCACTGAAGTTATAAATTTGGATCTAGTCTACAAGACTGTGCCTCAATAACCTATAATTCAAACTCATCTAGCAAGCTCATCATCATTAGTTAACCATAGCTCGTAATCATGCTTTGATTCGACATCACTAGGTTGATTTTCCCCCTCACTTGGGTTTGCTTCTAATATATATATCTCTTCTAGTATATAAGGCAACACTCTGAGTGTGCATCCTCATGATATGACATGGGTACTATAGGTAAGTGAGCTAAGTAGCTACCATGAGCTAAGATGTCTAGAAAATCACTCACCATGCTCCAGAAGGGACAAGGAGTCGGTAACATTACTTCATAGAATGATGGTGTAAGTCCATAAGTTCTTCCCTGATCAAAGCATGTTGCTCTGATACCATGTAAGCGATGCGCAACAAATCACAAAGAGATAGAAAGGAGCAAAAATGCTGGTAATGGTTTATTTTGCAAGAATGATGTTATGTGATTACCCACTTGAGCCGCACTCTTATTTATAGCACCCATAAAAGGTGACCGATTGAATACAAAACTATGTGCCTTGTCCTTTATAAAATAGTTATTCCCATGCTCTTACTAAAACACACACAAAGGAGGATCCCTTGAGAGGGCTCACAAATGGAGATTCCCACATACGCAATCCAATATCTTCTTGGTGTTGCAAAGCTACCCAAGGTTCTGGTAGGCATAACCAGGAAGTCTCCCACCAAGAACTTGCTGCCATCATAGTATGTCTTTATTTGCAATAGCCCAAAAACCTTGGTATTTATACCATGGATACCTTTCACCTTTAAGGAGATATCTACGAGTTGGGGTTTTCCCATCTGGTTCCATGCATTGAAGGAAATTAGATTTGTGTGACTAGACCCTGTATCAAGTAGTGCATTATAAATACCTTTACCACATAAGGGCTAGGCAATTGAATGGATGTCTGCAGAGGTGTTATGTGCTCCTCTATGTCTCCTTCAACTTCTCCCATAAATCCTTGTACAGGTGCTATGTGCTCCTCTATGTCTCCTTCAACTTCTCCCATAAATGCTTGTACAGGTCCTAGAATAGCTTCTCATCATTTGTTACTATCAGATTTGCCTTTCTCTTTGTCCCTTGTCGAGCTTGAGCTTTCTTTAATTCCACTTTTTCCTTGGTGGAGTTAATATCATGTGCGACCCACAAGGCTTTCTTGGTAAGAGGACCATAATACTTTTTGAATTTACTACCCTTAAGGAAGCCAACAATTTTGACCCCGTCAAGAGTTTCAACATGTATAGTGCCTTTGATGTGTTATTTCGCAGACTTGAAATGGTCCTTTATTGGTATATTTTAGTTTCTTCTTTTCTTTGTGGACTTTGTACATAAGTACAAGTTCTACCACCTTGATTTACTTATCTTTGAGATTATTATCAAACCATTTTTTTTGTCGATTCTTTTCTATTAACATGTTCTGCACAACAATTTGTCTTTCTTCCTCCAGTTGTTCAAGAATGAATAGTTGATCAGCCAACATGTTACCCTCCATTCTCTTAGTCTCACTAAGACCCTTAAGTTGGGTATATCACAAATTCCCATGGCATTACTACCGCCTCATCCCATATACCATTTTAAATGGTGTGCAATTAATTGCAACTTTGTAAGAGGTTTGATAAGTCCATAAAGTTGTTGTGAGCTTGAATTCCAAGTCATTGCATTGAGATTTAATAGTTTTTGTTAATATAGAAATGAGGATTTTGTTGGTGCTCTTAGCTTGACCATTTGCAGGCATGGACTTGAGGTATGAGATCATGAACGTCGTGATGAGTTGTTGGATTATATCATTTATAAAGTGTTTCCCTTGGTCACTCACCAGCTCAAAAGGACAGCCAAAGTAGGTAATGATGTTCTCATATAGAAACTTAGCAGTTGCCATGGCATCCACTTTTTGTGAAGCTCTTGTTTCAGTCCATTTGGTTACATAATCAGTGTGGGTGAACAATGATAAAGCATGCTTGTGTGCCACGTGTAACAGGACTAATAGGGCCAATGAAATCTAAGCCCAATTTTTCAAAAGGGTTGTTGACTCTCACATGATGTAGTGGCATCATGTCCTTCTTCATTGGCTTTGCACAACATTGGCACTTATCATATCCTTTGAAAAATAGTGCATAATCCTTGAAGAGTGTGGGCCACCAATACCTCGATTGGAGTATTTTTCTTGTTATAACATTGCATGCAAAGTGTCCACCAGCCACCACTTTGGTATGCTTTCTTGATGGTGTATAAGTATTCATCCTCCCTGGGGCAGCATCTTAATATGTCATCCTTACCATGTCTATAAAGAGTTCTAGTAATTAATTGGTAAGGTTTTGCTTCTTGAAGCAACTTCTATACTAGATCTTTCCTTAAAATTTTTGCTTCTAGAAAACCATTAGCTAGAAAGTTAACAATGTTCTCACTCCATTTTGGAATAGCCTCAACCTTGAATAGTGTAGCATTTGGTAACTCGTCATCAACTCCAATTAGTGCTTCACCATTAGCTATGTGGGATAGATGATCTGCCATGACATACTTCTTGCTAAGCCTCGCAACTATTGCAAAATTAAACTCGAGAAGAATTAACAAACCACCTTGTGATCCTTCCCATGGGGCATATACAATAAGGCTTGACGATCAACATAAAAAACAAATTTGTTAGCAAGAAGGTAATGCCAAAATTTCTTTACAGCATAAACCATTGCTAACCCTTCATGCTTGGTGTGGTGGTGTAATTAATTTCAGCCTTATTGACTTGCAAAACTAAGAAGATAGTTCAATTTGTGTTCATCCACCAATTACAAAATTAGAGGCATCAATACATACACATCCCGATTCACATGACATCACATCTCATCCATTCATTCATTCATTTACATTTATCTGATTCACATGTCATCACATCTGTTCACTCAGGGACCACTTCGTCGACCCTCACCCATTGTACTAGAAGTTCTCCATTTTTCAACCATACCGAGGTTAGTTAAGACCTGGGTAGGTTTTGCTGCGTGAGCCGTCCTTTGAACACTCCCCATCAGATGATTGCAAGCAAACTTCCCTTAGAAAAACATATACCAATTGCTCCCTCCAGCATTTTGGCGTAAGACAATCCTTTAAGAAAACATGGTTTCTATGCAAGTTTTCAGTTTGATATTCTTTTGAATACAAGAGTATTTCTTGAATCAATATCCCCAAAACTCCTTGATCGGAATTTTGAATTTCTTACCAGAATTCCTCGAATTCTATAACCTTGATCCAAAGATCAATTCAAAGGGTCTCAAACTTAGTTTCAGATTTGGTAGAAGATTTGAGTGTATTTTTCTAAACTGGTCACACCTTCTTTCCTCGAAACTGACGAAAGAGTTATGTCTTGGTCATAGTTTGATTCACGGTTCGAGTTGGATAAGATTTTTCCTGAACTATCTTTCTCGAAAAGGTTTAATAATTTAGTTACTATTTTACTGAATTTCTTTCTTTGAATATTTACTTAACTGATTTCTAAATTAGTTACGAATTCCAATGAGAAATAAATTAATCATTTATCTGAATATTTTGATCTCGATAGATTTCCTGAATTTTCTTTTTACAATCCATGTAAATATAAAACGATAGAAATTTCTCTCTTAGAGTATTTACTTATTCATTTATCAAATACTCATAGAATGTAAGAGAATTCTAATTTTGATATAAAAATTCTTTATGCATCTATTTATGCATAAAAATCAACTTCAATGGGAATAACACTTTTATAAAAAAAATCCATTTATGCATAAAATCAAATTTAATAGGAATAATACTTTTAAAATAAAAGAATTTCGTTATGCATCTATTTATGCATAAAAATCAATTTTTACAAGAATAACGCTTTTATAATAAAAAGAAATCCTTTATGCATCTTTCTATGCATAAAAATGAAATTTAATAAGAATAACACTTTTATAATAAAAAGAATTTCTTTATGCATCTTTTTATGCATAAAAATCAACTTTTATAAGAATAACGCTTTTATAATTAAAAAAAATTCCGTTATGCATCTTCTATGCATAAAAATCAAATTTAATAAGAATAACACTTTTATAATGAAAAATCCCTTTATGCATCTTTCTATGCATAAAAATCAAACTTAATAAGAATAACACTTTTATAATAAGAAAAATTTCTTTATGCATCTATTTATGCATAAAAATCAAATTTTTATAAGAATAACGCTTTTATAATAAAAAAAACCTTTATGCATCTTCTATGCATAAAAAAAACTTTCATAAGAATAACACTTTTATAATAAAAGAAATTCCTTTATGCATCTTTCTATGCATAGAATCAAGTTTAATAAGAATAAAATTTTTGTAAAAAAATATTTTTACATAGAATCAAGTTTAATAAGAATAACACTTTTATAGTAAAAAAAATTTCCTTTATGCATCTTTTTATGCATAGAAATTAAATTTAATAAGAATAACACTTTTGTAATAAAAAATTCCTTTATGCATCTTTCTATGCATAAAAAATCAAATTTAATAAGAATAACACTTTTGTAATAAAAAAAAATCCTTTATGCATCTTTCTATGCATAGAAATCAATTTTAATAATTAATATCAGTGATATCCATGCATATTCATAGGTGAATATGTACATGGAGTAATTAGAATATTTCTTTTAGATGCAAAATGGTGGGAATTACTCTCTTGGAATAACATAAAAATAAACTTTCTTTTTTCACAAAATTCTTGAAAATTTTGCAATAACCTCCTTTGTATGGCTGACCATTTCTCATTTTTATCTTTCTTTATTTAACCCAATTTAGAATTATAGAACTCTAATCTACACAATTTTCTAAATTCAAGAGAGTAAACAATAAGAAGAGTTTAATTTATCACTTAGTTAATCTTTCTAGGATTAAGAAAGGTTGGAATGTAAAGAAGAGAAGGGGGTGGCCTTTTCATCAAAGGCATAGCATTTGAATTCAATTCAAACATCTGCAAAACATAAAAATCAAGAAAACCCTAGATTTTTCATTATAAAAATTCATAAACAAGTAAGAAAATTAGCTTACATGGAGCTTGTAAGCTCTCCTTTGGCTTGAGGGATTGAGGGTTCTACTCTTGTTTGAAGCAAGAGTGGCCACCAATTCACATTGGAGAGGATTAGGCCAAAAACAATTGAATTATTAAAAAAATTCAATGTATATGGCTCAGAAGACAGGAGTAGAGTAACAGTTCATAAACACCATTAAGCTTTTACAAAGGGGGAGGCTTCTATTTATAGGAAAAACTGAGCCTCTAACCAAGCAAACTGATTCTAGAATTCTCCAGATCAGTTTGGTCAATTTTTGACCATTTTTTGGTCAGTTCAGCTTACTTTTTGTATCTAGTTTTGAAATAGGAGAGAGGAGAGATGAAAATATCTCATTTTATAATTGGGGGTAATGATGAGAAGGTTCTGACACACCTGTACACCTCAAAAGCTGGAGGAAGGAATCTTACAATGTAGAAAAGCACAGATGGAAAGTCGGTTGACCTATGGGAGTCCATAGGAAAAAAACACACAATTCAAGAACCCTCACCTGGCGGATCTTCTTGATGTATAGGCAGTTGCTTTCTTAATAGAATGTTCTTTTGAAAGATGGCAGCAAGAACATCCAAGAGGTGGTTATACACTACCTCCAAGGTACAGTGAAAGGTCAACAAGATGGGAGGGCGGATAATCGGAATGGAGATGGAGCTACCTACATGTGGATCACTATGCCTATGCCTATTATTATTCACCAAGGAACCTTCGTGTCAATCCATGCTTCATGCCCTACCTAGAAGGTGGACTAGGGAAGTCTTTGGGTAGGAATCTCCATTGTATCTTTAACTATCCTAAGTTCCACCTTATCAGCCTTTGCAAATATATAGGCAATGAGGAGCCACCTTAAGAAAGTGTACTATGCCTGGAGACAGATACCTGATCTTGATTTTGTGGCAATTGTTAGATTTATACAGCTTATTATAACACTTTTAGAAGTTCCACAAATAGGGACAAGATGGGGCAAAGAGCAGTTACTATATGATCTCAACGAAGGACCAAATGAGGATGGGGTGGTTTTCTATTTCCATTGACTCGGATTTCTACCTGGGTGCATGCTTTCTGACTTAGAGACTATGGTGGATATGGAAATTTGGCCTCCCTAAAAAGCTTTTAGGAGAACTTAATACTCCTTGGAATTGAGGCATTTACATTGGCAACATGCTCCCAATAAGTTCTTGTAAGTCAAAGTTACCTAGCCTAAAAGTGGTAGACATAAGTGTTTAAGTCTAGTTTCCAACAGTCGGTTTTCTGACCATTGGCATAGTCTTGTAAGTTGCGTCAAGTTGCTAGTTAGGTTTCCAATCACTAGCATAGTCCTTCCATATTGCATCTGCATTTTCTTCCAAAATCCTCTCACATGCTAGAGGCATCCCCAATCTAGGTGCTGGCATAAGAGTCTAAAGTCACGTAAGATTTTTTGGTCAAGGGCATAGTCTTGGGACACAAAGTTATGTAGAAGCATTTTCTTGTACATATCTTCATATTGCATACCCAAATATCATAAAATAACATAAAAGTTATAAAAAATCAAAATCTTTAAACTCCCTACACTCATGCACTTTGACCTTAAGACTAGAAGCCTTGACATCAAAAGCCATCTAGGTACATTTTGGATGGGAGGATCTTGGTGAGATATTCCTGGCCCAAGATACAACCCATCGCTTGGGTTACCCCTCAATTTCTCTTCTTACACAACATGCTGTTCATTTTACTATGGAGCATATAGACACTTTCATTTTTCAAGGGCATGCATTAGGCACTCTTATTTGTTTATACCTATGCACATGCATATGCACTTAATCTTGGCTTCACCGATTTTGACATCGACAACCAATTTGTATTGCAACATCATGAAGTTGTCTCAATATCACTTGCAAGGTTCTTCCACTTCAAAGGCTCTATTCATATCAACACACTTAAGAGAGGTTTTGAAGTTAATGGACAATTTCACAACACTGATGATTCTACAATCACAATCCAATGATGTCTTTAGTGCGGCTAATCTTCAACTTCGCCCATACTTTGATTTTCTCATAGGTCCGAGGAAGGACCTACTTGAGTCAGGGCGAGATGTAAACATGCATCTCCGATGGCAATTAACTCGACGGCTCAGGGAGGCCCACTGATTAATTTTTTGAAGGTCATCTAAGTGTAACAAGTGGATTGGCATCATTAGATTACTCGAATTGGGGTACTTGTACTAATGTTTTGTCTGCCCAAGTGGGTTTTTAACACTTCATATTTTATCTTATGGTTTTTTCCCACTCAAATGAGCACATCACGATGTAGGGATGTCCAAGCTAAGTGTAATGCCGACATCACATACACATGTATACTAGTAGGTGTAGATACACAGTTCTCATTTTTACACAATGGCCGCCCAAGTTTGGGTACTCGGGCACTTATAAGTTTTGTATAAATAACGATCTAAGGAACGAGAACACACACTTCCCTTGTGAAATCTTAGAGCTCATGTGTTCTCTTGCTCTTATCCTCTTGCTAGAGGGTGTCAGAGTGCGTGAGTGAGAGTTGCTTGTAGGTTATTGGGTTGCATCACCATAGCTATGGACTTGTGAGCGAGTATGTCCAAGAGAGTCAACACAAACATCGTTCCGGTGACAAGCGGTGGGAGGTAAGTTTGCACTAGCTACTTCTCTAGGAGGGCCTCCTTGGGAAGCTCTAAATGGATTTCCCTTGCATCACCATGACAAGTAAGTTGTTTCATCTCTTTCTTTCATGTTGAGCCTTTCATTGGTGTGTGCATAATGGCATTTCTTGTGTTTTATTGAGAATGTGGTGAAATGAGTTTAACAAGTCCTACCTAGATCGCACATGGTGATGGTTATCTTCTTGTGTTTTTTTTTGTTTTGTATTTTTGCTTTGTTTTTTGTTTTTTGTTTAAACTAGTTTCACTTTCACAATTCACCTAGAAGGCTCTATTCTACTATAAAGAGGGTACACTAAGGAAGGTGGAGTACTTGGCATACTCCTATGTCATACTGTAAGGTTGATCTCAGGAAGGATTGAACTAGGAGCAAATCTTAAATGGTTAAATTAAAAATAATAGCAATAGTTGAGGTTGGGTTTAGAATACACCTGGGCAAGTGTGAAAATCTGGTCCCCATATCGAGGTTGCATGTCCACCACTGAAGTTATAAATTTGGATCTAGTCTACAAGACTGTGCCTCAATAACCTATAATTCAAACTCATCTAGCAAGCTCATCATCATTAGTTAACCATAGCTCGTAATCATGCTTTGATTCGACATCACTAGGTTGATTTTCCCCCTCACTTGGGTTTGCTTCTAATATATATATCTCTTCTAGTATATAAGGCAACACTCTGAGTGTGCATCCTCATGATATGACATGGGTACTATAGGTAAGTGAGCTAAGTAGCTACCACGAGCTAAGATGTCTAGAAAATCACTCACCATGCTCCAGAAGGGACAAGGAGTCGGTAACATTACTTCATAGAATGATGGTGTAAGTCCATAAGTTCTTCCCTGATCAAAGCATGTTGCTCTGATACCATGTAAGCAATGCGCAACAAATCACAAAGAGATAGAAAGGAGCAAAAATGCTGGTAATTGTTGATTTTGCAAGAATGATGTTATGTGATTACCCACTTGAGCCGCACTCTTATTTATAGCACCCATAAAAGGTAACCGATTGAAGACAAAACTATGTGCCTTGTCCTTTATAAAAAAGTTATTCCCATGCTCTTACTAAAACACACACAAAGGAGGATCCCTTGAGAGGGCTCACAAATGGAGATTCCCACATACGCAATCCAATATCTTCTTGGTGTTGCAAAGCTACCCAAGGTTCTGGTAGGCATAACCAGGAAGTCTCCCACCAAGAACTTGTTGCCATCATAGTATGTCTCTATTTGCAATAGCCCAAAAACCTTGGTATTTCTACCATGGATACCTTTCACCTTTAAGGAGATATCTACGAGTTGGGGTTTTCCCATCTGGTTCCATGCATTGAAGGAAATTAGATTTGTGTGACTAGACCCTGTATCAAGTAGTGCATTATAAAGAACTTTACCACATAAGGGCTAGGCAATTGAATGGATGTTTGCACAGGTGCTATGTGCTCCTCTATGTCTCCTTCAACTTCTCCCATAAATGCTTGTACAGGTCCTAGAATAGCTTCTCATCATTTGTTACTATCGGATTTGCCTTTCTCTCTGCCCCTTGTCGAGCTTGAGCTTTCTGTGCGACCCACAAGGCTTTCTTGGTAAGAGGACCATAATAATTTTTGAATTTACTACCATTAAGGAAGCCAACAATTTTGACCCCGTCAAGAGTTTCAACATGTATAGTGCCTTTGATGTGTTATTTCACAGACTTGAAATGGTCCTTTATTGGTATATTTTAGTTTCTTCTTTTCTTTGTGGACTTTGTACATAAGTACAAGTTCTACCACCTTGATTTACTTATCTTTGAGATTATTATCAAACCATTTTTTTGTCGACTCTTTTCTATTAACATGTTCTGCACAACAATTTGTCTTTCTTCCTTGAGTTGTTCAAGAATGAATAGTTGATTAGCCAACATGTTACTCTCCATTCTCTTAGTCTCACTAAGACCCTTAAGTTGGGTATATCACAAACTTCCATGGCATTACTATCGCCTCACCCCCATATACTACCGCCTCACCCCCATATACCATTTTAAATGGTGTGCAATTAATTGCAACTTCGTAAGAGGTTTGATAAGCCCATAAAGTTGTTGTGAGCTTGAATTCCAAATCATTGCGTTGAGATTCAATAGTTTTTGTTAATATAGAAATGAGGATTTTGTTGGTGCTCTTAGCTTGACCATTTGTTTACGAGTAATAAGGCATGGACTTGCGGTATGAGATCATGAACATTGTGGTGAGTTGTTGGATTATATCATTTATAAAGTGTTTCCCTTGGTCACTCACCAGCTCAAAAGGACAACCAAAGTAGGTAATGATGTTCTCATATAGAAACTTAGCAGTTGCCATGGCATACACTTTTTGTGAAGCTCTTGCTTCAGTCCATTTGGTTACATAATCAATGTGGGCGAACAATGATGAAGCATGCTTGTGTGCCACGCGCAACAGGACTAATAGGGCCAATGAAATCTAAGCCCAATTTTTCAAAAGGGTGGTTGACTCTCACATGATGTAGTGGCATCATGTCCTTCTTCACATGTCCTTCTTCACTGGGTGGCTTTGCACAACATTGGCACTTGTCATATGCTTTGAAAAATAGTGCATAATCCTTGAAGAGTGTGGGCCACCAATACCTCGATTGGAGTATTTTTCTTGTTATAACATTGCATGCAAAGTGTCCAACAGCCCCACCACTTTGGTATGCTTTCTCGATGGTGTATAAGTATTCATCCTCCCTGGGTCAGCATCTTAATATGTCATCCTTACCATGTCTATAAAGAGTTCTAGTAATTAATTAGTAAGGTTTTGCTTCTTTAAGCAACTTCTATACTAGATCTTTCCTTAAAATTTTTGCTTCTAGAAAACCATTAGCTAGAAAGTTAACAATACTCTCACTCCATTTTGGAATAGCCTCAACCTTGAATAGTGTAGCATTTGTTAACTCATCATCAACTCCAATTAGTGCTTCACCATTAGCTATGTGGGATAGATGATCTGCCATGACATACTTCTTGCTAAGCCTCACAACTATTGCAAAATTAAACTCGAGAAGAATTAACAAACCACCTTGTGATCCTTCCCATGGGGCATATACAATAGGGCTTGACGGTCAACATAAAAAACAAATTTGTTAGCAAGAAGGTAATGCCAAAATTTCTTTACAGCATAAACCATTGCTAACCCTTCATGCTTGGTGTGGTGGTGTAATTAATTTCAGCCTTATTGACTTGCAAAACTAAGAAGATAGTCCAATTTGTGTTCATCCAATTGCAAAATTAGAGGCATCAATGCATACACATCCCAATTCACATGACATCACATCTCATCCATTCATTCACACCTATCTGATTCACATGTCATCACATTTATTCACTCAGGGACCGCTTTGTCGGCCCTCGCCCATCGTACCGGAAGCGCACCATTTTTCAACCATATCGAGGCTAGTTAAGACCTGGGTAGGTTTTGCCACGTGAGCCGTTCTTTGAACACTCCTCGCCGCCAGATGATTGCAACCAAACTTCCCTTAGAAAAACATATACCAATTGCTCCCTCCTCCAGCATTCTGGCGTAAGACAGTCCTTTAAGAAAACATGGTTTCTATGCAAGTTTTCAGTTTGATATTCTTTTGAATACAAGAGTATTTCTTGAATCAGTATCCCCAAAACTCCTTGATCGAAATTTTGAATTTCTTACCAGAATTCCTCAAATTCTATAACCTTGATCCACAGATCAATTCAAAGGGTCTCAAACTTAGTTTCAGATTTGGCAAAAGTTTTGAGTGTATTTTTCTAAACTGGTCACACCTTCTTTCCTCGAAACTGACGAAAGAGTTATGTCTTGGTCATAGTCTGATTCACGGTTCGAGTCGGATAAGATTTTTCCTGAACTATCTTTCTCGAAAAGGTTTAATAATTCAGTTACTATTTTACTAAATTTCTTTCTTTGAATATTTACTTAACTGATTTCTAAATTAGTTACGAATTCCAATGAGGAATAAATTAATCATTTATCTGAATATTTCGATCTCGATAGATTTCTTGAATTTTCTTTTTACAATCCATGTGAATATAAAATGATAGAAAATTCTCTCTTAGAGTATTTACTTATTCATTTATCAAATACTCATAGAATTTAAACATAGAATTTAAGAGAATTCTAATTTTGATATAAAAATTCTTTATGCATCTATTTATGCATAAAAATCAACTTCAATGGAAATAACACTTTTATAAAAAAAATCCATTTATGCATCTATTTATGCATAAAATCAAATTTAATAGGAATAATACTTTTAAAATAAAAGAATTTCGTTATGCATCTATTTATGCATAAAAATTAATTTTTATAAGAATAACGCTTTTATAATAAAAAAATTTCGTTTATGCATCTTTAATAAGAATAACACTTTTATAATAAAAAGAATTTCTTTATGCATCTATTTATGCATAAAAATCAACTTTTATAAGAATAACGCTTTTATAATTAAAAAAAATTCTGTTATGAATCTTCTATGCATAAAAATCAAATTTAATAAGAATAACACTTTTATAATGAAAAATCCCTTTATGCATCTTTCTATGCATAAAAATCAAACTTAATAAGAATAACACTTTTATAATAAAAAAATTTCTTTATGCATCTATTTATGCATAAAAATCAAATTTTTATAAGAATAACGCTTTTATAATAAAAAAATCCTTTATGCATCTTCTATGCATAAAAGAAAATTTCATAAGAATAACACTTTTATAATAAAAGAAATTCCTTTATGCATCTTTCTATGCATAAAAATCAAATTTAATAAGAATAACACTTTTATAAAAAATTATTTTTACATAGAATCAAGTTTAATAAGAATAACACTTTTATAGTAAAAAAATTTCCTTTATGCATCTTTTTATGCATAGAAATCAAATTTTATAAGAATAACACTTTCGTAATAAAAAAATTCCTTTATGCATCTTTCTATGCATAGAAATCAAATTTAATAAGAATAACACTTTCGTAATAAAAAAAATTCCTTTATGCATCTTTCTATGTATAAAAAATCAAATTTAATAAGAATAACACTTTTGTAAATAAAAAAAAATCCTTTATGCATCTTTCTATGCATAGAAATCAATTTTAATAATTATTATCAGTGATATCCATGCATATTCATAGGTGAATATGTACATGGAGTAATTAGAATATTTCTTTTAGATGCCAAAATGGTGGGAATTACTCTCTTGGAATAACATAAAAATAAACTTTTTTTTTTCACAAAATTCTAGAAAATTTTGCCATAACCTCCTTTGTATGGCTGACCATTTCTCATTTTTATCTTTCTTTATTTAATCCAATTTAGAATTATAGAACTCTAATCTACACAATTTTCTAAATTCAAGAGAGTAAATAATAAGAAGAGTTTAATTAATCACTTAGTTAATTTTTCTAGGATTAAGAAAGGTTGGAATGTAAAGAAGAGAAGGGGGTGGCCTTTTCATCAAAGGCATAGCATTTGAATTCAATTCAAACATCTGCAAAACATAAAAATCAAGAAAACCATAGATTTTTCATTATAAAAATTCATAAACAAGTAAGAAAATTAGCTTACATGGAGCTTGTAAGCTCTCCTTTGGCTTGAGGGATTGAGGGTTCTACTCTTGTTTGAAGCAAGAGTGGCCAACAATTCACTTTGGAGAGGATTAGGCCAAAAACAATTGAATTATTAAAAAAATTCAATGTATATGGCTCAGAAGACAGGAGTAGAGTAACAGTTCATAAACACCATTAAGCTTTTACAAAGGGGGAGGCTTCTATTTATAGGAAAAACTGAGCCTCTAACCAAGCAAACTGATTCTAGAAATTTCCAGATCAGTTTGGTCAATTTTTGACCATTTTTGGGTCAGTTCAGTTTACTTTTTGGATCTAGTTTTGAAATAGGAGAGAGGAGAGATGAAAATATCTCATTTTATTGATTAATAATTGGGGGTAATGATGAGAAGGGAAGGTTCTGACACACCTGTACACCTGTACACCTCAAAAGCTGGAGGAAGGAATCTTACAATGTAGAAAAGCACAGATGGAAAGTCGGTGACCTATGCGAGTGCATAAGAGTCTAAAGTCACGTAAGATTTTCTGGTCAAGGGCATAGTCTTGGGACGACACAAAGTTATGTAGAAGTATTTCCTTGTACGTATCTTCATATTGCATACCCAAATATCATAAAATAACATAAAAGTTATAAAAAATCAAAATCTTGAAACTCCCTACACTCATGCACTTTGACCTTAAGACTAGAACCCTCGACATCAAAAGCCATCTAGGTACATTTTGGATGGGAGGATCTTGGTGAGATATTCCTGGCCCAAGATACGACCCATCGCTTGGATTACCCCTCAATTTCTCTTCTTACACAACATGCTGTTCATTTTACTATGGAGCATATAGACACTTTCATTTTTCAAGGGCATGCATTAGGCACTCTTATTTGTTTATACCTATACGCATGCATATGCACTTAATCTTGGCTTCACCGATTTTGACATCGACAACCAATTTGTATCGCAACATCATGAAGTTGTCTCAATATCACTTGCAAGGTTCTTCCACTTCAAAGGCTCTATTCATATCAACACACTTAAGAGACGTTTTGAAGTTAATGGACAATTTCACAACACTGATGATTCTACAATCACAATCCAATGATGTCTTTAGTGCGGCTAATCTTCAACTTCACCTATACTTTGATTTTCTTTGCATAGGTCCGAGGAAGGACCTACTTGAGGCAGGGCGAGATGTTAACCTGCATCTCCGATGGCAATTAACTCGACGGCTCAGGGAGGCCCACTGATTAATTTTTTGAAGGTCATCTAAGTGTAACAAGTGGATTGGCATCATTAGATTACTCGAATTGGTGTACTTGTACTAATGTTTTGTCTGCCCAAGTGGGTTTTTAACACTTCATATTTTATCTTATGGTTTTTTCCCACTCAAATGAGCGCATCACGATGTAGGGATGTCCAAGCTAAGTGTAATGCCGACATGACATACACATGTATACTAGTAGGTGTAGATACACAATTCTCATTTTTACACAATGGCCGCTTAAGTTTGGGTACTCGCGCACTTATAAGTTTTGTATAAATAACGATCTAAGGAATGAGAACACACACTTCCCTTGTGAAATCTTAGAGCTCATGTGTTCTCTTGCTCTTATCCTCTTGCTAGAGGGTGTCAGAGTGTGTGAGTGAGAGTTGCTTGTAGGTTATTGGGTTGCATCACCATAGCTATGGACTTGTGAGCGAGTATGTCCAAGAGAATCAACACAAACATCGTTCCAGTGTGACAAGTGGTGGGAGGTAAGTTTGCACTAGCTACTTCTCTGGAGAGCCTCCTTGGGAAGCTCTAAATGGATTTCCCTTGTTGCATCACCATGACAAGTAAGTTGTTTCATCTCTTTCTTTCATGTTGAGCCTTTCATTGGTGTGTGCATAATGGCATTTCTTGTGTTTTATTGAGAATGTGGTGAAATGAGTTTAACAAGTCCTACCTAGATTGCACATGGTGATGGTTATCTTCTTGTGGTTTTTGTTTTGTTTTGTATTTTTGCTTTGTTTTTTGTTTTTTGTTTTTTTGTTTAAACTAGTTTCACTTTCACAATTCACCTAGAAGGCTCTATTCTACTATAAAGAGGGTACACTAAGGAAGGTGGAGTACTTGGCATACTCCTATGTCATACTTTAAGGTCGATCTCAGGAAGGATTGAACTAGGAGCAAATCTTAAATGGTTATCCAAGTAATAAGTAAAAAAGTGATAGCCGGTCATATGATGATGTAAGAAAGCACTCAAACAAACACTAAATGGAGAATCATAAAAAAGATTAAAATTGAAAATAATAGCAATAGTTGAGGTTGGGTTTAGAATACACCTGGGCAAGTGTGAAAATCTGGTCCATATCGAGGTTGCATGTCCACCACTGAAGTTATAAATTTGGATCTAGTCTACAAGACTGTGCCTCAATAACCTATGATTCAAACTCATCTAGCAAGCTTATTCATCATCATTAGTTAACCATAGCTCGTAATCATGCTTTGATTCGACATCACTAGGTTGATTTCCCCCCTCACTTGGGTTTGCTTCTAATATATATATCTCTTCTAGTATATTAGGCAACAGTTTGAGTGCATCCTCATGATATGGCATGGGTACTATAGGTAAGTGAGCTAAGTAGCTACCACGAGCTAAGATGTCTAAAAAAAACACTCACCATGCTCCAGAAGGGACAAGGAGTCGGTAACATTACTTCATAGAATGATGGTGTAAGTCCATAAGTTCTTCCCTGATCAAAGCATGTTGCTCTGATACCATGTAAGCAATGCACAACAAATCACAAAGAGACAGAAAGGAGCAAATTGATTTTGCAAGAATGATGTTATGTGATTACCCATTTGAGCCACACTCTTATTTATAGCACCCATAAAAGGTGACTGATTGAAGACAAAGCTATGTGCCTTGTCCTTTATAAAAAAGTTATTCCCATGCTCTTACTAAAACACACACAAAGGAGGATCCCTTGAGAGGGCTCACAAATGGAGATTCCCACATACGCAATCCAATATCTTCTTGGTGTTGCAAAGTTACCCAAGGTTCTGGTAGGCATAGCTAGGAAGTCTCCCACCAAGAACTTGCTGCCATCAGAGTATGTCTCTATTTGCAATAGCCCAAAAACCTTGGTATTTCTACCATGGATACCTTTCACCTTTAAGGAGATATCTACGAGTTGGGGTTTTCCCATCCGGTTCCATGCATTGAAGGAAATTAGATTTGTGTGACTAGACCCTGTATCAAGTAGTGCATTATAAAGAACTTTACCACATAAGGGCTAGGCAATTGAATGGATGTTTGCAGAGGTTCTATATGCTTCTCTATGTCTCCTTCAACGTCTCCCATAAATGCTTGTACAGGTCCTAGAATAGCTTCTCATCATTTGTTACTACAGATTTGCCTTTCTCTTTGCCCCTTGTTGAGCTTGAACTTTCTTTAATTCCACTTTTTCCTTGGTGGACTTAATATCATGTGCGACCCACAAGGCTTTCTTGGTAAGAGGACCATAATACTTTTTGAATTTACTACCCTTAAGGAAGCCAACAATTTTGACCCCGTCAAGAGTTTCAACACATATAGTGCCTTGATGTGTTATTTCGCAGACTTGAAATGGTCCTTTATTGGTATATTTTAGTTTCTTCTTTTCTTTGTGGACTTTGTACATAAGTACAAGTTTTACCACCTTGATTTAATTATCTTTGAGATTATTATCAAACCATTTTTTTGTCGATTCTTTTCTATTAACATGTTCTACACAACAATTTGTCTTTCTTCCTCGAGTTGTTCAAGAATGAATAGTTGATCAGCCAACATGTTACCCTCCATTCTCTTAGTCTCACTAAGACCCTTAAGTTGGGTATATCATGAATTCCCATGGCATTACTACCGCCTCACCCCCATATACCATTTTAAATGGTGTGCAATTAATTACAACTTTGTAAGAGGTTTGATAAGCCCATAAAGTTGTTGTGAGCTTGAATTCCAAATCATTGCGTTGAGATTCAATAGTTTTTGTTAATATAGAAATGAGGATTTCGTTGGTGCTCTTAGCTTGACCATTTTCCTGCGACCAGTAATAAGGCATGGACTTGTGGTACGAGATCATGAACGTCGTGGTGAGTTGTTGGATTACATCATTTATAAAGTGTTTCCCTTGGTCACTCACCAGCTCAAAAGGACAACCAAAGTAGGTAATGATATTCTCATATAGAAACTTAGCAGTTGCCATGACATCCACTTTTTGTGAAGCTCTTGTTTCAGTCCATTTGGTTACATAATCAATGTGGGCGAACAATGATGAAGCATGCTTGTGTGCCATGCGCAACAGGACTAATAGGGCCAATGAAATCTAAGCCCAATTTTTCACAAAAGGGTGGTTGACTCTCACATGATGTAGTGGCATCATGTCCTTCTTCACTGGCTTTGCACAACATTGGCACTTGTCATATCCTTTGAAAAATAGTGCATAATCCTTGAAGAGTGTGGGCCACCAATACCTCGATTGGAGTATTTTTCTTGCTATAACATTGCATGCAAAGTGTCCACCAGCCACCACTTTGGTATGCTTTCTCGATGGTGTATAAGTATTCATCCTCCCTAGGGCAGCATCTTAATATGTCATCCTTACCATGTCTATAAAGAGTTCTAGCAATTAATTGGTAAGGTTTTGCTTCTTTAAGCAACTTCTATACTAGATCTTTCCTTAAAATTTTTGCTTCTAGAAAACCATTAGCTAGGAAGTTAACAATACTCTCACTCCATTTTGGAATAGCCTCAACCTTGAATAGTGTAGCATTTGGTAACTCGTCATCAACTCCAATTAGTGCTTCACCATTAGCTATGTGGGATAGATGACCTACCATGACATACTTCTTGCTAAGCCTCACAACTATTGTAAAATTAAACTCGAGAAGAATCAACAAACCACCTTGTGATCCTTCCCATGGGGCATATACAATAAGGCTTGACGATCAACATAAAAAACAAATTTGTTAGCAAGAAGGTAATGCCAAAATTTCTTTACATTGCTAACCCTTCATGCTTAGTGTGGTGGTGTAATTATTTTCAGCCTTATTGACTTGCAAAACTAAGAAGATAGTCCAATTTGTGTTCATCCAATTGCAAAATTAGAGGCATCAATGCATACATGAAAGATGGATCCCAAGTAGATGTTGCCAAGATTGGAGCACTATGGTCAAGGCTTGCTTCGGCACGTCATAAGCTTGTTGACACTCTGTGTCTATATGAATAGAATCAATAGCCTTGTACAAAGGACGAGCTATTCTGCATAGAGAAGAATAAACCGACGGTAGTAGCCAAGATGGCCCATGAATGTAAGATTCCTCCCTCCAGCTTTTTGAGGTGTAAAGGTGTAAGAACCTCCCCTTCTGTTCTTGTAATTATTCCCCTCTCTGAAATAGAAGAAAGATCTTGTTTTACCCTGTTTTGGCCTAGAGAGAGAAAAAGTCTAGAAGAAAGATCTTGTTTTACCCTGTAAATGGATATGGATGAAAAGAGATGTGGATGGGATGTGATGTGATGTAAATGGATGTGGATGTGAAGAGAAGTGGATGGGATGTGATGTGATGTAAATGGATGTGGATGTGAAGAGATGTGGATGGGATGTGATGTGATGTAAATGGATGTGGATGTGAATGTGATGGGATGTGGATTTGATGAGATGTGGATGTGGATGGGATGTGATGTGATGTAAATGGATGTGGATGTGATGAGATGTGGATGGGATGTGATGTGATGTAAATGGATGTGGATGTGAAGAAATGTGGATGGGATGTAAATGGATGTGGATGTGAATGTGATGAGATGAGATTGAGATGTGATGATATGTGAAAGGATGTGATGTGATGTAAATGGATGAGAATGATATGTGGACGTGATGTAATGTGGACGGGATGTCTGTGATGTGATGTGGATGTAATGGATGTGAATGGATGCGATGAAATGTGAATGGATGACATGTGATGTGATGTAAATAGATGTGAATGGATGTGAATGTGATGTGATGTAAATAGATGTGAATGGATGAGATGTGATGTGAATGGATTTGATGTGATGTGAATCGGGATAGATGTGAATGAATGAGAGGTGATGTGATGTGAATCGGGATAGATGTGAATGGATGAGATGTGATGTGATGTGATGTGAATCGGGATAGATGTGAATGGATGACATGTGATGTGAATCAGGATATATGTGAATGGATGAGATACAATGTGAATGGATGTGATGTGATGTGATATGGATATAGGTAGATGTGAATGGATGAGATGTGATGAGATGTAATATGATGTGACTAGATGAGAATGGATGAAGGACGATGGGAATACATATGTTTGGATGTGGTTTAAGCAATGTGAATTGATGTAGAAGAATGTGGAATAACGAGAAATGGATGTGACTAGATGTGAATGGATGAGATACAATGTGAATGGATGTGATGTGATGTGATATGGATATAGGTAGATGTGAATGGATGAGATGTGATGAGATGTAATATGATGTGACTAGATGAGAATGGATGAAGGACGATGGGAATACATATGTTTGGATGTGGTTTAAGCAATGTGAATTGATGTAGAAGAATGTGGAATAACGAGAAATGATGTGGAACAATGTGGAAAGATGAGAGTTCGTTAGAAACTGTATTTATGACCTATTTTTTAATGACTGTTTTATGTCAAGAATACTGGGGAACTATTGAAAAGGCCCTTGAGTGGACAGGTGGTGAGCATTCTGGTTGCCAATGATGCCATAGGTACACCAATGAAGGAATGATTGGAAATTAGAATTCAACCTGGATATTTTGGAGGATTATGATCAGTGATACTATGGTTTCATAGAAGATTGTTTTAAAGACAGCTGAATCTATGAAACAGGAAATTTCATATTGGGTGTGTAAGTGGTGACTATCTTGAAGTTTGCTTGAAGCGCCGGCTAGGAAACCTATGAACTCTTTTCCATCCCTAGTACCCAAAGCAAAACATAACCAAATTCCTAAATGGATCCTATCACTACAGTGGTTGGGCAGTTGGCTAACCCATGGGACTGGATGGGGTTAGGCTGGACTAATAGATCCCTAAAATGAGACTCAATTTTGTTAAGTTACAATAGTTGAAGTAAATCCCGGATAGTCTTTGTTCTATAGAAAAGAATCAATGGCTGTGCCTCTTGATGAGGAAAAAAGCATTGATCTCTATGATCCAAGTGCAAGTCTCTTCCTTGATCTGCTGACCATGTGACTTATGGGCTCGGTCGGATCAGTTTGGCTAGTTAAGGCTCTTGACTACATTAGAATAAAAATATCCTGGAGGAATTGCCCGTGCTTTCTGGGTGAGGAAAGTTTTTTTGGGTTCGGTTTTGGAAGAACCGAGGGTTAGTCTCTTGTCCGGATATCCGTGGGCGAGGCCCCGGGTGAGAGGCTCTGCCCTGCGTAAGAAGTGCTACTTCCACTCTTAGCACCCCCAAATTCTTAGCGCAGAGGGGGAAAGGATCTTTTATTCAACTGGTATTAGAGCCAATTGGCTAAATTGGATCAACCGAGAAGCCAGAAATGTCAAAAATTTATGAAGTACCAATAAAAGATTGTTATTGTGTGATGAAATTCATACAAATTGATATTCAGAATAAAAATTCATAAATTGGTAATTGGGTCTTCAGATGGAAGTACCGCAATTGTATGGAATCCCTGACTTGCTTGAGACCTATGATGGTATTTACCTTATAATTCCAAGGACCGTGACTACTCATATATACCATGGGTATAACTGCAGCTCTTTACTGTACGAGTAAATCTAAGACCTTGAAATTATAAGAAAAATGCTATCCAAATGATGAGTTCGAATGTGCTGGTTGATATGATTTTAGAATTCTGGTTGAGAATTGATGAGTTGATTTGGATTTTGATTGAAAGATGATGATTCCTGAATTCTGGTCGAAAGGAGATAAGTTGAACAAAGCCACAATGAGGATGAATGGGACAAATCCCAGTGATGATATTGGTAACTGGAATGACGATTATGACTTCAGCAAATCACTATGAGATTAGTGGATTATGCTAATAGATTGCTGTTGTTAACCCTTGACCTAGTGGATCTAATTAAGGGACGACAAATTGAAAACCTGCATAACTAAAATTCCCGTGGAGGAATGATCAGATGGAATTTTCAGTCTGATGGGCCATTATTGTGTTAAGAATATGAATGAATTATTCTCTGATATTGAATCTGTATGTTCTTCTGTTAGAAGGGATCTTTATCCCATGATTTTGTGGGGGACTGCCCAATCTAAAGAACCCCAGAATAAGTTGGATCTAAAGCTAGATTTGAATTATAAATAAAGGGACTTAACAAGAATTTTCGTATTGATAAGATCATGGATCGAGGTTGTCGTGGTCATTAGGAATTTTTTGGACCCAAAGAGGGCCTCTTGGATTAACTTTTGATTAGGAATGGACCAATAGGAAGAGGGCTGGGTGCACATTTTTGACTTCTTTGACCCTAGGGGGCCTAGGCTTTGGTTTGCTAATGGGGCCTAATTACTACTCTTGTCCCCCTACCTCCTAGGCCCAAACTTAGAGGTCCCCCCACCTAGAATTGCACAGATTAAAAACCCTAAAAATTAAAAAATTTTAATTTTTTTCCAAAAGTGTGTTTTTCCTCTCAAACTTCCCCCCAACATATGCTAGGTTTATAAAGCTCAATTTGAACCTCTTTCTTCCTCTTCTAAGCTCTCCATTGCTGCAAAAACTCCATAGCTCTCAAGCTCTCCCTCCTTCTCAAGCTCCCTCAGTCTCAAGCTCCCTCTCCCTCTTTCTTCCTTTTCTAAGCTCTCCATTGCTGCAGAAACTCCATCCCTCTCAAGCTCTACCTCCTTCTCAGGCTCCCTCCCTCTCAATCTCCCTCCCTCTCTCTCCCTCTCTCTCTCTCTCTCTCTCTCTCATGCTCCCTCCCTCTCCATTGCTGCAAAAACTCTATCCCTCTTTAGTCTACTCTAGGTTCAGGAAGCCTATTCTCAAACTCTAACCCTCTTTTAAGCTTTCCATTGCTGCACTGAAAACCCTGAACTTTCTCTCCTCTCTCCACTCCTCTGTTGTAAAACAAGATTTTCTTTTACCTTCTTCTCTTTTCTTACCACCATGGCCTCTTCCAGTAATGTGAGAAGACCTAGGGAGAAGGTGGAAGAGCTTGTGCTGCATAACACAAGAGATGAGAATGGGTTGGGGCTTGGGTCTACATGCAGCCAAGCTCTAAGGGACCACATCGAGTGCATTTACTGGGGAATATGCTACATCATTTTAGAAGGGGTGACTACAAGGCTTCAAGCATACTAAGAAGGAAGGGTTGGTTGCCATAGTGCAACATGTGTGTACCCTTGGAGACCTATACATTCAAGGCCAACAACCAAGGTTTTCTTCAAATTGTCAGTGTAATATAAACACAGCTTTAACAACATGCTAATATTGGATTTTTTGTTTCAAATTTTCTTATGATTCTCCATTTTCTTATGTCTCTGCTGCAGATATTTTCCCCTCTAATTATGTTGAGGAACAACCACTCCAAAGCCTCACTGGAGTTTTCTATGCTATGCATGCATCCATTGGAGAGGCAATGTTTGTATCTCAAAGCCCAAGTGATCTCGTACATAACAATATCTTTTTCTTTTCTCACTCATATTTTGTAGATAAAAGACCAGGTTTATTTGGAAAGCTAGAAGAGATCCCCAACTCCCCTCTCTTAACAATCCCGAATGGCCCAAACTTGATGCTTGGACCATCTTATGCTTAAAGTTTAAGATGGTAAGTGATATCAAGACCACTCAAGTTTTCAAAGGCATCTAGGTCAGTAGGGCTAAATTGGTTTTGTCCTTTACATGTTTTTGTGCACATGTTCAATTCCATGCCAATGCACCAAACAAAAACAATGTATATTTGTAAGGAGGGTCTGACATCATTCAAGGATTACTAGGAGAGGGTTGGGAAGTTAATGAGGGGTCACATCAAGGTGATGTGTACAAGTGCAATGTAATAGATTCTATAGTGTCTTTCAGGTTCTTGAAGGCACGCTCTATTTTGTACATGCGTCTGCACTACCAAAGATGGATGCAAAAGCACGGGACATGGATCCCACTTCAAGCCTCATAAGAAGAAATTGTGCCTATTGAGGTAGCTGTGATGATGCAAAATGGGTGGATTGAGTGAGTGGCACCAAGCAAGCATTGGAGCCTAGCAGACCTACGGCAACACTTTAGCATCATGGGCTTTGACAATGTGGAAGAGTCAAGTTTCAAGTTGATGAGAAGAAAGGTATATCTGATTCCACTACATGTCTAGAATTAACCCTTACACTTTCTAATTATTGTGCCACTTTCTATATTTTTACAGATTGGGAAGCGTAAGGAGGGGACAACCATGGTCTTAGAATCATGGCAAATGGGGGACCTTGAATTTTCAGCAGTAAGGTGCATAGCCCTACCAACACATAGTAGGCATGTGGAAGAGCTTGAAGATGAACTGGGTATATGGGAAAATAGCCTCCGTTCTGATGCACACAAGGGGCAAGAGTTTCAGGATCGAGGTGAAGGCAATGACGAGCTTTCAAGTCAACAAGGAGATGGAGATCAACATGAAGTAAATGTCACAAGAGAGTTAAAAAATGAAGACATTATAACAATTTTAGATTAGATGACATGCTTGTAATTTTGTAGCAGGCTCTTTTTTAACCAATCTTTATTTAATTAAAATCTTAATATTTTTGCAAACTGTGATTTTTTTGTCTAGCGGTCTAGTGTGAAAAGGACAAACTTTAAATTTTAACTATAAATAGCCAAAGGTGCCTTCTTTCTCATTTTCACACGATAGAAACCAAGCACGAGCTCACACTATCTCTTTGCATTCACATGGCTACCTACTTTGACAACTTCTGTGAGTTCCTCTCCACCACCCCATGGGCAAGCAAGAGCGAGCTCTTTGTCAGGTTCGCTCATGAAGTCGACTTTGAAAAGTCGCTTGCCCTTGCATCCCAACATTATGAGATGCAGATTGCATACATGGAGCAATACTTGGCTCCCCGCTCCATCTCCTTTCCCCATTGCCCCAATGATTGATGGGTGCCTGTTGAGCTGCTTAAGTACATTCAACAATATGCCCGCCCCTACATCCAGTGCCTTGAATGCTTCATCGACATCTGCATCCTCGCAGTAGGAGCTTACTGTACCTTCAATAAGTAGGAGGTGAAAAGGTTGGGGAAGGGCAATTTAGGAACTAGGTTCCTCTCGTGGCTCACCACTTTTGCATTCCTCATCAGTGCGATGAGGATTCGGATGAGGAGGTAGAGATGCTTGCATTGCAGTTGGCAGGGTATTTGAGGGATGACAAGGAAGTGAAGGTAGTAGGAACGAGCGCTGGTGTGGAAGAGCAGCTTGCATCACAGATAGAGGATGCACAATCTGCAATTGAACAGCCGTTGTAGTAGAAGATGCGGGGCCATCTTCCCCACACAAGGAGAGCAAGGTGCTGCCAGAGCTTGAGATCAATCTCTTGAGCACCATTGTGGTGGAAGGTGAAGAATACTTATTTCTTCCCATGACCTTGAAAAGGCAGCTTGCTTGAGAATGGATGAATGCTTGGGCATTATATGCACGTGATGTGAGGTGGACCTTGATACGTCCAACCTCGGTCCTCACCTAGATAGTGTTATATTACCCCTTGGAGAATCTATTGGCAGAGACAGTTGCTTTGGTCAAGGAAATTGTGGTTGAGACCGCGGAGCAAGCCCTAGTTCCAGAGGAGGAATTCACAACCTAACAAGACAAGCTAGAGGCTGAAAAGGATACCCTTGCTACTGGAGTGATGGAGGAGACCAAAGCATCAGAAATGACCCTGGGAGCCTGGGGGAGCAGTGCCAGAACAGTGCAAATTTTGAGCCTACACCGCCTGCTGTAGAGTCCAAATTTGCACTATTCTGGGCATAGCTTCCTAGCCCTTTAGGAGCAATTCTGATGCATTGGATGACAAATAATGTATTTTTACACATGATTAAAGGTGTTTTTATCTTGTAAATTACTGTTTTTCATAATCAATGTACTCTTCATTATAAATGCATCAGAAATAATCCTAAGTGGCTGGGGGAGCAGTGCCAGAATAGTGTGAATTTTGAACCTGCACCGTTGTTGCTGCAGAGCCTAAATTCGCACTATTCTGGCATAGCTTTCCTAGTCCTCCAAGAGCAATTCTGATACATTGGATAACAAACAATGTATTTTTACACATGATTAAAGGTATTTTTATCTTGTAAATTACTATTTTTCGTAATCAATGTACTCAACTTCATTATAAATGCATCAAAAATGATCCTTAGAACAATGCAAATTTTGAGCATGCACCGCCGCTGCAGAGCCCAAATTTGCACTGTTTTGGCATAGCTTTCCCAATCCTCCAGGAGCAATTCTAATGCATTGGATGACAAATAATATATTTTTACACATGATTAAAGGTGTTGTTATCTTGTAAACTACTGTTTCTCACAATTAATGTACTCAACTTCATTATAAATGCATCAGAAATGATCCTGAGTGGCTAGGGAAGAAGTGCCAGAACAGTGCAAATTTTGAGCCTGCACCGCCGCTACATAGCTTAAATTCGCACTGTTTTGGCATAGCTTCCCCAGTCCTCCAGGAGAAATTCTGATGCATTGGATGATAAACAATGTATTTTTACACATGATTAAAGGTGTTTTTATTTTGTAAACTATTGTTTCTCACAATTAGTGTACTCAACTTCATTATAAATGCATCAAAAAAATGATCCTGAGTGGCTAGGGGAGAAGTGCCAGAATAGTGCAAATTTTTAGCCTACGTCGCCGTTGTTGCAGAGGCCAAATTTGCACTGTTCTGACACAGCTTCCTCAGTCCTCCAAGACCATTTCTGATGCCTTGGGTGACAAACTGGCACATTATAGACACTCCATGTTAAACAAACATGATGACACCGAGACATTGTAAGAGAAACTTCAAATTTTAATTATCAGAAGGTTACAAATGAAAGCCAGATAGGCTTGTTACAAAGGGGGGTTTGAAATAAAAGAGTTACTTCAAAAAGAAGGTTAACATCTAAGATCTATAGATCGTGTCTTGCTCGCCTCGATACGCCAAGCTAGTTGCATGTCCTTGGCAGAAATGGTAATCCTCTTTGCATGTATTGCAAGGAGGATGGTGTCTTCAAAAAGCCCAACAAGATAAGCCTCAGAGGCTTCTTGCAATGCTTCAAGGGGGCAATCCCCTGCACACGAAACTCTGTTCTATATCGTTGGAGAATCTCCTTCAGTGTGTGAGTGAAAGGGACTCTTCTTATCAGCAACTCAGTGTTCCTCTGATAAAACTTGATTTCTTGTGGAGCCCTATGCCCTTGGCGCATCCTTCTCCTTGGAGCTCTCTGTGTTGTGTTGGTGCGTTGGCGAGGTTGGGACTTCCTTGGCTTGAAGAGCTTGATCTTTCTACGCTTGTGCGCACTTGCAGGAACCTCCTCTTAGTCTCTCTCATAGTTTGAATCCTCCTCCTCTTGCTGTTGTGGTACTTGTGTATCAAGTTCCTCCGGGCGGGTAGGTAGGGAACCCTGTCCTGGTAGTAGGGTCTAGCCACCTATGGTGCTGCGCAATGTAGGAATGTTTTCACCAACCCAGTTGAACTGCTCCATCATCGGCCTCTCTGTCTTGATCTCTGGGGTAGCTGCATTGTGGGGTCTTCTTCACACGCTTGCTCTCACTAGAAGGGCATGCATATGTGTGCGTTGGTGTTGCTGTGGGAGGAGGGTTGGACTTTGGTGATCCCATTGGGCATGTCCTAGAATCCAAGGGGTCACTCTCTTCCGTGGTGTTGCCAGCATGTGGTCGTTGGGTGCCTTGCTCTATGTTTTGAAGGCATGGTAACACGTGCGGTGTTCTTAGTGCATGCCATATCCATGTACGACTATGCCTATTGTGCTAACCTTGTGATGTGCTAGTGTCCTTACATGGGTGCCTACATAGATCTTGAGCTGAAGCTCTCTAAAAATGAAGTGAGAGAAGGAACTATTAATAGTTTTTTTAAGGGAAAAAAAGACCTAACTAAACTTATCTTCTTAGCATTATTACATCTAGACTTGTGCTGGTGCGTGCACAACCCAACGCCTCCCTTGTCTCCTCATTTGTGCATGCCAAGCACCATGCCTATGGGGAGCATTGGTTTGCAACCATTCAAGCCGAGCATGACTTTTTGTAGCCTTGTGTGCCTCTTGCGCAAGCGCAGATTGTTCGGCCCGCTCCCTAACCAATACCCTTCCAAAGGTTGTGCGATAAAACCAATTGAACATCTCTTGTAGATAGTTTGTACGTGTTCCTCTTGTAGAAGCTCCACCTCCATGTCTAAGTTCCAGAATGGAAGAAAGGTGATTTTCTCGGAACTCAATCCCCTGGAATTCAACTTCAGAAGTTCCACCCTTGAATACTTGAATAAGGAAGTGAAATGCTATAACTGTTAAGGATTTGGACATCGCAATATGGAATGCCTAACTCCTTTTCGATCAAGGTTTTCGGGGTAGGGAAGTCAGGGACCAAGATTCCAGACTCCAGCTCCTTTCCTTCCAGAGTAATCACGTTCCTTTCCGTCAAAATTAGGGAAATCTCATAGGTAGACCCTCTAACCAACCCTCAGTTTCAATCCAAAGTAATGCAAGACCTCCGCCTTAGATTAGGGGAAGTTAAAGAGAGATGTTCCCAAATCGGTCCCAAATCAGCCGTCCACTTCCAAGGCAATAACACTGGAAGTGATTGAAGAAGAAGAAGAAGAAGATGAAAGAGATTATACTCCACCTGCGAGAAGAGGACATCTCGCATTTTTTAAGTGGGGTAGGATGTAAGATTTCTCCCTCCAGATTTTGAGGTGTAAAGGTGTAAGAACCTCCCCTTCTGTTCTTGTAATTATTCCCCTCTCTAAAATAGAAGAAAGATCTTGTTTTACCCTGTTTTGGCCTAGAGAGAGAAAAAGTCTAGAGAGAGATAATCCTAAATTAAGATATCTTTGGATATAAAAATCCTCCTAGTGTCTAAAATGGATTCCCTTGAAATAGAAACTAAAAAAAAACTTTCCAATGTGCATTTGGAATTAATTGAAAATGTGTATAAAGGACCTTAGCCTAAGGGTCTACATTTTCAAAAAAAATTGGATTATGGTCCAATTAAGGTTCCAATGGAAAATTAGATTAATCCAAGTGTTGGGATGAGATAAATCTAAAGAATAAAAGGAAATACCCAAAAATGAGTAAATGCTCACATAAGATGAAGGGTTGACTGAGTACAAGGTTTATTAGTTAAAAACTATGAGATATTACTAAAAAAATGAGATATTTTAGAATAATGATGCATTTTTGACACCTTGGTAAGGAGAGGGGGACTCTTGAGGTAGGCGCCTAATTCACACATGTGGATGAGTTTTTAATTCAAAAAAATTGTGATATTTTTATCTCTCCTCTCTCTTGGATCAAACCAAATAAAAAAGGGAGCTAAACTGGTCCAAATCTTGTCCAAATTGAGTCAAACTGAACTTGGAAAATTCTAGAACCCAGTTGGACTTGGTTAGTGGCCTCCCTCACCTATAAATAAATCCTTAGTATTTTGTAAAAAATTTGTGAACTATACCATGCTAGTATTACATTAAAATAATGATATTTTCTATTATCTCTTAAAAATCCTCTACTTTTGGAGAACTTGGAGTTTCTCTCTCTCTTCAACAATTCTTGGAGCCTTCTTCTCAACATACTAAACCAATTGATTGGTTGGGGGCTTCCTTCTAAGATAAAGAAGCAAGCCAAATCTAGAGGTAAGAAGTAATTTCATGGTTTTCATTAATATTCTCAAAAGATTTCACTTCTCAACCCCTCTCAAGCTTGAGAAGTTTCAAATTAATTGTTTTCAATACAAATCAAGCTTTCTATAAGAGTTCTAATGATTAATCACAAAAAAGTTAATCTTTATTCTTAATTAGGATGCTTTTTATGTATATCTCTCTCTCCCAAAAGAATAGTCATTCCTATGACTAATTCTTAAGCAAATGAATGCTTCTCATTGATAATTTCTTAATTCAAAATCAATCTCTAAGCTTGATAAGCTAGAGGTTAAGAAAATAGATTTTTATGCTTTTATGTTAATAAAGTTATGGTAAATTTATGATTTGATTCCATAAATTGGATTTAAGTTCAAAGATAGTTCTTCTATCCTAATTGTATTACAAAGTCTTAATCGTTTTAGAAAAAGTGAAAATTATAAGTAATAGCAACAACGAAGCTATGGTAAAAAATTTAGAAAATAATACATATCTTATTTTTATGCATAATGCTAAAAGAGGACTTCCTACCATATTCTAGGATTGGTCACCTATGCTAAAAGAATGATTTTCATCACATTCATGGAAAACTAATTTTTAGTGTTTATGCATAAATAATTAATTAAAGGAAAGATAAATTTTTGGTAATTTTATTTTTATGCAAAAAGAGGAATTCCCATGATAATGGAGATCCATGTAATTAAATGAAAAAAAGAGAAATTTTGGTATATTAAAAAATAATGAATATTTTTATTTAAAGTGAAATTTTAAATAAATTTATTTTATGTATAAGAAAATTTAAATGATAAAAGAGGAATTCCCATGACATTTGAAATTCAATCATTTAAATGGTAAAAGTGGAATTCTTGGCATATTTGAATTAATGGATATTTTTATTTAAATTTAAAGAGAAATTTTAGATAAATTTATTTTATGCATGAGAAATTTTTAAATGATTAAAGAGGAATTCCCATGACATTTGGAATTCAATCATTTAAATAGTAAAAGTGGAATTCTTGACATATTTGAAATAATGGATATTTTTATTAAAGAAAAGAGGAATTTTAGATAAATTTATTTTATGAGATAAAAGAGGAATTCCCATGACATTTGGAATTCAATCAATTAAATGCAAAAAGAGGAATTCCCACGATATTTGAGATCCAAGAAATTAAATGGGAAAAGAGGAATTTTTAGCATAATTCAAATTATGAGTATTTATCAAAAGTGGAATTTTGAGCATTATTAATTTTATTGGGAAATATGGGTAGAATTGATTTTTATAAATCCCATGAATCTTTTACTCAAAAGAAGAATATCGAATATATTTCACTTGAGAAATTTGAGAAAGAATATGAAAATATCCCGTCAAGAAAAAGTACCTTTAACTAGGCCAAGCAATTGGCCGATATTTAGAAAAAGTCACATCATCGGTATTTATCGAAGTAGAAAAAGCTACTAAATGGGATTACGATGTGAATGCGATGTGAGTGGATGTGATAAGATATAAATGTGATGTAAATGGATGTGGATGTGAAGAGATGTGGATGGGATGTGATGTGATGTAAATGGATGTGGATGTGGATGGGATGGGATGTGATGTGATGTAAATGGATGTGGATGGGATGTAATGTGATGTAAATGGATGTGGATGTGAATGTGATGAGATGAGATTGAGATGTGATGATATGTGAAAGGATGTGATGTAATGTAAATGGATGAGAATGAGATGTGGACGTGATGTAATGTGGATGGGATGTATGTGATGTGATGTGGATGTAATGGATGTGAATGGATGCGATGAAATGTGAATGGATGACATGTGATGTGATGTAAATAGATGTGAATGGATGAGATGTGATGTGAATGGATTTGATGTGATATGAAATGGATGTGATGTGAATCAGGATAGATGTGAATGAATGAGATGTGATGTGATGTGAATCGGGATAGATGTGAATTGATGAGATGTGATGTGATGTGAATCAGGATAGATGTGAATTGATGAGATGTGATGTGATGTGAATCAGGATAGATGTGAATGAATGAGATGTGATGTGATGTGAATCGAGATAGATGTGAATTGATGAGATGTGAATCGGGATAGATGTGAATTGATTATATGTGATGTGATGTGATGTGAATCGGGATAGATGTGAATGGATGAGATGTGATGTGATGTGATGTGATTGGGATAGATGTGAATGGATGTGATATGGATATGGGTAGATGTGAATGGATGAGATGTGATGAGGATAGATGTGATGAGATATAATATGATGTGACTAGATGAGAATGGATGAAGGACGATGGGAATACATATGATTGGATGTGGATTAAGCAATTGTGAATTGATGTAGAAGAATGTGGAATAATGACAAATGATGTGGAACAATGTAGAAAGATGAGAATTCGTTAGAAACTATATTTATGACCTGTTTTTTAATGACTGTTTTATGTCAAGAATGCTAGGGAAGCATTTTGATCATCTTGTGAATGGGGTCGTGGAGATCTAAGTGATAAAGTTGCACAGCTGACGAAGAGTCAACAGAGGACGTCTCGCATAGCAAGGTCGGCCGAGGTCTTGACTAGCCTTGGTTTGATTTAAATAGTGAGCTTTCGGTACGGTGGATGAGGGACCAAGGAAGCAGCCTATGAGAGTGAAGCGCTAGGTGACCTGCGAAGGATCCTAGAGGGTGCTGACCATACGATGCTCGGGCTCTGGGTCGCCGAAGATACCCACGCGTGCGTCGAGGAAGAAAATGAAACAAGGTGTTAGAGTTGTTTTCTGAATTCGGGCATGGATCTGGTTGATTGACCTTGCTGTCCTCAACAACGGATGAGTCCATGGCTCTTTTATATGGATCTGTTGGTTGATCTTGCTGATCTTCAACGGAGGGTCCATCTGGATTTTTATAAGTGAATATATTTCCGGGTACTATGAGCTAAGAACTATTGAAAAGGCCCCTCAGTGGGACAGGTGGTGAGCATTCTGATTGCCAATGATGCCATAGGTACATCGATGAAGGAATGATTGGAAATTAGAATTCAACCGGATATTTTGGAAGATTATGATCAGTGATACTATGGTTTCATTAGAAGATTGTTTTAAAGACAGCTGAATCTGTGAAATAGGAAATTTCATATTGGGTGTGTAAGTGGTGTGACTATCTTGAAGTTTGCTTGAAGCGCCGGCTAGGGGGCCTGGGAACTCTTTTCCCTGCTGGTACTTGGGGAAAAACATAACCAAATTCCTAAATGGATCCTATCACTACAATGGTTGGCGGTTGGCTAACCCATGGGACTGGATGGGGTTAGACTGGATTGATGGATCCCTAAAATGAGACTCAATTCTGTTAAGTTACGATAGTTGAAGTAAATCCCGAATAGTCTTTGTTCTATTGAAAAGAATCAACAGTTGTGCCTCTTGATGAGGAAAAAAGCGTTGGTCTCAAGACTCTTCCTTGATTTGACCATGTGACTTATGGGTTCGGTCGGATCAGTTTGGTTAGTTAAGGCTCTTGACTACGTTAGAATAAAAATATCCTGGAGGAATCGCCTGTGCTTTCTAGGCGAGGGAAGTTTTTTCGGGTTCGGTTTTGGAAAAACCGAGGAATTAGTCTCTTGTCTGGATATCCATGGGTGAGGCCCCGAGTGACAAGCTCTACCCTATGAAAGAAGTGCTACTTCCACTGCTAGCACCCCCGAATTCGTTGCGCGAGCAGTATTGCAATGGGGTTGATTAAGTGGTGGTGTCTGAATGGTTTTCAAAAAGTCCTCCACTATCCATAGGATGTACATGGCTAGTCACAAGATCAACCCTAATGATAGAATCATCGAATTGGAGGTAGACATGGTTCTTAGACTAGTCATGTACCATCTTTGCCTCTCTCATGAATGGGCATCCTAAGATCATTTCATATGATTCAGGTTGTTTGGAAAAGTCCATAACAAAATGAAGGTATGTTTAACCTAATGTTTGAGAACCTTCATATTTAGATCTTGTAGCATCCTAATAGGTTTGGCAATAGTTTCATCAGCCATCTTGACAATGATGTTTGAGACTTCTAAACATGGCTTAGAAATCTTCTAATAGCATTTCTTAGTGATTATGCTCACCCCCACACCACCATCTAGGATTCCCATTATTGTGATGCCCTTTGCAGTGACTGGTAGTAGTGCATTAGACTTATCACCTTCAAAGCATTGCCCCATTTTGTTAAGTGGAATTTTAACCATAGATTTGGTATTTTCTTCTACCACTGGAACTATTTATTTGGTAACAAGTCAAAGTGTCTCCATTGTATATTGGGGACGTGCCTTATGCATGTCAGCACTGGTGGTGATCCGACATTGAGTTCTCCAATAAGGAGAGCTCTCATTGCTTCAAACAATTTAGGATCTCCACTAAATTGGGTGGTTATAGTTGTATTGGTTTGTGAGGCCATAAAGTCTAACAATTTGGGGATATTTAGTGGTGCATTTATGACCTCCTTTCCATAAGTACATGTCAATGAGACTATAAAATCCATCTCCTGAGATGGGCTCAAGGTTTCCATATGGTAGTTGTTCCTTGAACCAATCAGGGATCAAATTATGAGAGATGGAGGCCTCAGTCTCTTCCATGATGACACGGCACATCTAGAGGTTTGTGAATCTCAGTAATAAACGTTAAGGTACTAGGGTGTGTATAGTATCTGAGACTCTCACTCGCTTGGGTCTTGGTTCAAGCTTCTCTTGTGTTTTTGTAACTAAATCACTAAATTCTTAGAGTTTCTCAATCTCCTTCTAAGTGTTAGGATAAGAGCCAAGTTTTGTTATGTGTGATCTAGTTTCAGGTTTTACAAGTTCTCGTGGGGTCTCCTTCTTCTCTGCTCTTGGTTTTGGAGGGTGTTTCACTACCCTGTTTAGAATCGGCCTTATGCCCAAGGATTTTGAGTCCTCATCTAGGTCTCTAATGAAGATTGGCTCTTGGGGCATCCCAAGATTTGTCTTGTTGGTTTCCTTTTATTATTCCATTCTTAACCGATTTTTTTCTCTTGCTTTTCTTCTTCTTCTTAGATTCCACTCCAAGGCCACAGATTGCTCGAGAACAGGTTGGTTTTGGGCTTGTGGCCAAGTGATAAAATTTAAAGGTGTGTGAACTAGATTTTTTTAGGATCTGCATTTGAGTTTGATCACTTACCCCAATCATGTTTAGGGGCATGATGATAGGTCCTGTCTGTGGGCTTGTCACCACAATCTTGTTGGGGTAATCCTTAATCCAATGATTTATGCCACAACATTTACAAGTAGTCGGTGGCATGTTTGAGGGTACCGCTTGGTTGAGTTGAGGAAACTTTAGAGGGAATTCCAAAACTCGATGGGGACCTTGATAGTGGTAACATTGAAGAGGCATTCTTCTAGTTGTGGCATTGATGTCTTGGCCCCTTTCCATCACAGCAAGTTGGTAAATTGGCTTGACTCCCCCTCTCCCATCCACTACATAATAGTCAGGATGAAGCTCTGTGGGGTCCTCAAGAGGTGGGGGTGGGTTTGACACCCACCTCATATTCTTGGTAATCGATAGGCTCCTCAAAGCTTACTTGATTAAGAGGTGTCACTCTTGGTAGAGGTGGTTGGTCCCAAGACTGGTGGAGGTAATGGCACATTGGGTGCATGGTGCATGCCCTTTGATAGGAATTGTTGTGTAGGATGTTCCACCATTGTTTGATTTGTTATAGGACTGAGGGCTAGCATTTGTTGTGATGCCAGCAATGGTAGCTGTGGTCTCGTTATATTGTTTGGCAATAGCCTATAGGCGTGTTTGGTAATCTTGGGCTTCATGAACATAGCACCCACAAAATCTATAGTTACCATTGTAATGAGCTCTTAAAATTGAACATTCGCTAGTGTTATGTCCTTAATGGCAACAAATGGAACACTAATGTACATCTCTTCCTGGGTACATATACGCATTGTCTCAAGCTTTGGTAGCCTTCATTTCCTTTTGGAGGGATTTTGAGAAGTCAATCCAAGTCATTTTTGCTAAAGTTTTACCTTTAGCTCTATAGGTTTTGCAGTGGTGGTGCTACGATCGCTAGTAGCTAATGACATAACAGACTTAGAATATGAAGCTCTTCAACTCCCTTTATCATCAAGTTATCCTCAAGTTGGATGGCACTAGCCATGATTTCCTTCAAGGTGGTGATACCTCTAATGAACAAACCTTTATGGATATGGTCATGTTTACTCCTATGGATAAATCAATCAAGAAGTTTGATTGTTGTTGGAAAAATGCTCATGTAAAGCACAACAAGAGTTCAAACGCTTAAGATGATTGATAAAATCTCTCATTGATTCATCTTCTCTCTCAGCTTTGTGCAACTATGAAGCCACACTCCACAAAGCTCCCTCATGCACAAATTGCTTTAGGAATAACCTTTGAAGCCTAGTAAAGTTTAGACGTTCTTCAAATTTTAGAGTCTGATACCAATCACTAGCCTTGCCATCTAGTGTAAGGCTAAATGTGTTGGTCTTTACAAGCTCATTCCTCTCACCTAAGGCCTCACAAACTTGATCAAAGACCTTGAGGTGTCTTTTAGGATCACTCTCTCAATTGAACTTGTGTGAGCTTTGCGATTTGTGTAGCATTTCCAGAGCTACTCCATTTGTTACCTTCATGAATGATTGGTCCTACACTTTCAGCCATAGCTCTCCCCAATGCTTTCACGAAGGCTATTGGATCAGTTTGGAAGGGTTGCGCTGCTGGAGGTGTTGGTATACAATAGGGGCAACATGTGTTATGAAGGGTGCTGCCTGTGGGCATAATGGCATGAGTCCCAAAGGAGTAATATTAGTCCGATAGGTGGGGGGTCATACAAGAATTACCATAGGTACTGATGGAGTATGAGACAAGGCACCACTGGTTTAGTCATTTGTGAAGATGTCCCCCTTGCTTTAGCATGCATTGGGAAAGTAGATGAAGATGCAAGGAATTGAGGATATTCGGTGAAGGTTCCTCCTTCTATTCCTAGCCAATGAGATGGACTAGGATTGGAGCCATTATTAAAGGGACAGATGCAACCGTGGTTACCATAGTTGTAACAGAGGGCATGAAACTAATGGGCAACCCTACATGGTTGGTCACAGGTGGTATCATTATGATTGGTGTAGAACCCATTACATAGAATCTAGAATTGTGCTAACAACATCTTGGGTTGGCACCTCTCTACTACGTTTTTGGAATGTGAAGTCTATGCTTGTAGATTCTTGGAGTCCTATATAGCCTAGAGGAATAATAGCAGCACTCGGGGCTTGGTCCATTATGTAGCCTGTGAGGTTCCCCTGTTCCCACCGAGCAACGGATTCGGGTACTAGCAGCGGAAGTAGCACTTCTCGCGCGGGACAGGGACCCACACTCGGGGCCTCGCCCACGGATATCCGGACAAGAGACTAATCCGTCGGTTTGTCCAAAACCGGAACCGGAAAAACTTCCTTTACCCGGAAAGTATAGGCGATTCCACCAGGATAACTCCTTACTCTAACGTAGTCAAGATCATTACGGATCAACTGATCTGACTGCACCTTTAACGGTACTTGGTCAATTTCAAGGAAGAAACTTGCACTTGGATCATTGGGATCAACGCTTTTTTCCCCATCAAGAGGCACAGCCGTTGATTCCTATCCATAGAACAATTTCTATCCGGGATTTACTTCATCTATCGTAATAATAGAAATTAAATCTCGATTTACGGATCCATCAGTCCAGCCTAACCCCATCCGATCCCATGGGTTAGCCAACCGCCCAACCACTGTAGTGATGGGATCCAATTTGGAATTTGGTTAGGTTTTGTCCCGGGTACCAAGGAAAAGAGTTCCAAGGCCCCCTAGCCGGAAGTTCATGCAAACATAAAACTAGCCACACCACTTACACACCCAATATGAAATTGCCTTTTTCTTAGCATCAGCTAACTTTAAAACAATTCTTTAATGAAACCATAGTACCACTGATCACAATCTTCCAATTTATCCGGTTGATTCATAATTTTCCATCATTCCTTCAACAGAGTATCTATGGCATCATTGGCAACTAGAACGCTCACCACCTGTCCACACAGGGGCCTTTTCAATAGTTCCTAGCTCATAATACTCGGCAATATAATCACTTATAAAAATCAAGATGGACTCTTGTTGAAGATCAGCAAGATCAACCAACAGATCCATATGAAGAGCCATGGACTCATCCATTGAAGACCAGCAAGGTCAATCAACCAGATCCATGCCCGGTTTCACAAAACAACTCTTACTCCTTGTTCCAATATCTTCCTCGACGCACGCGTGGGTATCCTAGGCGACCCAGAGCCCGAGCACCGTATGGTCAGCACCCTCTAGGATCCTTCGCAGGTGACCTAGCGCTTCACTCATAGGCCGCTTCCTTGGTCCCTCATCCACCGTACCGGAAGCTCACCATTTTAATCGAACCGAGGCTGGTCAAGACCTCGGTCGACCTTGCTACGCGAGACGTCCTCCATTGACTCTCCGTCAGCAGTTGCAACTTTATCAGTTCGGTCTCCACGACCTTAATCACAAGACGGTCAAAATGCTTCCCCAGCATTCTTGACATAAAACAGCCATTTGCAAACAACATTTACAAACAGTTTACAAATACAGTTTCTATATTAACTCTCATTTTTCCACATTATCTCTCATTAATCCACATTACTTATTCCACATTCCATTTATATGTGTACTCATCCAATCACCTCATTTTCCATCTCTTCACTTCAGATTCCTTCACATCACATATCATATATTCACATCCATATCCACATCCATACATCCACATCCACATCCACATTCACATCCATACATCCACATCTACATGCTTATCTCCATTTTCACATCTTCATTTATACATCCACATCCCATATCCACATTCATACATACACATCCATATCCACATCCATACATCCACATCCACATCCACATTCACATCCATACATCCACATCTACATGCTTACCTCCATTTTCACATCCTCATTTATACATCCACATCCCATATCCACATTCATACATACACATCCATTCATCCACATTTACATCCACATACATACATACATCCACATCCACATTCCACACTCACATCTATACATCCACATCTACATTCACATTCACATACATCCACATTCCCATTCCCATTCACATCTATACATCCACATCTACATCCACATACATACATACATCCACATCCACATTCCACATTCACATCTATCCATCCACATCTACATCCACATTCACATACATCCACATCCACATTCCCATTCACATCTATACATCCACATCTACATCCACATTCATATACATCCACATCCACATTCCCATTCACATCTATACATCCACATCCATTCACATTCACATACTTCAACATCTACATTCACATTCACATACATCCACATCCATTCACATCTATACATCCACATCTACATCTACATTCACATACATCCACATCCACATACATCCAAATCCACATTCCCATTCACATCTATACATCCACATCCATTCACATCTATACATCCACATCTACATCTACATTCACATACATCACATCCACATTCCCATTCACATACATCCACATCCACATCCACATTCCCATTCACATCTATACATCCACATCCATTCACATCTATACATCCACATCTACATCCACATTCACATCTATGCATATACATCTTCATGTATATATCCATTTTCACGTTCTTACATCCACATCTACTTCTACATTCACACATCCACATACATACATCCATTTTCACATTCCCATTTATATAACCTCATATACCTTCACATCTAATCTTTTACATCACATCCATTCTCGCCCTATCACAACCCATATACATCTTATCTTATCACATACACTTCTTACCTCATCCCCCCATACACATTTTAATTCATCTTATCACCTCGTAACTTATTTCATAAGCATCTTATCACCTCTTATCACACCTCTTATCACATCCTATCACATCTCTTATCTATTTATAGAATACAAGAGATTTCTTACATTTGATATAAGATTTCTTTACACATTTATTTATGCATAAATTTTATTTAAGGAGATTAATACTTTCGAAGTAAAAATCAATCTTTTATGCATCTTCCTATGCATAAATTCATTTTAAATGAAAATGACACTTTTGAATTAAATTTCAATCTTTTATGCATTTTTCTATGCATAAATTTATTTTAGATGAGAATGACACTTTTGAATTAAAAAAATTAATCTTTTATGCATAAATTCAATTTGGTAGGAATTACACTTTTAGAATAAAAAAATTTCTCTTATGCATAAAATCCATTTATGATGAAAAATCACACTTTTAGTATAAAAAGAATATCTTTTATGCATACCTATATGCATGAAATCTAATATGATAAAAGTAACACTTTTGATATAAAAATTTTCCTTTATGCATACTTCTATGCATGAAAATTAAAAATGATAAAAATAACACTTTTGATATAAAAATTTATCCATTATGCATACTTCTATGCATGAAATAAAAATGGTAAAAATAACACTTTTGATATAAAAATTTATCCATTATGTATACTTCTATGCATGAAATAAAAATGGTAAAAATAACACTTTTGATATAAAAATTTATCCATTATGCATACTTCTATGCATGAAATAAAAATGGTAAAAATAACACTTTTGATATAAAAATTTATCCATTATGCATAATATTAAAATTCAATTTCTCCATGATTGTAATGAAATTCTTTCAATTAATCTAGGATGATAATTCCTAGAATATGGTAGGAAGTCCTCTTTTTATGCTTTGAATGAGATTATTTTATGCATAATTTTTATAAAAATTTTGCCATAGCTCCGCTGCTATGACTGATAAATCTCAATTTTTCTAAGGGATAATGCTTATCATTAAGAAAATAATTAAAATAATCTCTAATTGGATTATCAATCCATAATGGATTGAATCATTAATATACATAAACTAAAAGCATAGAAAAAAGCCATTAATTTGGCCTCAAGCATAGCTTAATCTTGGGTTAAGGAAAAGCTTTATGAAAAGCTTGATTTGGATTGAGAACGGTTCATGAGTATGACCATTACTTGAGTGAGAGAGAGAATTTACATAAAAATCATTAGAATCTAAACATAAATGAAAATTAACTTCAATAGCATTATGTAACTCTTCACTACTATTCAAACTTCAATAGCATTAAAAAAAACATACCAATTAAACTTCTCAAGCTTGAGAGGGGTTGAGAAGAGAGAAACATTGAGAAATTATAGAAAGATCAATATTCACTAATTACCTTACAACTTGCTTGATTCTTTGTTCACGGTAGAGGCCCCCAACCAATCAATTGGTTAAGTATGTTGATGGAGCCACTAATGGGGATTGAAGAAAGAGAGAAGCTCCAAAAACTAGTGAATTATTAAATGAATTCACAGTTCTTGGCTTAGGTGGAGTAGAGTAACGATGCATAAACACTATATCTTTTTCAACAAGGGGGAGGCTTCTATTTATAGGAAAAATTGAGCTCCTAACCAAACAAACTGATTCTAGAATTTTCTAAATCAGTTTGGTCAATATTTGACCATTTTTAGGTCAGTTAAGCTAACTTTTTGGAACTAGACTTGAATGAGGAGAGAGGAGAGATGAAATATCTCAATTTTTATGAGTTTAAAACTCATTCAAGCATGTGAAATATGCACCTCCTTTAAAGAACTCCTCTTCCTTACATATGTGTCATAATGGAATCATTTTAATATTGCTCATAGTTTTTTTACTAATAATCCTTGTACATTTTCAACTCTTCATCTTATGTGAAATATGCACCTCCTTTAAAGAATTCCCCTTCCTTACATATGTCATATTTTTAATATTGCTCATAGTTTTTTACTAATAATCCTTGTACATTTTCAACTCTTCATCTTATGTGAAATATGCACCTCCTTTAAAGAATTCCCCTTCCTTACATATGTCATATTTTTAATATTGCTCATAGTTTTTTTACTAATAATCCTTGTACATTTTCAACTCTTCATCTTATGTGAAATATGCACCTCCTTTAAAGAATTCCCCTTCCTTACATATGTCATATTTTTAATATTGCTCATAGTTTTTTACTAATAATCCTTGTACATTTTCAACTCTTCATCTTATGTGAAATATGCACCTCCTTTAAAGAATTCCCCTTCCTTACATATGTCATATTTTTAATATTGCTCATAGTTTTTTACTAATAATCCTTGTACATTTTCAACTCTTCACCTCATGTGAGCATTTACTCATTTTTGGGTATTTTCTTTTTACAAGTTGGATTTATCTCCTCCCTACACATGGATTGATGCTATTGGTCCATAGGAACCTTAATTGGACCATAGTCTAAAGATTTCTGAAAATCTAGACCCTTAGACTAAGGTTCTTTATACCTATTTCCAATTAATTCCAATTGCACATTGGAAAATTCTTTTTGAATTTCTGTTTCAGGGGAACTCATCTGAATTATAAGAGATATTTTTCTATCCAAAAATATTCAAAATCTGAATATTCTCTCTCTAGAATAATTTTTCTCTCTCTAGGCTAAAATAGTTAGCAACAGGGTCTTTATATTTCTGAAGAGGGTTGATTACAGGGGAAGATACTAGACATCAAAAAGGGGTTGGGGGAGGAATCTTACATAGCCGGGTGATACTACAAAAGTAGGATCCACTAGAAGAGGTGTTACCATTTTGCTCATCATGGGCATTCTTGCTTTGGAGGTCCGGACTTGTGCCATAGGTCTTTAGATCCTTTCATGTTCAACGATCCTATATATGCAATCGTCACAGATACCCTACAATCTTTCCTCCTTTGTTGTAGCCCTAGATATTGATTGAACAATCCCTTCCCAACAGCATAAGCTTGGCCTGTGGAAAAATCCACAAGAGTTCCTTTTGATGCATCATACTACCAATAATTTGTGAGAAGATGTTGACCCATGATATGCAAGCCTAGGTCTTTTCCTCCCGAGGTAGACATGATGTTATTATCTAGATCGAGACTGTCGAGTAGCACTTGCATAGTCCTAGCTTGGGACTTGTTTTGGGCTGCTAATCTTTGTTGTGCCAATTTTAAAGTCTATTCTTCCTTTTCTCTAGTAGCCTAGATCAATGCCTCTACTGCCTGCACTTGTTTTAATGTTCTATCTCATCAAGACTTGTGTAGGGGGTGGTTTGATGGTCACAATTGCAAAGTAGGTGTAACAGGAGCTGTATGGACATGGATATCAACGTGAACACTCCCTTTATGTAACGATGATATTACACTAGGTGTCTCTCTAGAGTTTACCTCAACTCCTTCATCATGTGGTATGTATGTAGTAAGATTTGGTTCAGAAGTAGCGATTGAGGTTGAACCTTTAAGATAGCTAGCTAGGCAGTCAAAAAGACTGGTAGTTGCTTAACTGGTGAGGCCTAGTTAGGGTTCTCACTTCAGGCTCTTCAGGCACTTCCTCAAGGCAAATGCCCTGGTGAGGACGGTCTCTCAGTGGCTTTTTTACAGAGGTACTGGGGTCTCTTGCATAGGGATTTCAGATTGGCATTCCAGGAGATCATGGAGTCGGGAGACATGCCGGACAGCATGGCAGAGGGGTTGATTCACTTGATCCCCAAAGAGGGAGGAGACAGACTGGAGATTAGACAGTGGAGACCGATCACCTTGCTAGGCACGGCCTACAAGGTCCTAGCTAAGGCGATCAGCACAGCAGGCGGCTTCAGTCTCACCTTTCGGACATCATCCACTCCACGCAGACAGGCTTCATCCAGGATAGGAGCATCCTGGATAACATCTTCTCTTTCTGGGAGGCTATGGCTTTGGCTAGATTTTGGCAAGAGGATCTGGCAGTGCTCCTTCTCGACTTCGAGAAGGCATATGATCGGGTGGACTGGGCCTTCTTGGAAGGCACTATGGAGAGGATGGGCTTCCCCCCTCAGTGGATCCGTGGGGTCTCTGCACTCTACACATCGGCCCATAGCCAGGTGCTGATACAGGGCGTGCGCGGAGAGAGGTTCCAGCTCTCGCGCTCGGTGCGGCAGGGGTGCCCCTTGGCGCTCTTTCTTTTTCTTTTTGTGGCGGAGGCCATGAGCACTTTCTTGACAGCACAGGATACAGGTTTGCGGGGCCTCCAGCTCCCCATCCGCACCTCGGAGGAGCTCCTAGACTCGGAGTTTGCGGATGACACTGCTGTCTATCTTCAGGGAGGGGAGGAGAACCTCCGCCGCTTCGCCTCAGCCATGGACAGGTTTTGCAGAGCTTCGGGCGCTTTGATCAACTGGCACAAGTCGTGTGGGTTGTGGGTCAGTTCTGTGCCCCCCTGACTTGGAGGCCAGTTGATGGGTTTCAGTGGCTGCCCCCCGGCACTACAGTGCGCTATTTGGGATGATATGTGGGCATTGACATATCTCCGGAGCAGCAGATAGCCCCCCTTCTTCTGAGCATTCAGAAGAAGCTTCTATATTGGAGTACCGCTCGTTTATCTCTGGCTGGCCGACTGGTTGTGGCCAACCAGGTTCTGCTTGCTACCATGTGATACATCACTTCTTGCTGGGCCTTCTCGTCGCGGGCGTGTATTGGCCAGGTTCAGAGGCTCATCAGGAACTTTCTTTGGTCCGGTGGCGAGACGGGCGGCCCGCCAGGGCCAAGGTGGCATGGGCTGTGATCACCCAGCCGAGGGAGAGAGGCGGCCTGGGCATAGTTGATCCTATTTGTCAGAGCCGAGCTTTGCTTGGCAAGTTGGTGGTTCGTGGCCTCCTACCAGGCGCTAAGCCGTGGAAGGAGTTTCTTGTTTCTAGGATTCTCAGCCGCACTCCTTCTCTTAGCGGCCCCTGGACCCCCAGCATCAGGTGGATCTTTATAGAGCAGCGATCCAGAGGAGTGGGCCTTGGCTTCGAGGAGCATTTTGCAGCTAGCCTTCTGAGGGCCTGGGAGCATCTGAGGCCGTCACTCTTCCAGACTCCCCCGGGCACTGATGAGGAGCGCCTGAGGCAGCCATTGATCTGGAACCCCTTGATCCGACTTCCCAGTGGTCATATGGTTGGATCGCGATCTCACATGTCGTGGGGCCCGTTGAGCTCCGGCCCAGCCCAGTCCCTAGACGACTGGATATGTTTTCAGCAGCTGCCTCTAGAGGCTCAGGAGAGGAGACTCAACGGGATGAGGGGCAGAGAGTTGATGAGGCAGGACATTGAGGCGGCCATCCCCCGGGAGTGGCGGACTCCAGTACAGGACCCTCCACCTCCACAGTGGATGGGCGTCTTTACTCGGCATGAGATCCTTCTAGCGGTCTGCGGCTCAGCAGAGAGAGTCGCCCCACTCACCTTCGAGGTGGGAGAGGGAGGCCAGCTTCAGAGGACCCGACTAGATTTGGATGAGTTCCAGGGTTGTATCTTTCAGAGGGTGCGGGTGGTCGGCTTTCATCAGAGACAGTGGCATGTAGACCCCTCACCGGCCTCGATAGGGGAGGACTATTCTTGGAGATTATGGGCTTGGGACAGCAGGCCTCTTATTCGCCTTCAGTGGGATCCAGGCGAGTGGCTTTGGCGAGATCCCTACTCGGCCCCTACTACCAGCCCAGGAACCCCCTTTTTTCAGTACACAGCGAGGCTGGGGCGGCGGATCCAGAGGCACAGGACAGCGGGCACCCCGGCAGAGCGGCCGAGCATTGGCGGTGACAGGGGCTCTCCCATGCCTTCCTTAGGGACTTCTCGCAGCGCCTTTGGGCCAGCTTCCAGCCCCGGAAGGTGACGCTTTTTCTCTGGCTTACAGCGCATAGAGGACTGGCTGTGGGGGCTTGGCTAGCTTTTGGTGGACACCCAGCGTCCTGCCCTCGGTGCGGCCATGCACAGGAGTCGCAGCGGCACTGCTTATGGGATTGCCCACACAGGCACAGCAGGTCTGGCAGCGCGCTCTCAGGATGGTTTTTGCAGGCTCGTCAGGTGAGATGATGGCGACGTGGGGTGCGGTGGCTTGGGCCACAGCGGCCCGGCCCTTGGATACGAGGACGTCCCTGGCAGTGTGACCATTCTGACAGGGCGATGGCGGTGGTTCCGACGCCAGACTTCTCTTCGGCAGTCTCCCAAGAGGGGGACGGGCACAGATGGGAGATGATCATCAGCATGACGGCTTGGCACATATGGAGAGCCCGATGCAGGGAGGCCATAGACCACCAGGCGACTCCACCGGCGGAGGTCATACAGGCCCTCTAGGTGGACATCATTCACACCTTGAGGACATTGGTGGGGGAAACTTCAGGGCGACTCAGATCGCATGAGAGGTCGGCGCAAGGCGTTCCTCCGCACTTGGTAGCCTGGCCCTTTCCTCATCGCGAGGGGCGAGGATGTCACTTGGCACTACAGGCCTCCAGTTTGGCTTTTCTCACCTCTTGCATGTACTACTAGGTAGCCCCCCCCAGAGAGCGGCCAACCACGGGGGTGGAGCTCCGGTGTTCACTATGTTTATTATCCCTCCTTGTGAGGTGAGCTTTGTAGCCTTATGGCGTTTTCTCATTAACTAATAGAAGGATCGTTTTTCTAACCAAAAAAAAAAGTACAAAGGAAGTAGTATAGAGAGGATGTAGTACTAAGCAGTACAAAGGAAGTAGTACAGAGAGGACGTAGTACTAAGTAGTACAAACGAAGTAGCACATAGCATGTAATACAGAGAGGATGTAGTAAAAGGAAGTATTTCAGAGCATGTAATACAGAGGAAGTAGTACAGAGAGTGTAATAAAGAGGAAGTAGTATAAAGAGCATGTAATACACAGAGGAAGTAGTACAGAGCATGTAATACAGAGGAAGTAGTACAGAGCATGTAATACATAGAGGAAGTAGTACAGAGCATGTAATACAGAGAGGACATAGTACTAAGTAGTATAAAGGAAGTAGTACAAAGAGCATGTAATACAGAGGAAGTAGTACAGAGCATGTAATACAGAGGAAGTAGTACTAAGTAGTATAAAGGAAGTAGTACATAGCATGTAATACCAGAGAGGATGTAGTACTAAGTACTAAGTAGTATAAAGGAAGTAGTACAAAGCATGTAATACAGAGAGGACGTAGTACTAAGTAGTACAAAGGAAGTATTTCAGAGCATGTAAAACAGAGGAAGTAGTACAGAGCATGTAATACGGAGGAAGTATTTCAGAGCATGTAATACAAAGAGGACGTATTACTAAGTAGTATAAAGGAAGTAGTACAGAGCATGTAATACCAGAGGAAGCAGTACAAAGGAATTCGTATAGAGGAAGCAGTACAAAGGAATTCGTATAGAGGAAGCAGTACAAAGGAATTCGTATAGAGGAAGTAGTACAGAGAGGAATTAGTACAGAGAAATTAGTACTACAGAGGAAGCAGTACATAGGAATTAGTACTACAGAGGAAGCAGTACAGAGGAAGCAGTACAGAGGAATTAGTACTACAGAGGAAGCAGTACAGAGGAAGTAGTACAGAGAAATTAGTACTACTACAGAGGAATTAGTACAGAGGAAGCAGTACAGAGGAATTAGTACATAGGGATTAGTACAGAGGAAGCAGTAAAGAGGAAGCAGCACATAGGAATTAGTACAAAGGAAGTAGTAGAGAGGAAGCAGTACTACAAAGGAAGTAGTACATAGCATATAATACAGAGAGGAAGTAGTACAGAGCATGTAATACAGAGACAAAGTAGTACAGAGCATGTAATACAAAGAGGACGTAGTACAAAGGAAGTAGTAATACAGAGAGGAAGTAGTACAGAGCATGTAATACAGAGAGGGAGTAGTACAGAGCATGTAATACAGAGAGGATGTAGTACAAAGAAAGTAGTAATACATAGAGGAAGTAGTAAGAGCATGTAATACAGAGAGGAATCAGTACAAAAGGAAGAAGTAAATAGCATGTAATACAGAGAGGAAGTAGTACAGAGCATGTAATACAGAGAGGAAGTAGTACAGAGCATGTAATCCAGAGAGGAAGTAGTACAAAGGAAATAGTACAAAGCATGTAATACAAAGAGGAAATAGTACAAAGCATGTAATACAAAGAGGAAGTAGTACAAATAGAGCATGCAATACAGAAAGAGAGGAATTAGTAGAGAGCATGTAATACAGAGAGGAAGTAGCACAAAGCATGTAATACAGAGAGGAAGTAGTACAAAGGAAGTGGTACATAGCATGTAATACAGAGAGGAAGTAGTACAAAGGAAGTGGTACATAGCATGTAATACAGAGAGGAAATAGTATAGAGGAAGGAGTACAGAGCATGTAATACAGAGAGGAAGTAGTAGAGAGCATGTAACACAGAGACGAAGTAGTACAGAGAAAAAAGTACAGAGCTGTAATACAAAGAGGAAGTAGTACAGAGAAAGCAGTACAGAGAAAGCAGTATAGAGGAAGCAGTACAAAAGGAAGTAGTACAGAGGAAGTAGTACAGAGCATGTAATACAGAGAGGAAGTAGTACATAGCATGTAATATAGAGAGGAAGTAGTAACAAAGCATGTAATACAGAGAGGAAGTAGTACAAAGGAAGTAGTACAGTGAGGAGGTAGTACAAAGGAAGTAGTACAGAGCATGTAATATAGAGAGGAAGTAGTACAAAGAAAGTACAGAGCATGTAATATAGAGAGGAAGTAGTACAGAGAAAGCAGTACTACAGAGAAAGCAATATAGAGGAAGCAGTACAAAGGAAGTAGTACAGAGCATGTAATATAGAGAGGAAGTAGTACATAGCATGTAATACAGAGAGGAAGTAGTAAAAGAGCATGTAATACAGAGAGGAAGTAGTATAGTGAGGAGTTAGTACAAAGGAAGTAGTACAGAGCATGTAATATAGAGAGGAAGTAGTACAAAGAAAGTACAGAGCATGTAATATAGAGAGAAAGTAGTATAGAGGATGTAATATAGAGAGGAAGTAGTACAAAGGAAGTAGTACAGAGCATGTAATATAGAGAGGAAGTAGTACATAGTATGTAGTATAGAGAGGAAGCAGTACAGAGCATGTAATATAGAGAGGAAGTTGTACAGAGCATGTATTATATAGAGGAAGTAGTACAGAGCATGTAGTATAGAGAGGAAGTAGTACAAAGGAAGTAGTATAGAGAGGAAGTAGTACAGAGAGGAAGTAGTACAGAGCATGTAGTATAGAGAGGAAGTAGTACAGAGCATGTAGTATAGAGAGGAAGTAGTACAAAGGAAGTAGTACAGAGAGGAAGTAGTACAGAGAGGACGTAGTACAGAGAGGACATAGTACAAATGAAGTTGTACAGAGAGGAAGTAGTACAGAGCATGTAGCATAGAGAGGAGATAGTATAGAGCATGTAGTATAGAGAGGAAGTAGTACAAAGGAAGTAGTACAGAGCATATAGAGAGGAAGTAGTAGAGAGCATGTAATACAGAGAGGAAGTAGTATAGAGCATATAATACAAAGAGGAAGTAGTACTACATAGGAAGTAGTACAAAGGAAGTAGTATAAAGAGGAAGTAGTATAGAGCATATAATATAGAGAGGAAGTAGTACAGAGATGAAGTAGTACATAGTATAGAGCATATAATATAAAGAGGAAGTAGTACAGAGATGAAGTAGTACATAGTATAGAGAGGAAGTAGTGTGAAGAGGAAGTAGTATAAAGATATGAAGAGGAAGTAGTACAAAGGAAGTATGCATATCACATTTGAAGACATGATCGACACCAAATTTTGGTGATCATTGTTCTTCTTACATTATACACCGCATGTCCTCTAGACACGAAAAATCCACTACAAGGAATACTTTTGGGATAGCAAGCCTTGGCAATAGATTCTGAGGACATAATCTAGGTCATGTAGGGGGGAATTTAACACCATTTTGGGATTAACTTAGCATCTCTCCACCATTACATGTGAGAGATAGCATAATAAGTGTCATGTAACAACACTCTAAAGGTTGTAATTATGAGAATAGTTGGCTATAACACAAAACCATGTAATTTGTAAACATTGAGTCCATATTTTATTAAGTTTTGGGCATCCAAGTGTGACTAAGGCCCAGATGTATAAATAACATTATTCGTATTTGAAAGGCACAATCCCCCTTTGTGCCAATTGAGTCTAGTCTTATGTCCTTACACTCTCTTTCTTATCTATGGTGTGTGTGTGTGTGTGTGTGAGAGAGAGAGAGAGAGAGAGAGGGAGAGAGTTGAGAGGAGAGAGGAGAGAGCTACATTCTTGGCACATGTGCCTTTCATGCTTGTGTATTTGAGTGTGAGAGATGAGAGGAGTGAATGTCCTTGTGTCAAGAATGGCAAACTCAAGAGAGGTAGAGGCAAGAGAGTGGTGCTAGCTACCACTAGCAAAGCTTGGAGTCTACCAAGATATGAGCTTGGATACTAGCAAGTACTCCACAACAAGTTAAGGTGAGCATAGTCCTTTGCATAGGGGAGGGATGGTGTAGCCTGTAATAGTGGGGAGAATTGAGAAGTTGTTTTTTTAATGCTTATGATGATGTTACATGAATATACAAGGTTCATTATTCTTCCTCTAGAAAGAATGGAAAGGCTAGTAGTGCATTAAAGTGAGTCAAGTAGTCTCTTTCGGAGGGTGCTTTTGTTGAAGTCAATATATTAGAAAGACATCAAAGAATTCTTTTGACTTGCGACGAGGATAATAGAAAAGCTTGAGGGAAGTGTGGGATTTTATGGTGAAAAGATTTTTTAAAAGGGGTTATTACTGGTGAGGTTTGAATGAGTGTCCCTGAAGACAACCTATTGTTCTTGGACCTTAAAGGAAAATCCACACGATTGGTCCTACCATTGACTAGGATTTCTCCCACCATGCCCCCCCCCCATCCAGAGATGTACCTAGAAGGATGTTGATGGAGAGGCTATGGTGCATACAAACTTGCATTTTTTCCACCAATGGGTGAGTAAGTATATTTACTCATGGAACAATTGGCTAACCATTATAGTAGTTAGAATAGTAAACTAAAGAGATTACCCATTGATATAATTGACTATTGATGAAAATGTATAATTTGGCATCTTTTTATGTCTCTTTTTTTCTTTTTTTCTTTTTCCTTGGCAATGTAGTGATCTGCAGGCCTGTGTAGTGATATGGAAGGGTTCTATCTACTCTATTAGTGTGAAAAGCTTGATTGGTTTTTCATGGTGGAGTGAATATCTTGAGATATTCATGTCTGAAAATTTGGGTAGTTTAGACCCATTTCATGCATGTTAGTATCACTATTCACTCAAATGATGAGGTTAGCAGATCATGTAATGCATATGATTAGTATGACGTGAATAACCAAGGTGGCATATTCACATTGAATTTTTGGAAAAATTTACGTCAAATTAATATTAGTAGTTTGATACAAAATAATGTTAAATGGAAATAAGGTTAAAGAAGATGAAATGTATGGGACTTAACCACTTCATCAGACTTTGACTTGGCATAAAAAACTGAATTGGTTTTTCATGGTCTCGTGAAGATCTTAAAACATTCACATCAAAATTTTAATCACCAAATGGATAAGGAGTGCATAGTTGTGATCTTGGAGCTATCCAAATTTGAGAACACCAGTGCATTAAAAGGCACATTTGGAACACACAAGTGCATTAAAAGGCACATTTCGAATACACAATACAAGCTTGGAGGATATTTAAAATCGTTTAAACTCATAATTCTTCTCATTAATCAGCCAATGAGGGCTATGAGAATAAGTACATGCCTAAGTTTAACTTTGATCTCAACTAGGATACCAATCTCCACAAAGTATTATCAAATTTGTCTCTCTCAACTTACCACCTCACAACATTGACACAAACTTTTGAACTCCTCCATACTTGGCACAGGTAACAAATGATACTACAAAAGCATTGGAGAATAAACTACCACTCATATAGCTTTCCATGATAAAATCTCGACATGTTAACACATAATTATGTATATATTACTTCAAGTTATCTTTTTTTAAAGTTTAACAGATGTAAGGCCAATAACTATGTATATTTTACTTCAAGTTATCCTTTTTCTTGGAGGCCAATAGGCTATTGGCCCTTTACTTTTTGAGTTTTTGAAGTTTACACATGACCTAGATATATAAGTCAATTTTTTCTAAAGCTATAAAAGATAGATGAAATGAGAGGGACAGCCTTGCGGTAGTAGCATTATTGAAAAGATAAATGAAATGAGAGTGATAGCCTTGCAATAGTAGCATCGATAAAAATGGTTTGAACATAAAGAAAAAGGAACTCAAGGACGGAAATTTGGTCCTTTTCTTTAGAATGGGTTTATGTAATGCTTGGAAATGATTGTGGGCCATGAAGCCCAAGATTTAATCGTAGGACAAAATTGAACGAAGGCCCAAAATTGAATGAAGGATCCATAAAATTGACGATCCATAAAATTGACAATAAAGAGTGTTAAAATGGAAGAACAAAGGCTCCACAAATTTTTTTTAAAAAAACTCTTAGAAGGAGGCCACACTAGTCCCATCTAGTATTGCAAGAGCTTGATAACCCTTGTGCACCACTAGAAGTGTTACATTTGTGTCATCACTCTCATAATACTTTCCCATTTTCTTAACCAAAATCTAGACAAGTTTGGGTAGGTTACCTCCTCCTTCCTCCATATCTCCATCCTTCCCAAGAGGCAGAGGTATTCCTTTGTTGGTTTGAGGATTGGCCTTCCATCTAGTCTTTCAAATCAATCCTAGAATTTCCTCTTAGCCAGTTTCCAAATCGGCATCTTAATTTCTATAGAGAGAAATGTAGATAACCCAACAACATCCCTGGGTGTTTGATCCCATCCAACCTCATCAATGTATGAGACTAAAATAGGATTTGCACAATTATAAAGAAGATAATCCCCTCCATCAAAAAAATGTGAGTTGGTTTCACCCTCACTATGTTCTAAAATAGTCTCTAGCACATTTAGTTGTTTGGATTCCCTTGTGAGATTCTACCTAGGATGAACTATTTCAATTGCCCATCTAGCTTGTAGCCATTCATCAATCATATTCTGACTTTCTTAGACTAAGGTTTATGCAGCCCCTAGCTTTTCGATCTCCTTCTGGGCATTTGGGTATTCACACACTCCCCTCGGTGTCTGTGGCTCTTCAACCAATTTTGTTTCCTTTTGTGTTACTTCCCCATCTTTTCTTATCAAATCTTGTTCTTGGTTTGACTCAGTGGATGTGGTTTCAACTCTTCCTTCATCCGAACCATCCTCAATCACCACTATAGAGTCTGCTCCTTCTTTTCTTGTCTTCTCCTTCCCGTTATTCACATGTAGAACTTAGCTGATGATTCTCCCTTGACTTTCAGGGTCTTTAATGCTTGCACATGAGTTATGACATTGACTGGTGTTGTCACCACCCTAGATCTTAACCCAATCATTCAAAGTCTCATGGTTGGGTTGGTGGTTATTGAAGACTCTCTAGTGCCCTTGTAAGGACAATCCTTGATTAGATGGTCAACTCTGCACTTTACGCAGCAACTCAACCCAAGATGTGTGTTGACTTAAGTAGTTTGTGGGTTTGTTGCATTAATCTTATGAGGACATAGCCACTTGGTAAGGTCCTTGACAGTGGTAGCACTGTAATGGCACTCTCTTATCTCTATGGTATTAATCTCCCAGCCCTTCCATTGTGTTGCACACTATAATGGCACTCTCCTCTTGGAATACTAGTATTGGCATATTCAGATTCTCCTTCCTTTAGCACCCCTCAATAATAATTTATTGATTGACTGGCATTATGTAAGGTGTTGATGGTTATAGTGGCAGAACAGGTGATGGTATAGGTACTTCGGGTACTCTATACATTCCCCTCATCTAGGTTTTACAAGTTTGAAAAATTTGCTCCTAGCACAAGCCCTTGCCCATGGTGTAGGTAAAGCTAATTGTTGCCGTGTGAAGAAGACAACTAAGGCACTTGAGGTACTTGCATTTGCTGCATAAGATGCAAGTACCTACACATACTCATATCATGGTTCCCAAGTCGCATACAATGTGTGCAAGTACCTACACATACTCATATCATGGTTCCCAAGTCGCATACAATGCGTGCACAATACATCAATGAGCGATGCCTGAACTGAGAACACTCAAAGCTTGTATGATTTTTTCGACATATTGAGCACCACACCGACTCTCGTCGAGGGTATAAATGCTAGTTCGTGGTGGGTGTATCCCTCAAGCATGCTATCCTCAAAGTTGATGGTGGCTAGCTTGCAACAATCATCAAGTGATGTTGGTTTGGCAAATAATAAGTATTCATGCATCTTAGTATCCCTTCAAAAGCATGGTATAAATTGCTCATTTATCAACCTCTCTCTAGGTTTACACTTGGAGTTTAGGTTCTTCAGATGAGAGATGCAGTCTCTCATTGACTCATACTCCTTTTACTTGATGTTATACAATTGAGCAATAGGGATCCACTTTTCTTCGCTTCATACAAAACTGGGTACAAACACACTCTCAAGTCATGTGAAGGTAATCCTATCTTTTGACTTAAGCGATCGATACTACTTGCTAGAGTTATGCTCACTCCCTACCTTCCTTGTGCTCCATGGCACCGTATTTCTCAACAACCCCCCTTGGTGCCATATTCTTAGGCTACAAGGTGGTTGGATATGAGATTTATAACTCCAATACCCCCATTGGGTGCCTGATTTGCTACTCTTAGGTGGTAAGGTTTAGATACATGTCATCACCTCCTTAGTGCCAGCATAGCTACTTAAGGTGATAAGGTGTGGTGGAAACAATAGAAATGAGATGAGATGGGTGTCTACTTATATGGTGATCCCTTTTTACAACATGTAGGCTGAAAAATAGGCTTGGAAAGTGAGGTTTTGTTGATTGCTTACTTAGAGAAGTGAGGTGCTTATGGACTCCTCTTCTTGTGTGATTACCTTCATGCTTCTTCATGCAGCTTCGTCCTTGTTGTCCTAGCTCTTTGTCTCATCCTTTCTCTTGTTGGTTGCTTCTTGGCTCTTGGTATTTTCTCCTTGGCTTAAATTCAAGCTCTTTGACAACTTTGTTGATGTGGACTTGATGCTCTTTGAATCTTATGCTTGATTCTTGGTTATTGATTTTTACTTCCATAAGTGCCGTTAATGCATTATGTGTGGATGCTGTGGTTTACAATGTGGTCATCTCATGCATTGTGCTTTTGGCATACTTAGGATAGTGATTTGTGCATTTTCTATAATGATCTTCTATTGCTTTTTGTGCATTAAGAGGTACTTCATTTGCATAGACCAAGTGTGAAACCACTCAATGTGACTTGTTGTGTTTGTTGCCATTTGAGGTGGTCTTACCAAGCTTAAGCTTAAGTAGTGTCTTCTCCTCTTCTTGCAATATAAATGAATTGAAGAACATGAAAATCATGCAATGCAAGAAGGTGAGAGTGATCTGGGATTTAAATGATTATTCCCTAAAACTAAGACAACCCCAATTAATGAGTATAAGCTCAATTTTTGCTAATTATGTTAATTGACGATAGCGATTGAGTGCTTAATGAGGTGATTAGCATGGCTGAAAGTTGAAGGATAAAAATGAATATCTAAGGTGAAAGTTTTAAGGAGAAAATGATGTAGGGAGAATAGTCTTAAACAGATGAAGATGATTAAGTCCAAAAACTAGCTCAACTGCCCAAAAATTATGGATCTAGCCTAAAATTGTCACGTGGTTTTTCATGGATTTTGGCTTTCCGATCGATGAAGGAGCTTGAGATTCAAGCTATAGGGTCCTTGTAGTATGAGCTAACTAGTATTAGAATGGCTTGGCTTGATTTCACCACATATAGGGAGGATGGAGCTAAGCAACGACACAAATTTGGCACATATTTCAGACGATTTTATCAAAATTAGTTTGTCTCCTCTGGTGTGTGTGGACACCTTGAAATGAGGATGCTTCTTCCAAAATGGCTTGGGCAATGATGGTTTGATATGGGAGAACCAATAGTAGTTGCAAGTTCAATCTCTTCTTGAGCTTATGGATAAGGTTGGGATTAAGTTAGATTAATGAGATGATTAAAGCTAATGGACTGAGAATGAACTGAGGAAAAGTGGTGAAGGCTAAGGCTAGCTTTGATACTATGTTAAAAAACATGGATCTAGAGCTCTCCTACAAACAACTTCCTAATGAAACACTAATCTAAGTGATTAACTATAGCCATATTTTGGTAATGATGTGTGTGAACACACTAGGACCAGTCGGAGCACTTTTTCCCTCTTTAGGAGGTTTTTTATTCTATTCTACTATACACCCATCTTGGGGTATACTTATCATCTTTGTACATCACACATTCATTATCTATCTATCATAGTGTGCTCCGTTGAGCTTCTCCTCTCTATGTGTGTGTGCACGCGTGCATGCGCATTCTGTAACAGTGTTTCCAACATTAACATAGGCCAACCTAAGGTGGGCAAAGCCTAAGTGCACTCATAATGATGAAAAACTCAAGTTCATTTAAGTTACAAGATTAAGACTTATACTTATAGAAGACTTGAGAGCTTGCTTAATTTGATTTCTTGAAAGTAACCCCTTTTATATGAGGTGGGTACATCTTGGCTTTGTTAGCTCATGTGGGAGGTGGAGGACACCAACATAGTGGATCTTGTGGACCCTCCATGAGCTTCTATGGTCTGAGAGGAGTTACCTCAGATTGAGCCCTGCACTCCAGCATGTCCGACACCCTCGACCTCCCCCCCCGATCATCTCCAGATCCAGGACATGCTCCACCGCCACCGAGCTACCTTTCCATGTGACATAGCTGAGGGAGACCTCTCGGCCATATTCATTAGCACCATGCTTGATATTTTGGAGAGTGGTATACCATCTACTTAGACTTGATGTTGCTCTCATGTTTCTATGTTCTTAGTATTCCATGATGAGTTTCCATGGACAGTTTTGTATCACCCCAGTGAGATAGCTATGTTTATGTTTTCTTTTTGTTTTATTTTCCATTCCATGATGAGATATGCCATGGACATTATTGTATCACTTTGGTCTCATAGGCCCATTGGGTCTTTAGTAGACGCTTAATATATCTTTCTCTCTCTCTCTCTCTCTCTCTCTCTCTCTCTCTTATTTATACATTTATAATTAGAACTAGTTGAGTTAAATTTAATTATTGCTATGATTAAGCTCATAGTTTCTCTCTTTTTATAAATTATTTTTTAAAACTATATTTAGTAATTACAGAGTTCATTAAATTCTACCCATTAATAATTATAAGTAGGTCTATGGTGAATTTTTTATGTGTTACTTACTTGGTTTATAGGACTCTTCTTTTAGCCCTTGAGAGTGTGGCCTTGTGTGCATATATGTACGCACATTAATGTGTGTGTGCATGTGTGCACACGCGCACATGCGTGTGTGTGGAACTATTGCCATGGTGGTTTACACATCAGGCTCCTAATACACCATGGATTCACTTCCCATTGCTTGCAGCTTGGTGCTATCAGATAAACCATATGTGCTCCATTGGCTTGTCCATGACATTTAAAAGATTCATTTCATTGTATGTCATCTCATCTCATCTCTCTTTCTCCTCTTTGCTGCACTCTCTCTCTCTCTCTCTCTCTCTCTCTCTCTCTCTCTCTCTCTCCTTTGCTTCTAAAAGGGTATAAGAGCTATCTACCCTTTGCTTCTAAAAGCATATAAGAGCTCTCTCTCTCTCTCTCTCTGTGTGTCTAAGCTCTCTCTCTTTTGCTTCTATAAGGGTATAAGAGCTCTCTCAAAGAGAGAAATTAGAGAGAGAGAGAGAGAGAGAGAGAGAGAGAGATAGAGAGAGAGTGTGTGTGTGTAAGATCCCTGTCCCCACCGCGCAATGAATTCAAGGATGCTAGCAGCAGAAGTAGCACTTCTTGCGCGAGGCAGGGTCCCACAATCGGGGCCTCGCCCACGGATATCTGGACAAGAGACTAATCCATCGGTTCTTCCAAAATCGAACCCGGAAAAACTTCCCTTGTCCGAAAAGCACGGGCGATTCCTCCAGGAAAAATTTTTCTCTAACGTAGTCAAAAGCCTTAACTAACTGAACTGATCTGATCAAACCCGTAAGTCCCATAGTTAGATTAGGAAAAAGATTGCACTTGGATCATAGAGACCAACGCTTTTTTCCTCATTGAGAGGCACAGCCCCCGTTGATTCTTTTCCATCGAACAATTTTTTTCCGGGATTTACTTCATCTATCGTACCATAACAGAATTGAGTCTCAATTTAGGGATCCATCAGTCCAGCCTAACCCCATCCAATCCCATGGGTTAGCCAACCGCCAAACCACTATAGTGATGGGATCCAATTAAGAATTTGGTTAGGTTTTGTCCGGGGTACCAGAGGGAAAAGAGTTCCCAAGCCCCCTAGCTGGATATTCATGCAAACTTAAAACTAGTCACACCACTTACACACCCAATATGAAATTGTCTTTTTCACACGATCACCTATCTTTAAAAAACAATCATTTAATGAAACCATTGTGTCACTGATCATAATCCTCAAAATCTCCAGTTGAATCCTTATTTCCAATCATTCCTTCATCTGTGTACCTATGGCATCATTGGCAACCAGAACGCTCACCACCTATCCACTCAGGGGCCTTTTCGATAGTTCCTAGCTCATAGTAATCGGCAATATATTCACATATCAAAAATGGAATCTCCGTTGAAGATCAGCAAAATCAACCAACGGATCCATATAAAAGAGCCATGGACTCATCCGTTGAGGACCAGCAAGGTCAATCAACCAGATCCATGCCCGAATTCAAAAAACAACTCTTACTTGTTGTGGTCAAGACCTCGGCTGACCTTGCTACGCGAGACGTCCTCCAATGACTCTCCGTCCGCTGTTGCAACTTTATCAGATTAGGTCTCCATGACCTCATTCACAAGATGGTCAAAATGCTTCTCCATTATTCTTGATGTAAAACAGTCATTTGAAAATAGTTCAAAAATACAGATTCTATAACGAACTCTCGTCTTTTCACATTGCTCCAGATCAAACCACATTAACTAATTCCACAACCATTTCATAAGTATTCCTATTCTCATCCAATCACATCATTTTCATCTCATCACATCTTTCCTCAATTTATCCTCATCATATCTCGTCCACTCGTATCTACCCATATCCACATCTCTTCCATTTAGACCACATTACATTCACTCACATCTCATCCATTCAGACCACATCACATTCACTCACATCTCATCCATTCAGACCACATCACATTCACTCACATCACATCTCATTCATTTTATCTCACATCTCATTCATTCACATCTATCCTAATTCACATCCCATCACATCACATTCATTCATATCCATCACATTCACTTTCATTCATATCCATCACATTTATTCTCATCACCAATATATCACATCACTTCTATCCACATCATATCTCATTCATACACATCATTCATACACATCTCATCTCATTCATCCACATCCATCCAATCGTTCACATGTACGACTACTCGCATCTATCCATACATTCATATCTATCACTTCACATCCACATATATTCATGTCACATCTCATCTCTTTACATCACATCACATTCTTTCACATACACATCTATATCCATTCTTTCACATACATCCACATCCATCCTTTCACATACTCATTCACATCCATTCTTCTCATACACATTCACATCCATTCTTCACATACACATCCTTATCCATTCTTTCACATACTCATTCACATCCATTCTTCACATACGCATTCACTCATATCTCATATCATTCATTTACATTCTGATTCACATGACATCACATCTCATCCATTCATTCACATTTATCTGATTCACATCACATCTATTCACATCACATCTCATCACCTCTATTCACATCACATCCATCCATCCATTCATTCCCATCTATCTGATTCACATCACATCTCATCACATCTATTCACCTAACATTCTCATCATCTCTAATCACATCACATCCATCCATTCATTCATTCCCATCTATCTAATTCACATCACATCTCACATCTATTCACCTCACATCTCATCACCTCTATTCACATCACATCCATCCATCCATTCACATCTATCTGATTCACATCACATCTCATCACATCTATTTACCTCTCATCTCATCACCTCTATTCACGTCACACCCATCCATCCATTCATTCACATCTATCTAATTCACATCACATCCATCCATCCAATCATCATCTATCTGATTCACATCTTATCTCATCACATCTATTCACCTCATATTCTCATCACCTCTATTCACACCACATCCATCCATCCATTCTTCTCATCTTTCTAATTCCCATCACATCTATTCACCTCATATTCTCATCACTTCTATTCACATCACATCCATCCATCCATTCGCATCTATCTAATTCACATCACATCCATCCATCCAATCATCATCTATCTAATTCACATCTATTCACCTCATATTCTCATCACTTCTATTCACATCACATCTATCCAATCATCTATCTGATTCACATCTTATCTCATCACATCTATTCACCCACATCTCATCACCTCTATTCACATCACACCCATCCATCCAATCATCTATCTGATTCACATCTTATCTCATCACATCTATTTGCCTCACATCTCATCACCTCTGTTCACATCACACCCATCCATCCATTCACATCTATCTAATTCACATCACATCTTATCACATCTACTTACCTCACATCTCATCACCTCTATTCACATCACACCCATCCATTTACATCTATCTAATTTACATCACATTTACATCTATCTAATTCACATCACACCCATCCATCCATCCATTTACATCTATCTAATTCACATCACATCCATCCATCCAATCATCATCTATCTGATTCACATCTTATCTCATCACATCTATTCACCTCATATTCTCATCACCTCTATTCACCTCATATTCTCATCACCTCTATTCACAAAATTTAAACATAGAATTTAAGAGGATTCTAATTTTTGATATAAAGATTCTTTACGTATCTATTTATGCATAATTCAATTTTAATGAGAATGACACTTGTGAAATAAATATAAATCTTTTATGCATCTTCCTATCCATAAATTCAATTTTAATGAGAATGACACTTTTGAAATGAAAATAAATCTTTTATGCATCTTCTTATGCATAAATTCAATTTTAATGAGAATGACACTTTTGAAATAAAAATAAATCTTTTATGTATCTTCCTATGCATAAATTCAATTTTAATGAGAATGACACTTTTGAAATAAAAATAAATCTTTCTATGCATAAATTCAATTTTAATGAGAATAGAACTTTTGATATAAAAATAATTCTTTTAGAATGCACAAACGAAGGGAATTACGGTTTTAGAATAACCTAATGATAAACTTTAGTTCCACAAAATTTAAATTTTTTTTGCCATAACCTCCTTTGTATGGCTAACCATTTCTCAATTTTATCATTCAATTTATGACTTGAATTAATCCAATTTGAATTCTAATATCTCTAATCTACTCCATTTTCCAAAAATCAAGAGAGTAAACAATGAAAAGAGTTTAATCAATATTTTAATTAAACTTTCTAGGGTTGAGAAGGGTTGAATTGTAAAGAAGAGAAGGGGGTGGCCTTTCCATCAAGGCATAGCATCCGATTTTAATTCAACATTTACCAAGCATAAAATTTAAGAAAACCATAGATTTAAAAATTCACATAATAAGTAAGAATTAAGCTTACATAGAGCTTGTAAGCTTTCCTTTGGCTTGAGGGATTGAGGGTTCTACTCTTGTTTGCAGCAAGAGTGACCACCAAATTCACTTGGAGAGGATTAGGCCAAAAAACAATTGAATTATCAAGAAATTCAATGTTAAATGGCTCAGGACAGAAGCAGAGTAACAGTGCATAAACACCATTAAGCTTTTACAAAGAGGGAGGCTTCTATTTATAGGAAAAAGTGAGCCTCTAACCAAGCAAACTGATTCTAGAATTTTCCAGATCAGTTTGGTCACTTTTTGACCATTTTTTGGTCAGTTTAGCTTACTTTTTGGATCTAGTTGAAACAGGAGAGAGGAGAGATAAAAATGTCTCATTATTTGTGAGTTTAAAACTCATCCACACATGTGAAATAGCACCTCCTTCATGAGGCAAACAAGCATCATGGAGATCATCTTCAACACCAGTTGTTGGTTCCCATTTGGAAATCTTGACATATGATCAGCTACTAACACATGCTGTGCCCCTTTTCTTATCGGTAACTGTAAAGTCAAATTCTAACAGTAATAGCAACCATCGTGTGATTATTCCCGTGGTGCAAGGCTTATTCAACTAAGTACAATAAGGCTTGATGGTCCATGAAGAATACAAATTTGTTAGCCAATAGGTAGTGTCGATAGTAGATACTTCTTGGACAGCGTAAACCATGGCCAATCCTTCTCTCTCTGTGGTGGTGTAGTTTCACCTCTGCACATTTAATTGACCACTAGCAAAGCAGAGTGGGTAGTCTAATTTGAACTCACCGGGCTGGACTAGTATGCATCCAATAGCAAAGTTTGATGCATTAATATGCACATGAAACATGAGGTCCCAATTGGGGGGTCGTAAAATTGGCACGCTACCCAATGCCTGCTTCAGTCGATCATATGCTTCTTGGCATTCCTTAGTCAATTCAAAGACAATGAGTAGCTTGTACAATGGCCTAGTGATTTCAGCATAGAAAATTATGAAGTGACGGTAATACCCAACGTGGCCCGTAAATCTTTGCACACCTTTGTAGTTAGTGGGCAGTGGCAGTTTGTTGCGTGACGAGTGGACGAGTGGTGATCAATGCAAGGTTGCAACTCAAAGATGCAAGTAGAAAAACAAGTGACATTCTTCTTTAGGGCTCTTGTAAAGAGTTTCAAGTTATAGATGAGTGTGGGAGTGGGCTTGACAATAATCCCACGTGGGAACTTTTGGGAGTTTTAGAGTTTTTGTATAAAAAGTGGCTCATTTGAGAGCTTATACACACTTTGGGCTAAGTTCATGCTAGAGCTCCTTTCAGAGAGCTACTCTCCCTCTTCTCCATAGAGGTGAAGACTCTTCTCTCACCCCATCTACATCTTTGTATGAGATAAATCTCTTCATTGAATCAATAGCAATGTCATGAGTCTTTTCTCATCCTCTTCTCTAATCATTTTACTCTTATGCATGCTTTTAGTATTTCATTTTTGAGTATTTGGATTGATTTGAAGCTTTCATGGAAGCTTGATGCTTGAGAGTGTGCATGCTTGTAGGAAGATAGGAGTGGAGTGAGGTCTTTCTCTTTGCTTGTGTGCATAGTGAATGTGTTCCTCTTGCTTGTATTTGTGAATGAATGGGTGTGTAAGAATGAGGGCAAGTTGAGCTTGTGTGTGTGCTAAGTCTAGTGTCATGTGATGGTAGCCATAAGCATTCTCTCCATCAAATGGATAAGCTTTTGTGCACCGGTACGGGTTGAATCCCTAGCTCGGAAAACTCTCTCACTTGTAGCAAGAGTAGCATGATCCATGTATAGCTCAATCCAATGGGATTTGCATCCCTTTCGGAGCTAGGGATTCAACCCGTACCGGTGCACAAAAGCTTATCCATTTGATGGAGAGAATGCTTATGGCTACCATCACATGACACTAGACTTAGCACACACACAAGCTCAACTTGCCCTCATTCTTACACACCCATTCATTCACAAATACAAGCAAGAGGAACACATTCACTATGCACACAAGCAAAGAGAAAGACCTCACTCCACTCCTATCTTCCTACAAGCATGCACACTCTCAAGCATGAAGCTTCCATGAAAGCTTCAAATCAATCCACATACTCAAAAATGAAATACTAAAAGTATGCATAAAAGTAAAATGATTAGAGAAGAGGATGAGAAAAGACTCATGACATTGCTATTGATTCAATGAAGAGATTTATCTCATACAAAGATGTAGATGGGGTGAGAGAAGACTCTTCACCTCTATGGAGAAGAGGGAGAGTAGCTCTCTCAAAGGAGCTCTAGCATGAACTTAGCCCAAAGTGTGTATAAGCTCTCAAATGAGCCACTTTTTATACAAAAACTCTAAAACTCCCAAAAGTTCCCATGTGGGATTATTGTCAAGCCCACTCCCACACTCATCTACAACTTGGAACTCTTTACAAGAGCCCTAAAGAAGAATGTCACTTGTTTTTCTGCTTGCATCTTTGAGTTGCAACCTTGCATTGATCACCACTCGTCCACTCGTCACGCAACACTCCCCCCTTCCTATTTTGCGCACGTCCTCGAGCGCGGTAGAAGCAAAAGCTGCAAAAAAACAATGGATACAAGTAAAGCCTTTTATTGAAAAAAGAAACAGCAATGACAATCTCACACTTGAGCATACAAGTGAAAGGGTGATTAGAGTTTTAAAGAGTGCTAAAAGAGGTGAGTAAAAACTAGTCAAAGTGGGACTAAGTGGTAGTAGATAGTGCTATGCAAAGGCAAGTGTACTTGCACACCACAGGTTATGACCGCAGTCTCAATGTCCTACAAGTATTTAAGTTATTCCTAAGTGGCAACCCTACTCCTAAATATGAGCAATGGTGATTGGACCTCTTTTTTTTTGGGTGTGTGTATAAAAGATGAATAAAGAGGAAGGTTCCATCCCAATGAGACCCAAGCAATGGCCAAGAGACCTCCGCCAAGAGAATCTAAAGGCCGCTAAGTATCTCAAGGGCGACAGACCATTTTCTTTCTTTTGTGACATAAGGAGTACCCCATGAAGATGAGGGCATCGGTCTCGAGGGCCCATAATGTACCCCAGAGTCCTACCAACATCTATCAAGGCGATAGACTTTTTCTGAATCTTTTAGACGTCAGTGTTCACCCCATGGAAACCAAGGCATCAGCCCCAAGGTGTTAAAACAACCCCAGGTCCTACCAAGCATTCCACATGGCTGTAGTCACGTCTTGTCTCGATTCACTTGTATATATTTTTTAGGGTATGATTTTGTAAATTTTTTTTTATTAATCCTAGCACCTAGCCCATACCTAAGAGGTATCTACCACTAGGGATAACTAATATACTTCGAGAGCATAAGAACTTGGCATACTCCGTTGGTATATATCCTACACTGTCTTCAAATAGAAATACCTTCTACTAAGTCCTCTAAGAATCTAGAAATCACTCACCACATTTTAACAACTAATCTAAAACTTAAACCAGCTAACTGTGTGTGAACATGCAAACAATGTATCCAAAAGTTAAAAGCACATAAAGAACAAAAGATTATGATTTGAATACACCTGTTGTAGTGCTCGTTGATGTTGTGCGGATTGCTTCTCTTTGCTCTTTGTAGGCATTGCATGTCTCCCCCCTTCCTAAAGTTGTGTGCACGGTAGGTGGACTATTGGGGCGTGTTTGTATGCTCTTGTTTAGTTGAAATCTCTGCAAAATGTTTATTAACAAACAAGAAAAGAAAAGAAAGGAATAAAATTTATTATTGGTGCCAATCACCGAATATAGCCAAGGGAAAAAACCCAGTGGGATAAAAGTGCCTTGGCTTGTTGATCTTATTGTGGAGTCGATGAGCTTACCCTTGCCCTAGTGGTGGAGATCATCTCAAAAAGAACACAATCCTCTAAAGGCATAAGGAACCACACTATTCAAACATTGATCTACCAAAGAGCTTCAATTGTAGTGTTAATGCCTTATCTATGGTTTTGGGTGTCCTTCTTAAGAGCTGGGAAGGTTAGCAATTGTCTAGGAATTTGAGAAAGATAAGATGATTTAGGCATTGAAGTGCTAGAATCTATGCTCAAAGGAGACTCATGTAAAGTTGGATTTGTCTTAGGTACAGAAGTTGATGGTGGAATTGTGTAACCAGGAGAAATTGGGACAACTGGTGTTTCAATACTTGTTTTGGGAAGGTCAACACAAGGAGATTTGTAGGTGCTATCACAGTCACCTATCCTATCTTGATGTGTTGATTTCCGTTGCACCCACTTATATGGAAAACCAAGGGTGGCTTTTGGAATCTTATTGATACACTCTTTTACCCCTAGCAAACCATGGCATTTAGGAAGCCAAATTGCTGTTGCACCCTCATAATAGCCTTGTGCTTTAAGAACATGCTTTGGGACCCAACGAGTAACAATCTGAGGTTTAGGCTTGGAAAAGATTTGCTTTTTAGGAGGCTTAGCAACTAGGCTAGATGGTACAAGTTTGTACGCATCTTTTGGTAGCCAAATTGATAATTCCTTCTTGCCTGGCCTTCTTTGAGCAGTGACTAGAGTAGTTGGAACATGCCAGCCACCATGGCCCCCACTTGAGGACTCATCGATTATCCACATCATTTGTGTTGGAACTTCAAGAGCAGATTTTGAAAGTGGGTTGTGTAAGGTAGAAACACCACCCTTTTGATCAGCATCATTAGCAGATTCGAGTGTTAAATCCTCCACTGAGACTTCCTCTACATGCAATGCTGTTGTTGATGCATCCCTATAGTACAAATCATCTAGAAGGTCACGTGGTTGTACATGAACTGCTGCCCACATCTCATTTGCCATGTCCTCATTAGCATCAATAACTTCATCATTGCATGGGAAGACAAGGCTAGGTGGTGGTAGAATACCTTCTTTCAATGGGATGTCAATTGGTACAGACTTCTCGCTATGAGCTTGTGAGATGAGCTCACTTTTCATTTCCCGACTTGATGACACTTCTGGTATGGTTTCTAATGTTGGCTTAAGAGAGGTTGGGCCTCAAGGGATAGGTGGAGGTGGTCCCTCAAGTATTGATTGAGCTTCCCTAATGAGTTGCTGATGTACAGCTAGATTGATCTTCTCCTCACGAGGGTTTGGGTATTCTTGAAGCTTCTTGGGTAGCTCAGATAAAGCTGCAATGTGACTTCTATGAGCATCAATGATGGCATCTAGAGTCTCGTTCACCTTATCCACAAAAACAGAACCCCCAGAACTATCCTCGATCGTACTAGCCTCATCTTGTTTAGCACTAGGCTCAGGTTGAGGTTGATGCTCCTCGTGCACTTCTTGGGATGTAAAAGTTTGATCCCTCATGTTTTGTTTAGAGACTTCTTGAGAACTAGTGGATACACTTTTAGTTCGCTTGTTGCGGTTCTTTTTCCTCCTAGTGGTCCTTTTTCTATTGGAATGTAGGGTCTTGTCCACTAGATTTTCCTTTGCATCCCTAGTTCGAGGTGTCTCATCAGTCTGCATTTCGGCATTTTGTGTCTGTGATCTAGTCATGACTCTAAGTGGCACGACATCCTCATTCTTTGATGAAGGTGGCGATGGAACTGCCCCTACAAGGTTGAGTGAGACCTTTGGTTGAGAGGTGCCTTCCTCATGTGGTTTCAGCAAACAATCCTTTGGGAAGTGTTCTACACAACACCCTAGACAATATCTTTCAATTGGTGGAAACTGTGGTACTGTTGTATTGGATCGAGCTGCTTACCTTGAGCGATGTGGACAATCACGAGCCCAATGGGGTTCTCCGCACTCATAACAGGGGCCCATTAGTTTGGCTTCTACTTTCCTTTGCTGCCATTGACCTGAGGGGCCTGGAGTCCTAGGTTGGTAGCCGCCTAGCAACATCAAAGAATTTTGTTCCCCTGGTTGAGCCTCCAGTGCTTGGCTTGGATATGCGGGACTTTCAAAGAGATTTTCCTTGGATGAATATGATGCATATTCCTCCTCCACATAGCCTGGGTTTACCAAGTCTCTACACATATTTGAATTGTCGTAGTCAACAACCCTTACAGGAGCAGGAGGTTGAGCTCCAAGAACAGGTCGTGCTTGCTCTTGTGCCATCGGCGGCTTATGTTCAAAATTAGTATATTGTTGATGTATTTGTGGAGCCACTCCACCCCTTTGCTACTCATGTATACTGTTGATGTATTTGTGGAGCCACTCCACCCCTTTGCTGCTCATGCTCCTGTCTCATTCTTGCAATGCAAGTACATTCCTGTGTGGTGTGGGTAAAGTTCCAAGCACAGGCTTGGCACCACTTCTTTGTGGGTTGGTTTGTGACTAGAGGAGAAAAGGTATTACATTCTTCGGTTTTATGGTTACCGCCACATGCTCCACAAAGATGAGGACCTGTAGGTAGTACACTCCTCATTCGCTGCTGCTGTTATTGTGGCTGCATGGGTGGGCGATAGGTCTGTCCCAATCTCCTTAGTACTAGGTTAGCTATCTGGTCTAGATTTACTAGCGCACTAGACCCTGAACTTTGGCCATCACCCCACTGATCTCTAGGTTTCATCTCAGGGCCAGAACCATCTTGGAATTTGAAGTTATCTGTGAAATCCATAGCATCATGGCAACACTCATTGAAATTTGTATGCTTCTTTGCATAGAGATGTGTATGCAGTGTTGAATTTTTGAGTCCTTTTAAGAAGAGAGAAATTAATCGACTCTGGGTGGGCTTCTCATCTTCTGGGCAATGATTAATGTACTGCTTCATCCTATTTACACAATCTCTAACACTCTCATTCTCGCCTTGCTTGAAAGAGTAGATGTTTTCTACCGTGTCATGCTGAATCCCCATCAAGGAAAAAGTAGCAATGAACCTCTCTTCCAGAACTCGTAAAGAAGATTTGTCTGAAGCTTCTAGTGCCTGAAACCAAGCAAGGGCCTTTCCCTCAAGAGTGAGCCCAAATCCTTCAATTTGAGTATGCTTGTCAGTCACTTGCTCAGCTCGAACTGCTTGCCTAAATGCTGCTACATGGTCATATGGATCTCCCAACCCTTCATACTTCTTTACTAGTTTCTGAAGAGTTGATGGCCTTACTTGTCTTGAATACTCATCATAGGGCCTACGACCTCTCACTCTCAGTGGGAATTGTTCCTCTCTTTGGTAAGACGGTTCACATGCATCCCAAATTGGTGTGGGTCCCCTATTACCTGCCTCACCAACCCCCTCCAAAGATCTTGTTACCCACATTTCAGGAGGTGCATTTATGGGAGGCCGAGTTGGCTCCCCTACCCTCCGATTGTCATAGTGAGAAAAACGTTGTTGTGGTGTGATCTGTGGTTGCACTTTTGGTGTAGGATAATATCTTGGTGCTAGAGTTGGGCTACTTGCAGTGGTCCACTTTGATGTTGAGGGTCCCTCTCTAGTGAACTCTCTTAGGGGAGGAGCAGCAGTTTCTCCATGAAAGGCTGTCTCTCCTGGTTTAGCTGTATTTGTTGAGAACACTTCCATGAACAATGGTTGTCCTTTCCACGTGAGCTCCCGAATCTCCTTCCAATCTAAGGTTCGGTATTCATTGGCCCATTTATCAACGATTTGGTTCATGTGTCCTGCAAGCTTCTCGACTACCACCACAAGTGCTAGAGGAAGATCTAGTTCTGGCAATCTAGTTGTGGCATAATATCCTTCTAAAGAGTCCTTATAGACCTCTTGAAGTGGGTCATCCTGTAAGACCTTTGTCACTGGAATTTGTCGTACAAACTCCCATTGGTTCTCAGCCCCCTAATCCATTTTGCTCTTGCCTTTCCTATCCCTTTCCAAATTTAGATCTACAAGAAGTAAATCATCTATGGATGGCTTTGAGGACTGGGCATTGGATGGTCCTGGCATGTCCGGCTCAATGAGCCAATCATCTCTAGACTCCCTTGCTCTGGAAAGCTTTGATAAGTCTAAGAACTCGCTTTTAGAGAGCTCCCCTAATTTGTCTACATTCTCTGGATGATAGGTGACTTCGTAAGCGAACACCATCTCCACCCATATACATGTTACCCTGGTCATTGACTAGAGGTGCTCTATCAAGTTCTGAGAAAATGTCTGCGATCTTAACAAGATACCATTGTTGTGGATCCCTAAAGATCTCAGCTCCTTGAGCATTCGTGTAGACATATTGGAGTCTCACATTGAGTGTTAACCCCATGGTGTCGGCTTCAAATGGATTAAAAGATCTTGTGGGTGTCATATTTGGGGCTAAGGGATGACTATTTGACGGCCCTAGATTGTCCATGGACAATGAGCTAGTTGTTCTGGAGGAAAGGGTAGGAAAGGGTATCACATTGGGATTCGAAAAAGGTTTCAGCAATATCTGCCAAATTTCCTACTGATTGGGTCCCACTTTCCTGCGTAGGTACTCTAGAAGGTGCCCTAGGCCCTATGGCAGAGTCTATAAGACGTCTCGACCGCAAGTGCATAAGGTCAATTTTTTTGTTTTTTTTATTTTTTTATTTTTATTTTATTTTTGTTTTTTTTGTTTTTTTAATATATATATATATATATATATGTATATATATATATATATGTATATATATATATATGTATATATATATATATGTATATATATATATATATATTAACCCTACCTAAACTAAAATAAATATGTGTGTAACTATCTATCCTATATATTTTTTTTTGATTTTTTTGATTTTTTTTTCTAATTACATAAAAATATGAATTACGCTAAAAAAATACTAATTATGCACAAAATTACAAAAATTTTAAAACAATGCAAGTTACTCTAATTATGCAAAAAAAATTACAGAAATTTTAAAATAAAAAATTACAGAATATGCAAAGAATATGGATTCCTAAAAAAACACATAATTTACAGAATTTTTCTATTTCTATTTCTTTTCTTTTCTTTTCTTCTCTTTTTTTTATTTTTCTTTTTTTAATTTTTTTAAATTTCTTACTAATTACACAAAAATACTAATTATGCACAAAATTACAAAAATTCAAAACAATGCAAGTTACACTAATTATGCAAAAAATTACAAAAATTTTAAAAAAATGCAAGTTACTCTAATTATGCACAAAAAATTTACAAAAGTTTTAAAAAAAATGTAAATTATGCAAAGAATATGGACTCAAAATGAAAACACAAAAATTGTTTTTTTTGTTTTTCTTTTTTCTTTTTTTTCTTTTTTTCTTTTTTTTCTTTCTTTCTTTTCTCTCTTTTTTTTATTTTTTTATTTTTTATTTTTTTATTGTTTTTTTATTTTATTTTGTTTTTTTCCAAAAAAAATACCCAAAAAATGAAATTTTAAAAAATAAAAAAATGAAAAAATGAAAAATTACTAACCTTATCTTCGTTATCCCTCCGGATCGTGCGCCGGCACCGCACGTGCCTCCTCACCGTTTTCGTCTGCTCTACAGCCAGCTGTCGCCTTCTTCTTCACCACCGCTCCGGCTCGCCGGCCAGCCCTTCACCTTCACTGCGCCTCAGCCCCCTGATCCTCTCTAGCCTTCGCTCGTCTCCACAGCTGCAGCAGCCTTCACAACCTCCACTCCCTTCGCGAGCTGCAGCTCTCCACCACCACCTTCTCTGCCCGCTTAGCAGCTGCAGCAGCAGCAGCAGTAGGCCTTTGGCTTCGCAACCGCCTCTCACCTTCTTTTTAGCCAGCTGCCGGTCGCTTTTTTTTTTCTTCGTCTCCTTCCGCCATCGCCTACAGCCAGCCGCCTCTCGCCGGCTTAGCTGCCGGCCTTCCTCGCCTTCTGGCCTTCTGGCCCTCTTCGGCCGCCTTCACCTGACTGGTGCGCCTGTTTTCAGCACCTGCACTTCCTCTCCCCCACAGCCCTTAGCGGCCAATCCCGCACATCCTCAGAGAGCCCATCCTGACGATGTCGCGCTCATTCCGACGATGAACGGTGACTAGCGTGGCAGAACACGCCGGGGTGGCCCATCACAGGGTGTCGGTAGCTCCACGTGAAATGAAGATGTCTCGTCGTAGCAGCCAGGACGTCCAGCAAGAGCTCGTGATGCCCGATCGCGTGATCGAGGGCATGTGGGTGGCCGCTCGGAAGTTCTACGAGCAGCCGGCTGAGGCCAAGCAGGCTTTCACCACGACGAGGCGGGACAGCAGCCTTCTCACCTACACCGCCCTTCAACGGCTTTCACAGCCAGCTCGCCAACAGCCGACTCCTGTTGTGTGTGTTTTTTTTATAAAAAATATAACAAAAATAAAAAATAAAATTTGCAACCTCTCTCCTCTTTTTTTTTTCCTTTCTCCCTTCTCTTTCCCTCTCTCCTCTCTTCCTTAAGCGGGCTTCACACTTGGGAGCCTATGGAGCTTGCATAAGCTATGGAAGAGCTTAGCAACGCACCTCTTTTATATATATATATATTTTTTTACTAATTACATGTTAGCGAAAAGCATGAAAGCATGAAATGACAAAAAACAATGAAGGTAAGCATAATGAACGGTACTTGAAAAAGAATAAAAGCAATAAAACATAAAAAAACAATGCAGGAGAAACCTCAACCGCTCAATGGTTTTTTTCTTATCCTAACCTTATCCACTCACACCGGGATCGCACAACCGAACTTAACCTAATCACTCAATGGTTTTGCAACCAAAAGAGGAAATAGTGGTGGTTTCCACACACTCTCAACCGGATTTGAGTCTTCTCCCCGGCAGAGCGGCGCCAATGGAGAGATGGAAAACTCTCTCACTTGTAGCAAGAGTAGCATGATCCACGTATAGCTCAATCCAATGGGATTTGCATCCCTTTCAGAGCTAGGGATTCAACCCATACCGGTGCACAAAAGCTTATCCATTTGATGGAGAGAATGCTTATGGCTACCATCACATGACACTAGACTTAGCACACACACAAGCTCAACTTGCCCTCATTCTTACACACCCATTCATTCACAAATACAAGCAAGAGGAACACATTCACTATGCACACAAGCAAAGAGAAAGACCTCACTCCACTCCTATCTTCCTACAAGCATGCACACTCTCAAGCATCAAGCTTCCATGAAAGCTTCAAATCAATCCACATACTCAAAAATGAAATACTAAAAGCATGCATAAGAGTAAAATGATTAGAGAAGAGGATGAGAAAAGACTCATGACATTGCTATTGATTCAATGAAGAGATTTATCTCATACAAAGAGGTAGATGGGGTGAGAGAAGACTCTTCACCTCTATGGAGAAGAGGGAGAGTACCTCTCTCAAAGGAGCTCTAGCATGAACTTAGCCCAAAGTGTGTATAAGCTCTCAAATGAGCCACTTTTTATACAAAAACTCTAAAACTCCCAAAAGTTCCCATGTGGGATTATTGTCAAGCCCACTCCCACACTCATCTACAACTTGGAACTCTTTACAAGAGCCCTAAAGAAGAATGTCACTTGTTTTTCTGCTTGCATCTTTGAGTTGCAACCTTGCATTGATCACCACTCGTCCACTCGTCACGCAACACAGTTGTAATATCAACTTGACTTTGTTATCATTCGTGGATATACCATTTTTTGAGACAATGTGTCCCAATATCACACCATGTTTGACCCAAAATTGGCACTTTAAAGGGTTCAGGGATATACAATATAATCGACATTGCTCGAACACCTTCCTTAAGCAAGCCAGATGGTCCGCCCATTGAGAGTGTGCACACAGATTATCAATGAATACCTCCAGCCACTTCTGCAAGTAGTCTTTGAAGGCTATGCACATCAATCGTCGTCGTTGAAATGTTGCTGGGGCATTGGTGAGACCGAAGGGCATGACTTTACATGCAAATGTTGCTGGGGCATTGGTGATACCAAAGGGTATGACTTTACATGCAAATGTCCCCCACATTGTATTGAAAGATGTCTTATGCTGGTCTTATGGTGCTATGGACACCTGATTGTAGCCGGAGAATCCATCCAAGAAGCTATAAGCTTCTTCACCAGCCACTCTCTCTAAAACATGTTCCGATAGGGTAATGGGTAATGGTCTTTCCTAGTTGCTACATTGACCTTTAAGATCGATACATACCCTAAGTTTCCCATTCTTTTTTGGCACTATTACAATTGATGACAACCAATCCGTGTGCTCTATCTCATAGATGAAATCCACAACAATGAGATTGCCTATTTCCTCCTTTACAATCACCGCATACTTAGATTCATCCGGTATGGTTTTTGCCTGGTTGGCCTTGATCCTTCCATGATTGGAATCGTATGCTGCACTACCTCAGGTGGTACACCCTTCATCTCCTTGTAATTCCAGGCAAAACAGTCCTTAAATTCCTTAAGGAGGGCAACGAGCTCCTCTTCTTCAGCCGAAGTCAAGTCCTTATTATAGCAATGAATACGGGTCTAGCCTCCTCTTCTTCAGCTGAAGTCAAGTCCTTATAGCAATGAATACGGGTCTAGCCTCCTCCCCTAATCTCGCAATATCAACATCCTTGACTTCCTCCGGGCCATCGTATGATGTGGATAGCCCATCCTCCTTAACCCTTGTTGCCGTCAGTCGGCGGACCACTTTCCATTCGTCTCAACAGTGTAGGTTTTGAAGTGGTCTGGTAGTACTGAGAGCAAGTCTGGTGGTTTATCCTCATTCTCACTTTTTGTTTTAGCCATGACTTTTCTAGCCTCACGTTCGGCTTTTGCCAAAGCTTTATTCCGTTTTCAATGCCCAGCTTTTGTAAGCTTAGGTGTTTCTGACTCTTGAAGGGTGACTATCTCTCCTTGTGTTTTCCTTCCAGTGATATCTTACTCAATTCCTCACCCCAATCCTTGGAAAACTCATCGTGTATCTTAGTTGCCTCAAGGTATCTTAGCCACTGGGCATCCGTGGGTTTTCTTCGTAATATAGAATTTTGTCGGGCAACATATCATTTTTGTTTTAGCCATCTTTTGAGGCGTTGAGTGTTGGTACAGCCTTGTGTTATGGTCCCTTCTATGCTAGAGGTCTCCTCTTCTGATTCTTCATCAATGGTTTGCCAATTAACCATACAGACAGAGGTCGTAGGGATAGTTCCAGATTCCACATATTAGATCCCCCTGGGTTGCATCACATCTATGGTAGCTAGCACATGCATCCAGTTTTCACTAAAGTCCAGAAGAGGAAGTGATGCATACATTTCCGTTTCCTCTTCTTCCTTGGAATTTTCCATTGTGGTTTGGCATATTTGTACATATGCGGCTTGCTCCATTTAACCAAATCATTACCGAACAGTTGTCCTTCCATGGGGTGTGCTTTCCTCTCAGATCTATCTTTAAAATTTATGAATCCCTATGTACATACACGTGATCTAATTCCCAATCATGCACTAATTTGGATTCCCTCATGAAGGGTCTCCATTATGTCATCTAGGTGAGGTTGGCGCAAGAAGTCCATAGCGAAACGCAAAGAGTTTGAGTTTCACATTCTCCAAAAGTCTAATGGGCCTTGAAGATGTTCTGTCAGCCATTTTAACGATCTTCTCTTTTTAGATTGGGTTTTCCCTAGTTCTCCCAGCAACGTTTTGTGATTATGTTAACCCCTGCCCCACCATCCAAGATAGCCAGTGCTGCCTGGTACCCGCCATGATGAATCGGGATTGTAGCATTTGTGTCATCGGTTTTGTAATAACTTCCTAGTTGATTAACTATTATCTTAATGACTCAGGTTTTCCTTGTGTATCTTAGGGTTCTTTCTGCTGCCAGAGGTGGCAGAACCTCCTCTATAGTATCGGTTGGATTTAATCCACCTTCTACACCCATTCCTTTATCTCTGTCCATAGGGTTGGTGAACTGCGTAATAGTTTCCCCAATGGAATTTGTATAAGCATGGACAGTACAGCCGCAAGACTTCCTATGTCTCTGGTTTCTCTAGTGATTGAGGGTTCTCCCTAGGTGTGTGTCTTGTATTCATCCATAGGGAAGGAATGGATGGACTCACCTAACGCATTTTCCTCAAACAGTTTGAACATTGTGTTTGGTTGAGATCCCTCTTCTATTTCTTCTGGAATTGGGTAGGTACATCCAATTCCCTTTCCCTTGTTGGCTCATTTTGTGGGGATACATTGGATCCCTAACCCGATTAGCCCTAAGCTTGGCTTCATGAAACCGTTGACATTCTTCTACTAAGGCCTTGGCGTCTTCGAGATTTCTTATCTCCTCATCGGCGTCGGGGTACTTACCAACTCTTTTAGGAGTTGATGGTTGCTCCCTTTGCTCCTCTAGGTCTGGCCCTTTGTGGTTGATCCCATCTTCTCTCGATTGGGTGGATCTAGTGTTGATCGTATCTTCTTTGGATCCATCTTATATTGTGACCCTTGTGTGTCACCCTTACCCACTTTTTTTACTCCTCTCTTGCGGCCAGTTCTGGAAATAGTTGCATCTGCTCGGTTCTTCCCCTTGTCTCCCAATTGGGCTTGGGCTCATGTCAAGACATTGATTGGTGTGATATTTCCAAGCTGCACACTAATGGTTTGGATGGTGGCCTGATTCGAAGTGAAAGCAAAACCACTTGTGCGATATGGACAATCCTTGATCAAATGATCAATACCACATTTAGTACAAGTAAGTATTGGCATGTCATTGGGCAAAGCAGTCACTTGTTGAGGTTGGTGTGTATGAACTACATTCTTGTTTGGGCGCTCAACGATTCAAATGCGGCCCTCCACAGCCAAAACATTGTAGTGGTCCTCTCCTCATGTTCGACTTTGTATCCTTGCCCTTCCACTATATCGTGGTTTGAAACACAGGTACTGGCGTGTTATTTTGTAGGACATAGATGTGACCTCCGTAGCTTCAGCTTCTTCATAGTACTCTCCGCTAAGTTCTACTTCATGCACCATATCAATATCTTCAGATGGCTCTTCAATCAATACTTGGTTGATCTTAGCCTGTGGTGGTTGTGGTGGTAGAACAGGTGGTGGTGGTAAAGGTGAAGTGTCATGTATCCGAAACATCCCCCTACTAGGTAAATAGGAAGAGTTGGGTTGTCCTACAACTGTAGTGATTTGTCCAGGTGGTGCGGGTAAAGCCAATGGAGCTCTAGCTGCTAGCAACTATGCAACAATTTGGAACCTTGGATATCTGCACATTGAAGTGTCATGATTCCCTAATTTTACACGGTGTGCACAATAGAGTAATGGCCTTGCTCTTAATTACGGACATTCTGTGGTAGTGTGATTCAATTGGCACATAGAGCACCACACCAATTCCCTACGGGAGTAAAGATGGTTATACCCATGCCCAGATGTTTCTCTTCCCTCCTTTACCTTCAATTTCTCTAGCGTTACTGAGCTCGTCTACAGTAATGTTTCTGACTTGCTTGCTCCGAGTTCCAATCTCGTGGTGACTCGAAACACGCAAAGTCGTCGTTGTTACTAAAGATATTCTGACATCTTTCGGTTGTGGCAATTCTAGCATATTATCTTCATATTCAATTGCTAGTTTGCAACATGTATCTAGAGTGGCTAGTCGGGATAGTACCAGATAATCATGCATCTTGTGGTCTCTAACCACTCTCTGAAAGTAAGGTAGTAACTTATCATTTTTTTAACCTCTCTCATAGTTTGCACCTTGAATTTAAGTGCTTAAGTTGAGACACATAGTCTCTCATCGACTCCATTTCCTTTTGTTTGATATTGTGTAGCTGTGCCACAGGGCTGTGCCACAGGGCTCCATTTCCTTTTGTTTGATATTGTTTGAATTTAAGTGCTTAAGTTGAGACACATAGTCTCTCATCGACTCCATTTCCTTAACCTCTCTCATAGTTTGCACCTTGAATTTAAGTGCTTAAGTTGAGACACATAGTCTCTCATCGACTCCATTTCCTTTTGTTTGATATTGTGTAGCTGTGCCACAGGGCTGTGCCACAGGGCTCCATTTCCTTTTGTTTGATATTGTGTAGCTGTGCCACAGGGCTCCATCTATCACCACTTCTGGAAAAGCTGGGCACAAACACATTCTTGAGTCGTGCGAAGTTAACCTTATCCTCAGGTTTGAGGTTTCGGAACCACTGATGCGCTTTCCCTTCCAAGGTCAGTGAGAAAGCATGACACATCACTCACAGGCCCATAGGTTTCGCATGTGGATTCAAAAATATCTACATGTTGGATAGGATCTCCATCCCCAGAGAATTTTTGGACAAGTTTGGAAATGATGTGTGGCTTCATCTGGGAGGGTCAGGATTCTAGAGAAGTGCCTAGTTCCCTGACCATTCCTCGGCCCATCTCTGTAGCCATATTCAATAGATCCATCCTTGTGGCTGCATTAAGGTCAATGGTTGGATCCACCCTTGGTCTGTGAGGAATTTCTCCCCCTACCCAGACCTCGTCCTCTTCCTGTGTTGGCTCTTCTAGGTATCTCCGGTCCATGGGATGGTCCTACTGCACCTTGGAGTGGATCCTCATTAGCTGCCTCTGCACACCTTTGCAGAATCAAAAGTTCCATGTCCTATAGGAACGTAGGATGATTGATCATCTACTGACTATCCTCTTCTTCTAGGGTTACAAACCCTTCATCAGCTCTAGGCTCTTCATTTATGGGTTCTAAGTTTGGATTTTCTCCCTCACTTCTTCCCATGACTCTTCGGCTTCTTACCTCGTGATTTAAGTAGGTTTGAACCTCCCATCTCCTTTTGTTTAGATCTCGCCCTTTGAGTATCGAGCTCTTGTTTCCTTAAGCTCAACTCTCGTTTTTGCTGTCGTTCCACCTCAATCCTTTTTAGATCTAACTCTACTTCTTTTGAGGTGGGGAAGAATATTGACCTGTCCTGGCTGCACTTTCCATATCCTTTCTCATTCGGGGGTGCCGGTGTTCAACAGCCTTGAATTTGACATTTGGATGGATACTTCTTGCGTTGGATCAAGTCCAGCACTGGTTGATGGACCATGCCCACAGATTGTACTTCTTTGTCTCATGAGACTGGTTTGGAGACCAAAAGATCCATGTGTGATATCAATGATACCATTGGATTTGGTTGGGCAGGGTGGTTTCTCCTCTTCTCCCCAAACCCAAAGTACCTCAACCCTTCTTCCATGGACTCTTCACTACTAGTTTCAATGATACCATTGGATCTGGTTGGGCAGGGTGGTTTCTCCTCTTCTCCCCAAACCCAAAGTACCTCAACCCTTCTTCCATGGACTCTTCACTACTAGTTTCAATGGTGGTTAGGTTCCTTAAGACGCTCAAGTGAGTGCTTTTACTGAGGGACCTGAACCCACACTTTTTTGGTAGGAAGATCCTGGGTGATTTTATGCACTATAATGAGGTGTAAGATCATCTCTGATGAGCTTTCCAGATCTTACGTGCATGTATGTATGATTTGATAAGCTACTTTGATGTAACAATTAAGTCTTGATCAGATTCTATCGATCTATTTCTGAGGCCGTGAGATTGCAGCAGAGAATAGTTCACAGCGTGAAGTGTCAAAAAATAGTTCACGTTGTGAACAATTTTTTGCACTTTCACGTGTTTAAAAATTTTTGTTCTTAGAATTAAAACTCCTCGTTACCTTATTATGGGCATCAATCTTTTCAGTGCCACGTCAAAGGAGTGGAATACAAGTTCAAGGCACAATCAATGGCTCCTTATTTTTTAGATTTTTATGAATTTTTGGAAAAGAAGAAAAACAAAACACCAACCTGCTCATTCACATTGATGCTTCCAATGATGCAAATATCAAAATTAACTAGAAAAAATAGTGAAGCTCTATTCTAAAACCACTCCACCATATATATACACAACAAACACAACCAATTTCACACGATTTTTTACTTCCACACAAATATTATCCATTCATTTCCTACACAATGCACTACGAGAATGCAAAGGTAATCATGAATCTTATGCAATGGGAGCTGAAACTCTAAGAAGAAGGAAGAAACAAAGGTGTTTCCTCCAGGAGCAGCGCCTAAATGTTATGGGCTACCACACCTCCAAGAGGGAACTCAATGCATTCACCGAAAGGATAAGAAATAGAACACAACTGTCGTAGGGCACTTGAGTCGCTTGAGGCCTCCAAGCTCACTTGTTAAGCTCCAAGCTCCACCTCCACGTTGTCATCGTAGAGTCGCTCACACCGTCACGCATAAGGCAATCACTCTCTCTCACTCTTGCACACAAGCATGAATCATACAAGCATACAAGAGGCACAAATGCTAGAATGCTCTCTCTCAATCTCTCTCAAGATACAAAGAAGAGCTCTTAATAGCACAAAGGGGGATTGCCTTTTCATTATATGAGAAAATGCTTTATATACATTCGGCCCTTATTCACACTTGGGCGCCCAAAACTTACTTAAATAGGCCTTGGGTGGCCAATATCTCATAATGTACAAGTTTTATAGTGCCATTTCATGACAATTATTAATGTCTTTAATTTGGAGGAGCATACTTGTTAATCCAAAATGGGATTAACATAGGCCGAATATCTACACAAAGAACTCCACGTCGTTTGTTCCAACATGCAGGGCAAGCTGGTTGCCTCCTCCCTCGTCACAAAGGTCTTATATCATTCAACCAATTGGGAGGAACTACACCCACTTGTCTGTCAGGGAAGGGCTACCATCCCTCCCCCCATACCTAAGCCACAACCTTCCCTTACCACATCCTCCTCCAAGCACGACCATTCCAACCTTTAGGAGGAGGAGGTATGCTGCAAAGCAGCTGAGGAAGAGGAGCTTCGCAAGACGTTGTAGCTCCTAGAAGAAACCCTCCTTCACTCCGCCCCCAATTCCCTCGATGGTGGCCAACCTCTCCCCTCTCCCTCTCCCTCTCCCTCACCAATCAGTACCCTCCACCTCTAAGCACCACACCATGGATACCTTCTACTAGGTGTAGGCCGATGGCTTCCATTCACCAAAACAGGCCTTCTCCAAAGGAATCCGCTCATCACATGGTGCCCTCCTTGATTTTTCCAAAGAATTATCTAACCTTGCTAAGGAGCTCCTCACCTCCATGACCGACTACATGCAATGATAGAATGATCATGTCATGGCCTCCCAGTTGTCCATGCTCCTGGCCCACACTGATTTAATCCAAAGCCAGCAAGATCTCCAAGCTACCCTTCTCACCAAACACCCAATTGTAAGCCTCTCTAGAGGAGGGGGATCATAACCTCACCGGAAGCCCTACACGCTGTCACCCAACTATAGGCGCAGCTCCATATGGCTCACAAGGATGCCAAGTCCACCCATGATGCCTGGCCCCTTGCCTAGCAAGAAGCTCAGATAACTAAGAAAATGGCCCAAACTGCCTAGGATGGCCGCAACCAAATCTACGCATCCTTCAAAGCATACAAGAACGTCACAGAGTAGATGCTTTGGAAAAAACAATCCCCAGTAAAATAATGTGCAACTTCAAGCGGCCAAGGAATGTGCAACTCAAGCATAGTGCACAACTCTAGGGCAAACATTCAACACCGCAGAACACAATGTTGATGATTTGATGGATACTTCCACTGAGCTACCCAACCTCTCCATCCCACCTCGAAACCTCGCCCAGCTCCTGGAGATCAACTTATGAGCACTCCATCTCAACCTTCTCTAGCACAACATTTTCCTTGACAACCCTCTCACTGCCTCAACCCTCGCCTACCTCATCACCAAAATCCCTCCCTCCTCCATTAACGTCCTCATCACCCTCTTCTTCCAAAATCAACTTTCCCTCAACAACCCCACCATCCTCTTCACCCTTCACATCCATCCTCTCATCGCTAACCTCTCCGATTGGGCCACCCTCTTGGAGTACGAAAAAGCCACAGACACTGATGCCTCCATAGAACTCACAGTACCCACTAGCCTCTGTGCTTACCACTATGCCTCTTCAAAATCCATTGGTGCCCTCGCCTACTTGGACAGGCATGATTGGACAACCATTTACTTTGCCTATAAGGCTCTCCTTTGTCGCCCCCTTGCACCCTATTCCCCCATATGGCCCCCTTGTTCTCTACATCCATATTTACCACCAATTAAAGGTCATAGCCAACACCGTCATCCTCCAATTTGATGACTCTCATGTTGCCTTTCCCGAAGACTTCACTCTCGAGACGAGGCACGCCAAGCAAAAAAGCATTATTCTTCTCTAAATGCCATGCCTCGCCCCCATGGGCAATCATGCGCCAACGAGAGTGAAGGCAATGATGAGCATGATAGCAATGATCCCCGCACTAGCACAGCGGAGACCCCCCTTGCCCCCCAACCTCGCCCGTAGCAACCTCCTCTTGGTCCCCACACAGGCTCTACCTCTCACCCACCACCCAACTCACCCCCCACTCCATTAATGCTCCCTTGAACCCCCCACCCTCCATGCCACAGTCCTTTCGGGCACCAGCTTCCCTCCTATAGCCTCTTCCCCTGCCACCCTTGCCCCCTTTCCCTCACCCCATACCACACCTCCTCACGTTCCCTCACCACTCCCGTCACCAACACCACCAAGGATGGACCTGAATTAGGGAGGGGGTATTTTAACCACAATGGTTAACATTACTCAAATCACGGTTATGCTTCATGTAATTCATTTTTATGCAAAACCGAACTAAGTGCTTCATGTAAATGGATATGGGATGATCAAACTTATAACATGTGTAACGCTGGCCACCATGAGCAACAAAGCCTAGGTGTACATAGAGCTAGAGAACAATTTTGGATCCCCAATTGTTAAATGGATAGCCAACCATTGTAAAAAGAGAGCTCATGTATATAAGTGACTTATAAAATATGAAAAGAATATACAATCCCATTATCACAAGAAGGGAGTCTTGCTCTTCTTTCCTCTTGCTCTCTTGTGGCGATGGTGGTGGTGAGCTTGTGTTTAGATGCATGCTTGCTTGCTTGATTATATGTGTGTGCTTGTAGGTGATGCTTCCTTTCTTACCTCTTCTTCTTCTTGGTCTCCCCCTCTCTCTCTCACTCTTGCACACACCAAGGCATTGAGATAGGAGCTAATCTCTCCATATCTCCTTCTCTCATTGCTCCCTACCGAGCTCAAGGAAAGCTCCACGTGAGTTACACAAGTGGTGGTGGAGTGAGCCCCTAGCAGCTTCAGATCAACAAGTTAACCCATTTAGGGCTTGTTAAGTGCATGTTTCCAAACCAACCCTTGTATTTTCTCTCTTGTCTTCTCCTCTTCTTCTCTCATGCAAGGAGAATGCTCATTTAGGTGAATAACTTCTTATTATTGATGAAATTCTTTATGTGTATTTCAATTCTCCTTATATATAATATTGTTGGGATGAAGAGATTTGAAGAATTGATATTAATGAGACCTTTTATTTGTTATTATAAGAGCAAAAGTTTATGCAATCGGCCTTAGAATACTCAAAATCGATACGATAAGTGATATCCAATTGAAAATTTTAGATACATTCTAGCTTTGAATGCTTGAGTACTTAAGAAGGAAAATCTTAAATCTCCTTTAAATTGAGAGATTATTCTAAAGTATATGAAAATAAGATATAATTATCATTAGAGCTTAGGAGTACTACTATGTATGTACTTTTATTGACTTATTGGAGTAAATGCATGACTTCTTGGATTGAAGAGAATAATGGAGACATGAGAGATTGACAAAATGCATACATTAAATTAAAATCAAGTTTTCAAGTGACACAAGTAGGATCATTCCTTTCTTTTTCTATATGATTAAAGGATTATTTAGATGCATAAAGAATCTTTATATCAAAAATTAGAATCCTCTTAAATTTTATGAATAGAGGTGATGAGAATATGAGGTGAATAGATGTGATGAGATAAGATGTGAATGAGATAGATGATGATTGGATGGATGGATGTGATGTGAATTAGATAGATGTGAATGAATGGATGGATGGGTGTGATATAAATAGAGGTGATGAGATGTGAGGTAAATAGATGTGATAAGATGTGATGTGAATTAGATAGATGTGAATGGATGGATGGGCGTGATGTGAATAGAGGTGATGAGATGTGAGGCGAATAGATGTGCAAATTGGACATGGTACTTGAATGTAGCGAGGAGCTATTTGATTATCTGGAAAGATCCTTATCTCCCTACGATGCAATACAGGCGAATAGAGGTAATGCCTAGCTCCAATGGAATGCAAGCACTCCTTTCGCGCTAGGGACTCAACCTGGTTAGGTGCACGAAAGCTTATCCTCTAAAGGAGAGATGCCTATGGCTACCATCACAAGACACTAGATTAAGCACACACACAAGCTCAACTTGCCCTCATTCCTACACACCCATTCATTCACTAATACAAGCAAGAGGAACACAATCACTATGCACACAAGCAAAGAGAAAGACCTCACTCCACTCCTATCTTCCTACAAGCATGCACACACTCAAGCATCAAGCTTCCATGAAAGCTTCAAATCAGCCCACATACACAAAAACGAAATACTAAAAGCATGCATAAGAGTAAAATGATTAGAGAAGAGGATGAGAAAGACTCATGACATTGCTATTGATTCAATGAAGAGATTTATCTCATACAAAGATGTAGATGGGGTGAGAGAAGAGTCTTCACCTCTATGGAGAAGAGGGAGAGTAGCTCTCTCAAAGGAGCTCTTGCATGAACTTAGCCCAAAGTGTATGTGAGCTCTCAAATGAGCCACTATTTATACTAAAACTCCAAAACTCCCAAAACCTCCCATGTGGGATTATTCTCAAGCCCACTCCCACACTCACCTACAACTTGGAACTCTCTACAAGAGCCCTAAATAAGAATGTCAAGTCTCTTGTTTTCCTGCTTCCATCTTTGTGTTGCATCCTTGCATTGATCACCACTCGTCACACAACATTCCCCCCCTTCCTATTTTGCGCACGTCCTCGAGTGCGTAGATGCCAAGGAAGAGTAGCATCTCCAGTGTGTACCTGCAAGCAAAACGATAGGTGGTTTGTGTGTTCTTTTTTTTTTTTGAAAGCAAAAGTGTTGACAGGCAATAACAAAACAAGCAATTTTACTGAATAAGACATGGCAATAAACGTCCAATTAGCTAGAGGAAGGAAACATTGAAGCAGTGTAGAGATTGAATAGGTTAGTTTAAGCCTTAATAATTACTACCTGCAGCCAACTAAAGTAAAGAATGTTTTATGCCAAATGTATTGTTTTTTTCCTAGAAGGGAAAAGATAACAGTTAATCGAGGGACTATCAAGTAGTATACTGAGCCTATGCTAAGTCAAAGATGTCGGTTCAACACTAATAAATCTAACATAATTATGTAGTGGTAGACTCTTGATATTGCTTAGTGTTTTGGTTTAATATTTTAAGCACAACGGTGACCATCCTGGATCAGACAAGCATTTCTCTTGGTGCCTTTCTGTCCTTTCTTTTGTTTTCTTTTCTTTTTTTTTTCTTTTTTTTTTCTTTTTTTTTTTGGACAGGGCTCTCTTCAAGAGTATGTTTGCGCACCCGCGGTATGGCTATTCCTTACTACACAAGGCATTGGTCTGGGAAAGGTATAGACCTCCCTCGCACCATGAATAACAAGGCAATAGGCCACAAACATATACACTTTTCTTTTATTTTTGTCATGCCAATTTTTGTTATGGAAGGTTTATTAGATTGTCCCTAAGCAATGTCCTAGTAAGGGCAAGGTATCCACTGACGGTCCTATGATTAATTTAGTCTCTTTGTCCTAGGTCTGGAACTCTACCTTTAGCACAAAACACTAATTACTTTGTATTGCTAAACGAGTAAAAAAAATTACGGTCAAACTTACACTATCAAGTCTAAAGCCACTAAAATGCTATCCCTACTCTAGACCAAAGGAGATGCATATTTCCATGCTTAGTAAAGTGAAATTTATAAACAATCAAGCAACAAGAAAAATACAAAAAACTTTAGAGATTGGCATGAGTTCACCTGTTTCTGTTAAAGCGCTGGTTGGTGAAGAATTGTTTGCACTTGATTGTATGACTGTCAGTTTTTGCGGTACTGAAGCGAAAGATGTAGTTTGGTGCTTGTATTTGTTTTATTCCGACAAAACAAACTAAAGAGAAAGAAAATTAAAAAGATAAAAAATAAGAAACATTGGTGCTAAACACCGGATTTGGCCGAGGGGAAAAACCCAATGGGAAAAAGCGCCTTGGCTTCTAGTTCTTATTAAGAGAGTACAAGTGCTAGTCTTGCACTGGGGGTGGATGTATGTGTGCATTCTCAGGTGGGTGGACATCAATAGCTTTAGGATGTAAAGATAACCCAGAACGTAATCCTACCCATGGAGAAGATGGCAAGGGAAGAAGTGCATCTTCACTAACATATGGTATGGGCACAGTAGGAAGGCTAAAGAGGCACCTATGGTTTTGAAACCGTTCTACAGACTCACTCACATTGAGCCAAAATTGACATGTAGATTCATGGGGAAGAAGAACCTGCAAAATGGGAGGGGTTAGCAAACGAAGGGTGTCCTCGTGCCATGTTTGAGCTCTTTCCTCTTCCGAGAGTCTTTGTTGGTTGGGTCCACGTTGCGGCATCATAATTGCCCAGAGATTATGTTGTTGGGTTGTGACCCCCATGATCTGCTGCATCATACCAGTGCCATAGCGACGGAAATATGTGCGACACTGCCAACATATATGGGAAGCATTCCCCAATACCATACGAGCACAGTCGCGGCAGTGTGGAAACGGATGATGTTGCTGGTAGTATAACTCCATAAATTGTCTTCCACAGCAATCCTCACCCACTGGGGCATAAAAATATCGGGAGTGCGTTTGAAAAGGTGCAATGTTGTAGCCCCCTTGATGGTCAGGTGAGTGCTATCTAGGTCCAAAGATGGACTGCATGTGTCCAGCCAAGTCTCCATTTGGTTATTCTACAAAACACATAAGGAAGTGTTCAGATTTTTTATTTAATGCAAGTTGAACGAAGAATGCTAGTATGTACAGGCATGACGGAAATAGAGTAATAGATTCGATAGATGAATTGCCAAAGAGTAGCTTTTGTAGCATGATAGCTCTTTCAAGAATGAGTTTGCTTTTGGATGTAACATTATGCAAATTGTTTGTGGGGTGTTGAGGTATGGCATAGATTCCTTTTTGTTGGACTCTTTTTGGTACCCATTTCAGAGTACGTGCAAGAGATTGAAGTTTAGTCGGTGGTGAGATTTTAGCGATAGGCATAGGAAATGCATTGGGACAAATAGGAGGAGGTGTGAATGGAGATGTTTGAACACTTCTGAGCTTTGGCAACCATATGGCAACTGTGTTCTTGCCATCCCATTGGGCTTTCAAAATTTTCTTGGGGCTTCAGAGTGCCCAACTCTAACACCTATGCCTGTAGACTTATGGCTGGTAATGTAATTTGATTAGGGAAAGAGTAGAATACCGACAACATTCCAAATAGTTGGAGTTGTAGGAAGAACACTCTTTCCTTGATAGTCAGGGAGTCTACTTGTGTAGGAGCCTGATTGAAAGTTGTCAGCTTTGTAAGACAAACTTTGACATTGCTTGTGTTTTGAGGAATAGACTCTGAACTTGATTCGGTTGCAATATCCTCCTTCAGATGTGTTGCCTCTGAGATAGAAGTGAGTAAAGGTACCCACTTGCCTTTTCTTCCCATGTCAGTTGGGAGTATCCCTTCCTATTCGAGACCTTCTGATGATGTCCGATTGATGTGTCAGCTTGTGTTTCCACTTGGACTCTTTCAGGCTTGGTAAGGCATGGTTTCCAGTATTGGTTTGGTTTCTGTAAGTGAGGTGGTATTGACTGCTTTTGTTCTTGAGTAGATTCAGGAACATAATTATGTTTTGCTGCAGTAGTCCCTGCATTCTTCTTTGGTAGCCACAAGGTAGTAGCACCCTTGTAGGAGCCTTGTGCTTGCAGAACCTTCTTTGGGATCCACCGGTGTTGAGTGGTCTTGTTGGAGGTGAAACTGTTGGCTCTGGTGAACCTCCTCTTTAGCTTTGTATTCCTTGGATGTTCCTTGGCAGCATTGGGTCTTGGCTTGCGAGCTGCTTCAGGTAACCAGATTTGAATTCTAAGTGCTTTCCCCCTTCCGTAGCCTTGTGCATATAAGAGAGATGTTGGCACATGCCATCCTTGAGTATTGTCATTGTCATTATTCACCCAAATCATTGGATCTTTTGAGGTTGTCTCTATCACAGTAGTGATGGTCTCCACCTTTTGAAAAGATGGGAGTGCCGAAGTTGTTGATCCTATAAGGTGAGTAGAATTTACCAACAAGGTGTATTGTCATGAGTTCCTAAAACAACATCCCCACCATTGCTTGGCTCTTGTTAGCAACATAAAAAGTCATGTGCATAGATTGATCCTGAATGGACATATTAATACAGTACTTGCCTAGGACTGGGGTTTCATCACCAGAGAAACTCTGGAAGTTCAATGATGCATTGGTGAGCAAAGGTTGGCCTAGCTACCCTCTCCAATACATGATCAGTGAGTGGAAGCGGATAGTGATCCCGGACAGTAGCAGCATTTACTTTCTTTAGATTGACACATACTCGTAGTTTTCCATTCTTTTTAGGTACTACCACAATCGGTGAAACCCATTCTGTATGTTCAATCTCATAAATAAATTCAGTCGCCGCTAACAGCTTATCAATCTCTTCTTTGATCTTTTTGGCAAAATTATCGTTATACGTGTAAGGACGCTGCTTGGACGGCTTGGCATCCTCTCGCATGGGAATTGTATGTTGGCAGATCTTTGGATCTACCAAAATTATCGTTATACGTGTAAGGACGCTACTTGGACGGCTTGGCATCCTCTCGCATGGGAATCGTATGTTGGCAGATCTTTGGATCTACGTGTAAGGACGCTGCTTGGACGGCTTGGCATCCTCTCGCATGGGAATCGTATGTTGGCAGATCTTTGGATCTACGTGTAAGGACGCTGCTTGGACGGCTTGGCATCCTCTCGCATGGGAATTGTATGTTGGCAGATCTTTGGATCTACCCCCTTAAGGTCTTTGTAACTCCAAGCAAATATATCTCGATACTCTCTCAGAGTAGAGATTAGCAATTCTTCCTCCGCTTGGGTTAAGTCTATGGCAATCTACACGTTACGTGGCTCTTCGCTTGGTTCTGCCAGGTCTATTTTCTTGGCATCCTCAGGGCCATCATAGGATACTCCTGGATCCTCAGGTTTCTGTCGAATAGGTTGTTGTTGCAATACTATTTTTCGATCTTGTATGGTGAATTTCTTGAAGTTTGAGGGGATATTTGTGGTATCCTCTTCTTCTTCCGAGTCATCACTCATGGAAGACCATGCTGCTTTTAGCATTCTCTTCCGTTCTTGCACTAGAGCTTTACGCTCCGCTCTCATCACATGGTGCTTTGTTCAGTCTTGATTGAATGCACTGAAGCCTCAGATTTTAGCTTCGGTTTTCGTTTCCTCTTCTTCTTTGGGTTGTCACTCTCCTTCTCGTTTAGCTTTTGCACTAATTGAAAGCCGTATCTCCATTTCATCTCGTCTTTGATGCAATCATCAGCTCCCAAGTAGTACAAGTACTCGTTCTTCCTTACAAAGATTAGAGGTGGAATAAAGTCCTCTTTATCCACATCTTCTCTTTCTTTTTGTTGTTGTTGTTGTCTCTTTTCCTTGACTTCCTATTTGCGAAACTTCCGGTGACTCTTGCAAAACTTACGTTTCAGTTTGTCACTAGGAATACTCAGCAAGACCTCTCTGCCCTTTATCCAAATCTTCTCTTTCTTTTTGTTGTTGTTGTCTCTTTTCCTTGACTTCCTGTGTGAAACTTCCGGTGACTCTTGCAAAACTTACGTTTCAGTTTGTCACTAGGAATACTCAGCAAGACCTCTCTGCCCTTTAACAACAATCTTATCTTCTCTAACTCTGATTCAGGGACTATGGCATCGTCAGAATCCTTCTCATCAGAGGATTCTAAGCATCTATCCTCATCTCCTTTGTCAGCTGAGCTCTACTCAAGGGGATACTTCCTCTACAGATACCATATCTCCTAGCAATAATGATTTGTTTGCTTCATACCTAGGGGCTTCTTGAGGTTCCTCTACACAGATCGGTCTTAGCATTCTTACGGGAATAATGTCATACCCATCTGGATCACAGAACTGTGTTTGCCTTGGCAATGCACAAGTGTCTATGGTAGCTAAAACATGGTTCCATTCTAAGGGATCTATCAAGTTCTCAGGAAAAGGTATAGGGATATACGCCTCATCCGTCACACTTCTGTCTATGGTAACATTTCCAGGTTGCAAGTCTCGACAAGATGCTCCATAGATCCATAGATCAGCTCTTCCTTCAGACATGGTTGCTCCCGATGATTCTAAAGAAGCGGAGTCAAACTCATCCACAGGAGAGTGCGTCACATCTCGATAAGCATGGTTTTTCAGATTCACCCTCGTGGTTACATTCTCATGTCTGAGGTACAAGTAATTGTAACCCCAGTCTTGAATCATTTTGAATTGGCACATGAATGGCCTTCCTAGGATCACTTCGTAATTTGTGTTCTTGCCAAAGTCTACAATAGCAAAGGTATGTTCATACTCAATGCCACATGACTTGACTATAATGTTCTCAAGCAATCCTATGGGACTCTCTAGATTTTCATCTGCCAATTGCAAACTCATCCTTGTACTTCTAATTGCAGGTTTTTCCCACATTTCCCATACAGTTTTTGTTGCTATACTCACCCCTGCTCCGCTATCTAGAATAGCTATAGATTCAATCTTGTTGATCTCCACAGGAAGCGTAGTATTTCCCTCATCGTCTTCACAATGCTTGTCAACTTTGTTCACAGGAACCGGAATTGTTTGCTTAAGCATTAGCTCAGAAGCCGTTGCCTTCAACAACTCCTTAACCTGGATGTTCTGGTTCCAAAATCCTTGCTCAGTTAATTGTGTAGCCACTTCTCCCCACAATCTTGGCCTAAGCTTTAAGAACTCTGCGAGTGGAATGGTATACGTAACTGGTGCCGACATTAAAGCTTGCAAACTCCCTATGTCTCATTCCTGATGAGGTTGTCGTTTCATTGATGGTACTCGCATGATTTGGCTATGTGCTTCGTACAGTCCTAAATATGAGGGTAGTGTCTTGCATGTGAGCTTGTTGCTCCGAGCTGAGACAACAGTTTGAGCATCATCTGGTAGAGATAAAGCATCTAATTCTTGAACCCTTTGATTCGAGAATTCTACCATAGAGAACGGTGGTGACTTGTCAAAAGATGCTAGATCCTCAACTTGTTTTTACACCGCTTCCCACATCTCCCTTGCTACTGCTTCCTCTATTTTAGGAATTTCATCTCCAAAATCCGCGGTAGTCAATGGTTTTGACTCGTCTGCATTGGTATGAGGTAAATCATCTCCTTCTTCAGGCATTTTTGGGAAATGTAGAGATACAACTTCACTTTCCTTTTTCATGCTTGGCGTGGCTGCTGGTATCGTCTCTAAGTTAGGCTTCAGAGAAGTAGGTCCTCTTGCGTACATAGGTGGTGGGCCATCTATTAGAGTCTGAGTATCCCTAATCAACTGCTTATGGATAGCCAAGTTGATTGTCTCTTCACGAGGGTTGGGATATTCTTGCAGCTTCTTAGGCAGCTCGGTCAGAGCTGTGATCCTACTATTATACGCTTGAAGCGCTGCATCTAAAGGCTCGTACACCTTGTCCACAAGGACTGATCCTCTTGAGCTTTCCTCAGGCTCCGATGCTTTTCCCTTTTGCTCATTTTGAGTTTTCTCTCCTATTTGTTCTGTTTTCAACATTCCTTCTAGCTCTTTTGGGATAGAGTTTCCTCCATCAGATCTCTTCTTCTCCTTCGACTTCTTACTCCCCTTGCTGCGTGGTTTACGTCGAGTTGATTTCTTTCTCTCTTTTTCATCTTTGGATAGAGCCTTAATCTCAGAGGGTTTCTCAACAACCTCTTTGACATTCTTTTGCGCTTGGGCTCTAGTCACTACTCTTAGCGACACTAGTTCGTTCTCCTCCTCAGATGTCGTGGGTGATGGAATCACTTCAACATAGTTGAGGGACGCTTTAGCTTTTTGTACTGCCGGATCCGCAGGCTTCAACAAGCAATCCTTTGGTAGATGGTCAATGCTACACCCTTGGCAAAACCTCTTTATAGGTGGAAACGTAGATGTTGTGCCTATGTTAGCTAAGAGGGGTCGTTTCTTGTTTGGACATTCCCTCGCCCAATGTGGTCTACCACATTCGTAGCATGGTCCTGTTTGTTGCGTGGGGTATAGTCTCTTTGTAGGATATGGTCCTGGATAACCTTGAGTCTTGGTTGGCTGAGATCCTATAAGCATCAAAGAGCTTGGGTCTCCATTAAAGTCATGAACTAGGCTTGGTCCGACCGGTTGGGTTCTCAAAGTAGGGTTCGACAAGAGGATGCTCCACTTCGATGTAGTATGGTTGAGAGCTAACCATCTCCATACCTAATTCAGGATTCTCATATTCCACATATCTAAAGGAAGCTCTGCCAGGTGGAGGAGGTTGAGCTCCTAGCACCGGCCGTGCTTGCTCTTAAGCAACTAAGGTTCTCTCATGGTTCACAACTTGTTGCCTAGGTGCAGAGTTGGCTGCTTGTTCCCTTTGTATCCTTGCAATGTGATTGCAGTCCGAAGTCACATGTGTGTAGTTCCATTTACAAAGCTGGCACCACTTCTTTGTTGGTTGATTGCCAACCAATGGTGAGAAGGTTGGGCACTGCTCGGTTTTATGGCTACTTCCACATCCTCCACAGACGTAGAGGCCTGTAGGTACAATATGCATGTATGATGTGGTTGGGGTTAGTAGGAAGGTCTGTAGTATTGCCCCATCTTTTTCAATACTATCTCGGCAATCTGATCTGGATTAACTAATGGCACACTAGAGTCAGAGCCCTTCCCAGAGCTACGTTTATCATCCGGATGACTATCTTGGTTTCCCATGCCAGTCATGTCAAAGTTATCATCGTAATCCATGGCATCCATGCAACACTCATTGAAGATGACATGCTTCTTTGCGTACAAGTGAGCGTGAAGCGTCTTGTTTCCTAAGCCTTCCAGGAAGATAGAAATTAATCTTCCTTGGCTTGGCTTCTCATCGTCAGGGCATCGATTGATGTACTACTTTAGCCTATTTACGCAATCTCGTACAGATTCTTGATCTTTTTGCTTAGAAGCGTAAATTTGAGCTACCGCATTATTGTGCTTAATTTCCATTTTTGAAAACGCAGCTACTATGAATCTCTTTTCTAGCCCATCGAAAGATCGCTTTGCCTCAGGCTCTAAAGTCTGAAACCATGATAAAGACTTTCTCTCTAGCATCAAGCCAAATCCTTCGATTTGCGTATGCGTATCCGTGACTTGCTCTACATGTATAGCTTGCTTAAAAGCTCCTATATGGTCATATGGGTTGCCGGATCCGTCATACTTCTTGACAAGCTTTTGCAGCGCAGATGGTCTCACTTTTCTAGAATATTCATCATCATGTCTCCTATATGAGTCTCGGCCTCTAACTCTAGGCTCTTCAAATGTCAGTTCTCTTGGTCTATGGGGTTCTCTTGGAGGTACATATCCACTTGCTCGTGGTCTTTCTTCTCCCCTAGATTCTCTAATAGCCCCGGGTCTCCTCGTAGGATCGTTGGAAAGACTGGTCCTCTAGCAGTTGTTCGCATGGAAGGTGCTGGTCGAGCCACACTTGGGGTTCTAGCCCATGGTGGTGCTAGTGTTTCTCCTCGAAAGGTAGATTCATCTGGACGTGCCGTGTCTAAGGTAGACAATTCAATGAAAAGGATCCTTCCTTTCCATGTCAATTCCCTAACCTCTAGCCATTCAAGGGTTCTAAAGTCGTTCCCCCATCTATCATGAACACGCTTTAGTGAAACCTTCTAGATACTCTACAGTTATTGTATGCGTGACTAGAAGCTCTAAGCTCGGGTGCTTAGTGGTTGCATAGTAGGTTTCTACCACATCCCTATACACCTCTTTAATTGGGTCGTCTTGATAGATAGGTTTTTAACTACTGGAATTTCTTTTACTATTTTCCATGGGTTTTTCTTGGTCTCTTTTTCTTTACCCGTTCTTTCTCTATCCTCCCAATTCCTGTCAGAAAACAATTCTTCAAGTAAAGAAATGGGCATACCAGGTCTGCGCGATGTTCCTGGCACATTTGGGTCCGATGGAAGCTCCTCCTTCTGCTTTGCTTGTGCGCTAGGTTGAAGTACACCCAAAGCATCCACTTGTTCAGGATTTTTGGTGACCTTGTAGCGTACTCCATTTCTACCCATGTACATTTCGTCTTGGTAGTTTACCCATGGTGTTGGTTCAAATGCAAAATGAATGTCTGCAGTTTTAACAACAAACCGGCTCATTGGATCTTTGTAGATCTCACCGCCATGCGCGTTTGTATACAAGAAATGGAGTCTCATGTTGTCAATCAACTCCCCATCTGGGATTTCAAATGGATTAGCAGAATCTGCCATACCAATGGGTGTGGATGGTCTATTCATGCCAAATTTCTCGTTTACGTCCATTGAAATATCACTCGCGGTTCTTGAGAGGCTCTCTGTTTGAGACTCCGAAGATGTCTCGAGAATGCTCTCCAAGTTGCCAACAACCGATTGAGTGCCGCTCTCTTGAGTGGTTACCCTAGATGGTGCACTAGTGTTACGTCCCCCTAGTATTGTTCCCGAGCGTAGATGCATACGCTATTTTTAGCACGTTCGAGTGTCCAATTTTAGAAATTATTATTATTATTATTATTATTATTTTTTTCACCCTACCTAACCACTAAATGCAACTAACATGAATATGTGTGCAAATACATATTTTTTTTAATAATTACACAAAATACAAACTATGCTAATTATACTAATTATGCAAAAAATTACAAAAATTTCAAAAAATGCAGAATATGCAAAAAATGCAGAATCCAAAGAAAACACATAATTTACAGAATATTTATTATTATTATTTTTTTTTAAATGTAAAAAACATGAAAATTGCCTAGTATGCGAAAAAACATGAAAATTGCCTAGTATGCGAAAAACACAGAAATTGTAGATTTTGAAAAAATTAAAGATTAATTAAAAAAAATTAAACACTAACCTTGATTTAATCACCGGGCTTCTTATCGCTTCCCCTTTTTGCGATAGCGAATCACCCGACACCTTATCGCCTCCCCACTCTCTGCTGCCGCCACCGCCGCCCTCTCCTCCGCTGTCTTCAGTGGCCAAGCTCCACTGACCCTGAGACCTTCCGCTAAGAACCGGGAGCTCGAGATTATTCACGCCAGATGGGCCATGTTGGGCGCCCTGGGATGTGTGACGCCGGAGCTGCTGGCCAAGAACGGTGTGAAATTCGGCGAGGCTGTGTGGTTCAAGGCCGGTTCTCAGATCTTCTCTGAGGGGGGTCTTGACTACTTGGGCAACCCGAGCCTGATCCACGCTCAAAGTATTCTTGCCATTTGGGCTTGTCAAGTTATCCTCATGGGTGCCGTCGAGGGATACAGAGTCACCGATGGCCCTCTTGGCGAGGTCACCGATCCCATCTACCCTGGCGGCAGCTTCGACCCCTTGGGTCTCGCTGACGACCCCAAGGCGTTTGCTGAGCTGAAGGTGAAGGAGATTAAGAACAGCACTCTTCGCCTGCTAGTGCTTCCCTGTAATAGCTTAGAGTCTAATTATCCTACTTCCTAATGATGTTTAGAATGTAATGGCTGCCAAGGGTCCTCAACCAACCGTAGGTCGTATCCCCGGCAGCGGCGCCAATGGAAAGACCCTTATCTCCCTACGATGCAATACAGGCGAATAGAGGTAATGCCTAGCTCCAATGGAATGCAAGCACTCCTTTCGCGCTAGGGACTCAACCCGGTTAGGTGCACGAAAGCTTATCCTCTAAAGGAGAGATGCCTATGGCTACCATCACAAGACACTAGATTAAGCACACACAAGCTCAACTTGCCCTCATTCCTACACACCCATTCATTCACTAATACAAGCAAGAGGAACACAATCACTATGCACACAAGCAAAGAGAAAGACCTCACTCCACTCCTATCTTCCTACAAGCATGCACACACTCAAGCAGCATCAAGCTTCCATGAAAGCTTCAAATCAGCCCACATACACAAAAACAAAATACTAAAAGCATGCATAAGAGTAAAATGATTAGAGAAGAGGATAAGAAAGACTCATGACATTGCTATTGATTTAATGAAGAGATTTATCTCATACAAAGATGTAGATGGGGTGAGAGAAGAGTCTTCACCTCTATGGAGAAGAGGGAGAGTAGCTCTCTCAAAGGAGCTCTTGCATGAACTTAGCCCAAAGTGTATGTGAGCTCTCAAATGAGCCACTATTTATACTAAAACTCCTAAAACTCCCAAAACTTCCCATGTGGGATTATTCTCAAGCCCACTCCCACACTCACCTACAACTTGGAACTCTCTACAAGAGCCCTAAATAAGAATGTCAAGTCTCTTGTTTTCCTGCTTCCATCTTTGTGTTGCATCCTTGCATTGATCACCACTCGTCACGCAACATTATCTAGCTTATGGTTTTCCACCAAAAACACCCTTGAACAAAGATAGAATGCGGTGGCTTATCAAGCTTGCTACACCTTATCAATTAAGAAGATGTGTGCAAAAAGATGAGTTTATCTCACGATATTGGATGAAGCTCATTCACGGATAGTAGGAAGACATTTTGCTAGGAAAATCACAGCTCACAAGGTACTTCAAGTAGGATTATGGTGGCCCACGTTGTTTGGAGACGCCATAGAATTTGTCAAAAGAGGCAAAGAATGTCAATGTTTTGCTATCCCACAACAAAGGGACAAGATGCCGCTCACCCCTATTATTGTAAGACAACCCTTTGAAAAATGGGGAGTAGATTTTGTGGAACCTATTAGTCCAGCAGCACATCCATCTCACAAGCCCGATATGTGATCATGGCCACGGACTATTTCACTAAATGGACTGAAGCCAGATCCTCGAAGCGAGCTGATGCACGAACAACAACAAAATTCTTATATGAGCAAATTATCTCGAGGTTCGGCTGCCCATTAGAATTAGTTAGTGATCACGGCTCACATTGTATTAATGAGGTGATTGATCATTTACTTGCTGGATTCTTTGTGGTCCATCGAAAATCATCACCTTATTATCCACAGGCTAATGGTCAATCAGAGAGTACAAACAAAATTTTGTGTACTATCTTGACCAAAACCTTGGAAGCAAGTCGAACGGACTGGGAACATAAGCTGATAGCAGCCCTATGGGCATACCAAACATCATATAAAGTAGCGACGGGATACACTCCCTTCCGTCTAGCTTATGGTATTGAGGTAGTAATGCCTATGGAATACCTAGTCCCGAGCTTAAGGATTGCAATGCAAGAACGTCTGACAGAGAATACATTAGATGAAAGGCTAATCGATTTAGAGAAGCTTGATGAGACCAGGCTAATAGCATCACATGGACTCATGGTCGAGAAACTACACAGGAAACGCTGGTTTGACAAAAATTTAAACAAAAAGAACTGAAAACGGGGGACCTTGTCCTCATGTATGGATGTAGGAAGCACAAGAAAAAAGAAACTCAAATACAGAGACCTGGAACCCTTCCGAGTGTCTGAGATCACACCTCAGGGGTCGGTTAGAATTGAGACAATTGACGGCGTACAGATGCAGGGTTATGTCAATGGAAGCAAACTCAAAAAATATTTTGGACCACTGACCCAAGAGATGCTCTTGCAAGAACATCTCTTAAAACAACAAAAACAGCTCGCAAAGGAAAAAATTCAGCAAGCTCAAGAAGAGGCTAAGGCAAGGGAGGCCAAAGCTAAACAATTACTTCAAAAGAGAATGCTTCCTTGAATCTCTCGGATGAAGAGGAACTGAACATTGCGCCAGCACAAATCAAGGTGAAACTCTCTACAGCTAAAGGCCATGCAATGAGCATTGCACTTATCGATACGGGATCAAGTCATAACCTGATCTCATATGAGACATGGGTAGCCTTAGATAGACCACACCTTGAACCCACTAATGCACAAGTACACATTGTGCACTTGATAACTATGAAAGCTGAGAGATTTTTAAGTGTTAACATTTCCATCAGAAATAATTCCTTGTTGGTTAGGAAGGTGTTTGTCATGCCTGCAGGAGGAAATGATCCTAGGACAATATGGATTTGTGCCAGCAAATGTAATATCCAATGGGAGAAGAGGGCAGCACTGTTGAACAAGGGCAGCAATGTCATGTCCATACCCTTATGGAGCCTGACAAACACAGGGAAATAGACCATGATTGAGGAGAGAATGACACCAAGCAAGGTAACATCAACTCATAAAACAGAACAAGCATTAGTTCCACAAACTCTACATAAACAATATCCAAAGTCACAGGGTACATAGAAATGGGTCCCCAAGATTCAACTCAAAAACTAGCCCCACAAGGAGGAGAAGAAGGATAATACAAAGACAGTAAGAAAGATTTACAAAGGAGCCAAAAATCAAAATTGGCCTTCACAAACAGGTTGGCAGTACTCGAGACATACCAACATCCCACAAGGCCTTCATAAGTAATGGGTCCGAAAGGATTTACTACGGGCATCGCAAGGATACTACCAAGGCAATACGACAGTGTGGATACCCAAACCCCACTTAGTGGCCACCGCCACAAACTGTTCTAGTGCAGTAACAAAAGAAAGGTCAGTAAAAGCATGCACCACCAACACCCAACTAAAACCAATGCTAAAATTGCACAAACATTGGTATGGAGGAGAAAGACAACTCAAGAAGATGGGTTGAGGATTGCCAAAGCACTGTCAGTAACCACTTCGATCAAGGAGCTAGACAAATACCCTAAAAGAAACAAAGAAGTTCAGCCAAAGGACACGGATAAAAGCCCCCACCCACAGGACCCAGTAACAACATTATTTAGTTGGGTGGAAGGAAGAATCAAAAACTCCCACACGGAGCTAAAACACCTGCAGCAACACCTACCCAGAAGTGCTAAGGTGTTACCTTGGTTTTCATGGCAAATAAAAGATAAAGGTATTCATTTGTTTCCCAATGGATACAAAGTAAACTGGGTATCATCACTCATTTAATGCATGTTTGAATGACTGAGCATGAGGAAAAAAAATAGAAGGTATCAATCTTGCACATTCATGATCCAAAAAAGTTCACGCCGTGAGCCAATCCTAAAAAGTTCACATCGTGAACTGGTTCAAAGAAGTTCACACCATGAGCCAATCCTAAAAAGTTCACACCGTGAACTGGTTCAAAAACATTCACGCCATGAAATGGTAACTTCTCACGGGCTAATCGCAAGACACCATGTGGCTTTCTTCATTAAGGTAGCCGCCCAGTCCGACGGTTGTGCTATAAATTCAAAAATTATTTCCTTTTTTGTCATTTTGCATCGTGTGTTCCATCGCAAAGTGCCTTGAGCTCCCACTTTCGATCATGCATCACCTTCCTCGGTTCTTCCAACCCTAATCGACATTCACCGATTAAGGTGGGAGCTTGGACCATTTCTCATTTTGTTTTCTTATTCTTTTTTCCTTTTTTTTAATTTTTTATTTCTATGATCAATCAATATCATGCTCTTTATCATCATGTGCATTAGTATCGTCCAAATTCTGTGTTTTTTTTATTGCGGTATCATCACTTGCACACATTGAATCCTTTGATAAACAAAAACATAAAAACTTTAACATCACAAAAACCTGCAGTTTCACGAAACTGCCATGAAACTGTAGTTTCACAGAACAACAAAAACCTGCAACTTCACGCTTCCTTGTAGTTTCACGAAACTTGTATTTCTCACGCAACCTGTAATTCTCACGGGATTCTGTCTCATGGAACTCCCTTTCACGAGACTAACTCTCACGGGATTCTGTCTCACGGAACTCCCTTTCACAAGACTAACTCTCACGGGATTCCATCTCACGGAACTCCCTTTCACGTAACCACATCTCATGTGACAAACTCTCACGGAACTTCCTTTCACGAGACTAACTTTCACGGGATTTAGTCTCACGGAACTTCCTTTCACAGCTTTAACTTTCATGTGACAAACTCTCACGGGATTTAGTCTCATGGAACTCCCTTTCACAGCTTTAACTTTCATGTGACAAACTCTCACAGGATTTAGTCTCACAGATCTCCCTTTCACAGCTTTAACTTTCATGTGACAAACTCTCACGAGACTAACTCTCACGGGATTCCATCTCACGAAACTCCCTTTCATGGGTTTAACTCCCTTTCATGGGTTTAACTCTCATGAGACTAACTCTCACGGGATTCCGTCTTACGAAACTTCCTTTTATGGGTTTAACTTTCACGTGACAAACTCTCACAAGACTAACTCTCATGGGATTCCGTCTCACGGAACTCCCTTTCACGGATTTAACTTTCACGTGATAAACTCTCACGAGACTGACTCTCACGGGATTCTGTCTCACGAAACTCCCTTTCACGTAACCACATTTCATGATGTGACAACTCCTCTCACATGACCTGTAGGTTTATGGGACTACCAAGATCTTGCACCTTCATGCCACAACATTCACCTGTTCAATTAACACACCTTGTTCATTGCTCCTACACTAGCACACATCTCATCTCAGCTAAAAGGTTTACCATTTTTTTTAAATAAAAGGAATGGTACCTATCAAGACTTATGATAAAGCCACCAAGCGTGGCACCATCAAGAAGGCCGACGGCATAATAGAGTAGCTCTTAATCACAGAAGAACTCATTCGTGACGCTCTGCAGCTCCCACCAGTAGTCAAAGTCCACGCCCATGCCTTCGATAAAATGCCTTTGGATGCTATGCTGAAGAAGAGTTCGTATAAATTCAATGGGGTAGAGTATGAGAATATTCGGGATGAGGTCACGAAGAAAGCCTATAGAGCTATGTCACTGATAATGCAGGTGAAGCCAGTGGATCATTACAACAGGGTCTCGTTGAATAGGATTGCTAAAGTGCATGAAGAAAAGAAGAGGACTGGGCGTATTACATTCATAGAGAAATGGAAAACTATCTCAAGGCCCACCAGTCCAAAATATGCAACCCGTACCTAAAGTCCTCAATCATGTGGCAAAAAGGCCTCTCCCAGAGCCCGAACCAGCAGAGCAACTGCAGCTAGCATTACTACTAGAGCAACCAGCACTGACAGCAGCTGAAGAAATGCAAGAGGGCCAACCTGTACTAGTGGAAACACAAGCCATTATAAAGGAGATAAAGAAAGGGAGGAAGAAGAAGATAGAAAGGAAAATGAGGGGCATCATCCTGGATGTAGCTGCTGCAGAATCACAAAGACTAGAGGCTAAGCTGGCACACGAAATAAGATCATACCAGGAAGCATTGACAATGCAAAAAGCCACAATCAGGCAAGCCACTCAAGAGAAAACGCACTAGGTTACTCCCTCGACGAGCCTGGCACAACTAATCTTCATGAACGTGTCCCCCCTTAAGGATTAAACCTTGGCAAACACACCTGCAGAGATAGAACCAGAACCAGCAGCATCAATTCCAATGTCGGCTAAGGAATCGCAAGGTATTGAGACAGCAACAGCCCCAGTGCATGATCCAGCAGCCCATACAGATATAGGCAAAAAACCAAGAAGTGCAGAACCATCAAGCCCAAACAAAAGACGACGTCTGGAGGATGAAGAAAGACTACCCCAGCTTTCCTTCCTACTACAGAATGTCGATTATGAATAGTTCATGCCAGACACTATGGAAGGGTTGGATGAGCTATTAAAACTACCATATGCCGGACTCGAAGAAGACGCAAGCACAAGTGCACCATGGGAGCAGGAGAAAAAAGTATGGCATTGCCACCTCCTCACAACACACATGTTGCATGATCGTAACGCTGCCCTTTAGAAGCGGGTTAACGAGTCAAACACACATAAGATAGTCTGAGGTTGGCAGCCAAAAGGCTCTAAAGAATCACAAAAACTCAAGAAAGAGAAGCTACACAGGCGTGCCCAACATGAAGCAACCCGGCGATTCAAGGAGTTGGATGCTGCAAGGATGGTCTGCAAAACCGCAATATCAAACCTCCTCAGTAGCAACAATGAAACCCGTCTACAAGAGTTGGAACGCCAGTTGGCAATACAAGGCTGCAATCAACGTGGTCCGTGAAACCGCAATATCAAACCTCCTCAGCAGCAACAATGAAACCCGTCTACAAGAGTTGGAACGCCAGTTGACAATACAAGGCTACAATCAACGGCAGGAGCCTACAGATGACATGCACCTACTCCTTGAGCGTGCCTCAGAGCTAGGTCAGCTTGGTAGTAACTCCTCGGGCCCCTCCTCAAACTCTTACTCTGTTTTTGTCTACACTAACCCTCTCCTTACTTCAATACAATATAAATCTATCTGAAGACCTAGGGCTAGGTGAACTAACCCTCATTAAGTAGAATACTAAATGCGATGCTGACCCCATAATTATAATGGGAATTTTACGAGGGGATATAGTATTAACTAATCCACAAGATATCTTCTTTTATCCATTACATCCTATTGTGTTAAACCATTACATCCTATTGTGTTAAACCATCGTAGTTGGTGTTGGGTACTCCAAAACTCTAAAATTTTGGATGACAGTGTCAAAAAATTAGACCTGTTTGTTCCAGATGACATTCCCGAGACACCGGCCAGCTACGAGGTGGTAGCACACAGCTATCAATGGATTATAAGGCATGGGTGGCTCGAAGTTTACAATACTCACCAACATCTAAACTTATGTGAGTCTACCTTATATCACCCTTTTGGAATTCTAAAACTATACTCTAATATCTACAAACACTTAGAATCCATGTTAACCAATGTACCCTACAATTTTGATGCCACCCATATTGAATATCCTACCATAAATCCTGAGGATATCCCTGACCTTCAAGAATTTATGAAATCTCACAAGCCTAGCCACCCACCCCCTAGCATAGGTCATGGTTAGGAAGAGGCCTCGTCTTCATCTTCAATTTCCAGTTATCCCATATATTCTAATGTCGCTAGTAAACTCCTTAATCCCTATCCTAATGCCCCGCCTATACTAACACATCTCAGGCCGACTGCACATTCTCTACTTTCACTACTCAGCTAGATAGATTGTTCCACTAACCCTCTTGCCCCCGAGGAGATACTGGCACCTCACCCGTCTCCCCAACGGCAACCTTAGGAGGTACGTTATCCTATTCCCTAGGACAATATTGAAGCTTTCACTGATGATGATACAATTTTGGAGTCATTGTTTGGTGCAGAATATGAGGGCTTCATTCACGCTGGAAATACTTTGTTAAAGCCCAAGCTGATGTTCAAAGTACTAATGCAAGTAACACCCTTTGAACCAACTCGAAGGATTTTACTAGAAGCCTACTCCGAGGTCACACCAACAAAACAGCCTTATGTGCCATACCCTCTACGAGTACCTCGCGCAGATTTAGAAGAACTACTTTCCTTGGCTGAAGAGGGTACATTATGGGCTAATGTGGCATGGCACACAAAATTAGCCAATCCCCAATTGGCCGACTTGTTGGAGATCAGGATTGTCACTTTCATGATCAGTTATTGCTTTTGCAAGTGGAGAAAGGGTCACCCCGTACACACGAGGCGGCTATGCCACAATTGTCACAGATGAGGCACAACCCAAACTAGAGGATTTCGGAATACAGCTAGACTAGCGGAAAGAATACTTAACAATTCCAGAGTACAACCAAGTTTATATGTACGCGCCACCAACTCAACGGGTTGACCCATTGTACATGCCCCTAAAGAGAAGATGGACTCCATTGGAGTTTTAGGAGGGCAAGCAACGTGAGTCCCATGTCGATTATAATTTTTTGGTCTTCATGCTAGCAACTTTTACAGACATACGGAAGAAAGGGAAAAATATGCTCACTTGGATACATGCATGGCGCCGTATCTTGGACCCAACAATAGTGGCAAGTGTTCGATTTTTTAAATTGCTCGTGGTCCTGATTTATAAACCCAAAGAGCCCTATGATGTCTATGAAGTTGAGCAACTGCAGTTCAACATGAATCAAGGCCCATCTGACCGGGGTATGATGCTGTATTACCATCATCTAAGGTGTCTTCTGGCTTACATGCATGTTACATTCGAAGACATGGTGGACACATGGTTCTGGCGCTCACACTCAGCATTTGGTGCACCCTTCGAAAGCTTCAGTCACGCCAAATTTTTTACCGATATGAGTTCGGTGACCAGGTCTTTAGACCTCAATAATAGTTTCTGAGGATAGAACCTACATCAGGAAAGGGGGGATGTTAATCCCATTTTGGATTAACAAGTATGCTCCTCCAAATTGAGGAATAAGTGTCATGAAACGGCACTATAAAAGTTGTACATTATAAGATATTGGCCATCAAAGGCCTAGTTAAGTAAGTTTTGGGGACCCAAGTGTGAATAAGGGCCAAATGTATATAAGGCATTTTCTCATATAAAAAGACACAATCTCCCTTTGTGCTATTGAGAGCTCTTCTTTGTATCTTGAGAGAGATTTAGAGAGAGCATTCTAGCGTTTGTGCCTCTTCTATGCTTGTATGATTCATGCTTGTGTGGGAGAGTGAGAGAGAGTGATTGCGTTATGTGACGGTGTGAGCGACTCTACGGTGATAGCGTGGAGGTGGAGCTTGGAGGTTTGGAGCTTAACAAGTGAGCTTGGAGGCCTCAAGGGACTCAAGTTTGAAACATTGCGCCCTATGATAGTTGTGTTCTATTGCTCATCCTTTAGGTGAATGCATTGAGTTCCCTCTTGGAGGTGTGGTAGCCCATAACAACTTAGTTTACGGGCACACCCTAATGGACGCGGGCAAGGGTGGAGAGGTTACACCAGTTGAAGCGGTCCACCCACCAATGCATGGTGAGGAGGAACAAGAGAGATTGGGCGTGCATCACCAGCTCTTGATGTGCGATGTTGTGCCACTCCATGCCGTCTTTGGTCGTCGAACCCTGGGAGGTATCGTGCACATGGCGCATGATGTGGCTATGGCATGTAGCATAGGACTGCTTGAGTCTGTGGAGTTGGAGCACATCCCTCACCAAGTCGAGGCTTAGGTGCACTGTAAGGGGAGTGCCTTCTTCTGAATCCAACACCCACCCTATAGCTTGGCTCGTGTTGTAAGTCTCGATGAAGTAGAGACAATTGAGGAGGTTGGGTCCCCAAGGCTGCATGGTGGACAAACCACCGAGCCCAATTTGCTCCAAGCGGGTGATGACTGCTAGCTCGACGATGGCGCGGTAGCAGGGCTCGGTGTAGTAGAGCCACTTGCGCTCCACTTTATGGGTGTTATTCATAAGACTGTGGATAGTGTGGCCGCCATCAACCCACTTCATCAATGCCTCGCCCAGATGGGAGAGCTGGGAAGGGTGCTTGCCATACTCCCTGAATTGTTGGCCTACATGTCATTGCTTCTTCTGGGGAGTGTGAGTGAGAACCTCAAGAGAGAAGTTGGAGTGCTCAGGAGTGGCCATGTGAGTGTGGCGGGGTGGCAAGTGGGTAGGAGGCTCTGAAAATGTGGAAGAAAAAATGGCAATAGTTTGGCTAGGGCGCAAGGAGAAAAGTGAGAAAAATGAATTGTGGTGGGCCCTTATATAAATTTGCAGGGGAGGTACGGCCGTGTCTTTTGCAGAGGAACGACTGTGGACAGGATGAGCGAACTTAGCAAGGGAACGTCTGTAGCTTGGGGTAAGTGAACAGCCATGGCTACACTAAGTTAAAACGGGTCTGGCCTGGAAGACGAACGGCAATGGATTCATGGAAGTGAATGGCGGTGGGTTTGAGGGAGTGAATGGCCGTGGCTTAGCAAGAGTAAACAGTCGTTCATTGGCCCTTAGAGCTTCTTCTTTTTTGGCACCTTGTTAACAAGTTTTGTACCCTTGGACTATGTGGCCAGCACCCCATTACGGGTTTTGTATTGACTCCTTGCCTAATTAGCGAGGGCAACAAATCGAGTCCAATTGGGTTTGGGCAAGGTCAGTATTTCGTCTTTAAGCCTTGCTGCCTCATGGGAGGCAGCGGCTTGACAATGAGGGGTTGGAGGGGTGAGAGGTTGAGTAGAGGTGTAACGGGGGAGCCGTATGACAAGGGCAAGGGGTGGCCGAGGTTGAGGGAATATCATTGATGGAAATAGTTGGTGTAGGAGGCGTGTCCTTGGTTCCCTCCTGGATCTTCCTTTTGCCCTTATCCGAAAAGGTGTTAGTGGTAACAACTGTGCCCAGCTTTGGCCACCACCATTAGAAGCATTGCGGTGTGGTGAGCTTGGGGGCGGGATGTTATGCGTCAACAGCTTGGGTCACCATACTTGCCTATTGCCTTTATAGAACTTTCGGGCTTTGAGAAGAATTTTTGGTACCCACATGTAAGTAGTTGTGGTGTGAGGACAAGGTGGGCTTTATTGATGGCTTTGCTTTGGTGGTGGCTTTCCCAAATGTTCTCCCTGACCCTATGGGTTTGCGGTTGCCTTGATGGAGGCCAACATGAAGTTCTGGTAGCGTGTCTATGTGTTGAAGCCTTTGAGGTTGCCGAGGTTTGAGGGGAAAGGTGGGATCTATAGGTGATCCACAGGGTGGTAGCATCCTCATAGTAATGTTGTACGACGAGGACCTTCTTGGATACCCAACAATGAGTACTGGTGGGTCGAGTGGAAGGGGTGTGAGATGGTACCTGCTGGTAGTTAGTGGTGTTAGCAGGCAGGCATCATTGGTGGCGAGGTTTGACGTGCCACAGTGTTTTTCACTGATGAGGCTTTGTTGGATGGGGGATCTTGGTAAAGGAAAGACCTTTTCTATCTTTTTCAATAATCAGGGGAGTTGTGATTGGTGAAGAGGGTTTTACACCTTCTCGAGGGTGAGCTTTTTGACTTTGGCTCTTCATTTATCATGAGGACAACAATTTGCCTTGAGGCTAGTTGTAGTGTTATTGTCCTTGCATCCCAATCAATGTGACATTAGTTATGGCCCATCCAACCTCTACCTAGGAGAATTTCTTCTTGCATGCATGACATAGAATTTTCCTTCCAAGGGGTTATTTCCAATGTGAAATAGAATTGTGACAACACCTAAGCACTTAACAAAATACGAAGCAACGATAGTGAGAGTGGGCGGGGTGTGGAGTAAAGTTGATCTACCTAGAGAGTCCCACGTGTCATAGGACATTAAATTATGGTTAGCACACCCTTGTCTACAAGTGCTAACTTTTGGGTGAAACTTGTTGGAGTGGTTATTCCTAATCACAGATGTGCAGGTTTAACTTTTGAGTCCTCTTCTTCGAGGTCCACTACCTGAGCCATGTTTATAGAGATTTGCTAGCCTCTAAGTTTTTCTTTCTATTCCTTGCTTCTCGTTGTGTCTATTTTTCCAACTCATTTTGTTTTTGTTTTTCCTCCTTTTTGAGGTGAATTGCTTTCAAGGTGTTTTGCATGAGCGGTCCATAGTAGCATTGCAATTTGCTACCATTGAAATAACCAGCCCCATCGAGAGTTTCAATGCACACTTCCCTATGGGGTTGTTTCGGTCATTTAGGAAGGGCCCTAGTCCTCTGTATTTAATCTTTTTCTTGTGATTTTTTGTGCTATAGAGAAGGACCATGTACCCCTCAATTCATCTCTTTGTCCTTGAGTTGGTCATTGAACCATTGTTTGTGCCTTAGTTTTTCGACAATCATACCATATACAACCCTTAGACGTGTTTCTTTAAGTTTCTCGAGCTCAAAGAATCGGTCGCTCAGAACATTACCGGTGAGTCTTTCCCAATAGGCTACCCTTTAAGCTTGGCACCAAGAATTCCATAAGCATAACTACTTCAGTTCCATATGTTAGGTTGAAGGGTGTAGTGTTAATGGCTACTTTGTATGCTGTGCGATAAGCCCATAGTGCAACCGACAACTTCTCCTCTACAGTCTTGGTCAAGATGGTGCATAGAGTCTTGTTAGTGCTTGTTGCTTAGCCACTGGCTAGGGGATAATAAGGTGAAGATTTATGGTGCATGACGAGGAATTCTTGTAGTAAGAATTGTATTACCTCATTATGAAGTGGGTGCCATTGTCACTAAAACAAGCTCAAGGGGACATCCAAAGCGAAGCGAGTGTGATCACACACTCGCTAGCCGTGGATCTTGCATCGGATTTTCTTGTGGCTTGAGCTTCAACCCATTTTGTGTGGCCACTATGATATACCGGGCTTGGGTGTGTTAGGCAGCCGAGCTAATGGGACCCACAAAATCGATTTCCCATTTCTTGAATGGTTGTAAGGACATAACATGGTAGAGGGGCATCCTATCCTTATCGTGTGGAATTGCAGTCCATAGGTATTCATCACATCGTTTGACATATTTGACCACATATCCACACAAGGTTGGCTACCATAAGCTTGCCAGGAGGATCCTTCAAGCAGTGGTGTCTGCTGAAGTGTTCGCCTATGACCCTAGAGTGAGCTTATTCCAAAATAGAGACGTACTCATCCTCACAGATGTCGCGTCTCATTATTCTGTCTTTTCCTTATTTGTAAAATTGTCCTTATTGATTGGTACTAGTAGTGTGGAAAATAGTGTGGATGTGTGGAATGTGAAAATATAGATAGGTAGTGTGGTGCTTCGTTGTTGAACCTCGATCTTGAGCTTCACCACAGCATTCCTGTTAGGGTTTCTAACAAGCTCGGATGGGCAGCTACACGGGTCACAGAGAGGCCCATGCATTGGGAGCATCCTCATCTTACCACACTGCCTACTATTCTGACCCTCTCCTCTACTCTCAGCTACGCCCAAACCCTGCTGACATAAGGACCCCTTACGTCAGTGGCTCCCTCCTCGGAGCCTCTTCCGGAACGCCTTACGGCAGCGATGCTCTCATCGGAGGCGTCTATGCCGGCGGTGGAGCCTTCGCCGGCTTTGGCAGTCAGGCTTTGCTCGCAGAAGCGCAGGTTCTAGGATCGGACTTGCATCCTTACGGCCGTAATCCGCGTCATCTGCTTGCCGGATTGCACACTTATGCTCGGAACTCGTCTGGTCTTCTTGCCGCTAGACCGGATTCGCAACCTTACGGGAAGAGTTCGCATGCTTTTGCTGCCGCGGGAACCGACCTCTCGGTTCCTTACAGTGAAATTTCGCACGCTTTACATGCAAGAGGAACGGAATCCTACGGCCAGAGGTCAAATGCTTTCCTTGCCGGAGCCAGTGTAAAAGTTCCGGCAGAGAAAGCCGGGGTCCTTACCGCAGAGCAGAATGTGGTATCAGAAGTGAAGGTGTTGAAAAGGAAGGCGGGTCAGAAGCCTGTAACTGCCTCAAAAAGAGTAGACAGAAAACCTACCCTTGATGCCTTGATAAAGGAGACATGGGAGCTGCACTCTTTGTTTAGAAAAGGGCTTGCTGCTGCAGAGAAAAGGAAGACTAGTGATGATGTTGCAGAGGAAGCTAGGCCAAAGCAGAAGAAAGAAAGAACGACGCCTTCTGTAAAGCACACCAGCAAGACAGGAGGAGGATGGGGGAACTCCACCTCTCCAGGGGAGGCTCAGCCTGCAAGCAATTGGGATGAGCCTAGCAAAGGGGAGCCTGAGCCTAATGCCCCAAGCTCTTCAAACACCATGGTGAAAGATGCCTCACTGATCCCAGATGTGAGACAAGAACAGTATGCTTCAAATCTGCACAGGATTGCATGTGAGAATGTGGCCGAGTTTATGGGCAACTCATCTGATGATGACGAATCAGATGGTGAGTTCTATACGGATTCGGATGAGGGGGCACCGGATCCATTTGTTAAATCTTCTAACAATCTGAAGAGCCGAGAAGAGCAGGCTTATGACTTCTTCTTACAGCTTTTAGAAGAGAATCAGGAGTTGCTGAATCTATACAAGGAGCAGTGCAATGTGGGGAAGTTTGAGTGCTTGGTGTGCTCCAGTATGGCTGGAAAATCCATCAAGAGGTTCAATGGCCTAGCTAGTGTTGTCATGCACGCAAGCAAAATTCAGAAGACTAAGAAAAAACAGGAGCATCGAGGCTATGGTCGTGCTGTATGCTCTATTCTGGGTTGGGATCTTTGCAGAATGCCAGCAGTATCTAACTGCACAGGCGTCCGCCCCAGAGGTTGTCTTCCACCAGATGAAGAGGTCAGCGTATTACTTTGGTCGATATGCCTTGGTTTTTCTGTTTTCCTTGGAGCTACATGTGTGTGTGTGTGTGTGTGTGTGTGAGAGAGAGAGAGAGAGAGAGAGAGAGAGAGAGAGAGAAAGAGAGACCTTGCTGCCCTTTCAGGAACATGAGGGTTCAGTCCACCTAAATGTGGAAGATGGGGATGGTCTGGAATTCCAAGAAGAGGAGAAGAATGCTGAAGCATTAGAGGAGCAGGAGGATGAGGAGAGGAGCCATGAAGCATCAGAGGACAGTGATTCAAGTGAAGCCTCAGAGGAGAGTGATGCTGGTGAAGACAATGAAGTTGAGGAGTGACATGAAGGTTTAAGTTCATAGTCATGTGGAACAATCATTGGCACATGATAAGCGCAGTGGTAGCACCCTATCTACTTTTCGTTATAGCATGGTTTGAATTGGCTTTTTGTATACTGGCCAGTGCCAACCCAGCTAGTATGGTTTTAATCCATGTTTTTGGCCGAAGCCTTAAAAAAAATGCTGGAGATGGAAGTATTTGCGATATTACAAAAAGAAAGTTAGAAAATTACCCTTAAAAATCATGAACTCTCGTCTTTGTAATGGATTGTGAAAGTGGTAGAACGCTTTTGATCTGCTCCCTGTTATGGACTGTGCTGGTGCCTTTATTCTGATGTGTGCAAATCATAAGTATGTGAAGTGCCCATCATGTTATTACAAGGAGATGCAATACACCATTTCTTCAGGAGCTGAAATTTACATAGTCAACATTATGTAATGTGCACTAGAGAGGGAGAGAGAGAGAGAGAGAGGCAATACACCATTTCTTCAGGAGCTGAAATTTACATAGTCAACATTTATGTAATGTGCACTAGAGAGAGAGAGAGAGAGAGAGAGAGTCTGCAAGGGCCATATGTGACCTATGGGGCCAGTTACAAAGCAGGTCTTCTCACCAAATTGAAAAAAAAGGAAAAGACAAAGGCGGAAGAGTCGTTTTTGGTAAGCATCATGTTCATATACATGTACATCACTTAAAGATTAGGAGTATATTGGTTTCAGAATGCGAAACTCTTGGATAAGAGCTCATCTTTCTGCTGAAAACTGCCCACTTTGTAGCCTCTGAGCAGTCCTTACTTGTGTGGAGTGTGCTCCTCAGATTTCCATAGTGTTGTGCCTTTGAGAGATCTGGAATGCTCAAGGATTGTGATTGGCTTTTGACCTTTGAGCTCAATGCAAGATGTAGCTTTTGCATTCCATTCAATTATTGGTGTGGCTTTATTAACTTTGCTATGATTCGTCAAAGCTTTCTTCTGCAATACACCACCCTAGACAGATCTTAAGGTCCAGGCATTCCTTGTGCTTTGGCCTTGAGTTTTGAGATCACACGCTCCTCAATTTTGTTAGAAATTGACCTAAAGACTACTTTGAGATCTCCAATTGGTATGCTAATGCTTCTTTTTACATCCTTGACCTTAGTCAACACTTCGTTGGCACGATGAATCTGTCCTTCTAAACCTAGGTTGTGATACAATTTTCAAATTCAGGGAGTCTTTCTTAGAGCAAGCTCCTCCGTTTGAAGCTGGATAATATGTTGGTAAACTCTAAATTGTTTGAGAAGTAAACATAGGTAATAGTAATGAAACCTAAAAGTGGGCTCCTCCGTTTGAAGCTGGATAATATGTTGGTAAACTCTAAATTGTTTGAGAAGTAATCATAGGTAATAGTAATGCAACCTAAAAGTGGGCTTTCAATGGTACGATCCTCAGAAGAACACTTCTATGAAGGCCATTTACTGACGGGTACAAATATGTACATCAAAGCACTGGTCCATGGAGGCACATTGAACAATTTTTTTTGAAAAAGATCAAGTGGCTTTGGACACCGTCTGGGAAAATAAGGTCAGAGAGCAAGATATTAAAGAAACCTGGGTAAAAAGCATTCATGGGTAACTTATCCTTGTCCTTATGGCTTCACATTTGAGCAGCCTTCATAGAAGTGTCTTGTGTGGGTAGATCTCCGCCCTTGGATTTGGCTGGCCTTGTATGAAGTGGATAAACCATTGGGCAATCTTTTGTGCCCTCCAGTTCTAGTGCACTAATGCCCCTACCTCTTTTGAGACGGCTACATAACCAGGTCTGTATGGTTGAAATGAGAATCAAACTACAGTTTGGTGCTCTTTAGACAGAGCATGTTTCCATTATAGAAGTTTGAACACTATGTGAGAGATTCATTAGTCCCAAACCAGGGAAGATTGGGGGCAAAAGAGATGGGAAGGAGCACGTTTGTGAGGAAGGCAAGAACGGTAAATGTTGTTGCCCTTTATAGAAGCTGAACCTAATGGGGGGAAAGATGCTGGTGAAAAATCTACAGAGGAGAAGTAGATATGGCTGGAAGTGGTATGATGAAGACCCCTTGTATCAGGCAGGAATAGCAATCAAAATTAGAGTGGAAATCTGAGTTAAGTGAAGGACTTGGAAAGAAAGGAGCTGTGACACCCAATGAATCTAACAGTGCTTCCATAAGGGAGAGCAAGTGATAAGTGGAAGTAGGTCTTTAATAAGAATGCTTTCAAATCCAAGTCGCCTCCTCCCATTTACCAACTCCGGTTTTTTTTGATAGTGTGTTTAGGGTCTTGAACATAAGTCATAGTGATTCTTCTTCTCTATTCTGTCAAGCTGAGGGGGTCAGAAAAGAACGTTATGAAGAGTTACCGTGGAAGCAAAAACTTGGGTTGATTTTTTATTTTTGACTCTCCAAGGGATGTGATAATGCTTCTAGACTCTCAACCTTAGGGCTTGTTGGGAGGTACTATCCTTTAGAAATGGGTTTTGAAGGGATGCTTGTGGAATGTCAAAGGGATGAAAGGCAAAATGAAAAGAGAGGCACCTTCTAGAGTTGTGAGGGAAAATAAACAGCTCTAGATTCGGACGGTTCAGGAGCATAACCATCTTGGGAAGAAGATGTAAGAGGAAACAAAGTGCATTGCATACACTCACTTGCATTGTAGGCACTTTGTTTCTTGCATTGTCTATGCTTGCTTGCTTGCATTATATGCACACGTGTAGGCAAACACTCAGTAGATGTAGGATCTTTCACAACATAAAATTCTAAACTCAAATTGCAAAATAGTAGAGTAAGAGAATAATATTGTAACATGATATGATAGATGGCAAAGTTTCCATATCCATGTACTCTTGTAAAGGGAACTTCTAGGGTTGATATGAGACGTTGGTTGTATGTTAATAGAAGCTAAGGAGTAAACTTATTGTGAAGACTAATGATCTGTATGGAGAAGGGGTTGGTAGTGTCTCTATATATGCCTATATAAGGTGGCCATGATTAGATTGTGTTTGTGTACGGTCATAGTTGATGTTACAATTTGTGGTGTTGAATTGGCCTATAAAGAACTAGTAAAACACTACTATGCAATGTGTGTACTCCCACATCCTTCCCGGCTCATCATCTTGGGCCTCACAAAACTTTGGATAGGGTGTCCGAATTTTGTGAGGCCCAAGGCTATGTGTGGGTTGTTATGGAATTATGTTCCACTCTAGCATGTAGCGTATTTGGCATTGTATCAAATCTTATCTAAGTTATCTACACCATTTGGCCACTTAGGTCATCATCACGCGAGGATGTAAGCTACTCAAGGTGCTCAACCATGGGTGCTTAGGTCATCATTGTGTGTGAATATGAGGATGTAAGGTACTCAAGGTGCTCAACCATGGGCACTTCTCATAATAGGGCATGTACAAACATGAGTTAGATGAAAGGAGTTGCAGCAAAAGGCTTGGCAAATTGGAATTGCTACTTTCTCTATCAACACAATGGAAGGCAAAGGTAAATATCAAGGGTAGGTAGTTTGGTAAACTCTTCTCAAATGATAGGAAGAAGAAGGTCAATTTTTTTTACTACAATAAGAAAGATCATTTCCAAAATGGTTGCAGAAAGAAATAGGTATATGAGAAGAATGGTACTCTCAAGATTACAAAAAGAGAGTAGCATCAATGTCCATAGGAAATTATAGCTCTTTGTGAAAATCAAAGAGTGTTGTAAATGATGCCCATAGGAAATTAGAGCTATTTGTGCAAATCAAAGAGATATGTGTAAAAATAGTCCACTATCTTAAGACCTTTATGACAGTTCTTTTTCTCAAACAAAAAAATTAGAGAAAACCATAGACTTGAAACAAATTAAAATCATGAACCTTACGTAAATAAATTTCAAAAATAAAAGAGAGGTCATCGTCGACACAAGATTGGATTCAATCTCCTTCTTTGCATTAGTGGATCCTCCTTCCTTATGAGAGTATTTTAATCATGTATTGGCAAAAATAGCCCAAGGAGCATTAATAGCATACCTTTTCCAAAAGTGGGCTCATTTACAAAAAATAGATGGACTACCCATAAACCTTAGTGCAACTAGTAAACTAATGTGTGAACCCAAAAATAATGGCTAGCTCAAATGTACAATGCCAGCACATGTATACAAAATATTGGGCACACGACCATAGCCCAAAATAATCAAAATTGAGGCATGAACCACTCAAAGTAGATGCTCAATAAATAGAGCCATCCAACATAAATGCCGAGAGACTAACTCAATCGTGCATAGACCATCGTCCATGGGAGACAGACTTCAACCACGCGCTAGCATCGATGGGAGACACACTACAACCATATGAATACGGCGCTCATACACCTCAGAGTAGATGCTCAATAAATAGAGGCATGCGACATAAATGCCACGAGACTAACTCAACCGTGCATAGATCATCATTCATGGGAGACACACTTCAATCGTGCGCTAGCATCGATGGGAGACACACTACAACCATACGAATACTTGCCGCTCATACATCTACTCACAATAAACAATAATGTTAGTTGCAACATACGCAAATAATCTCGTGAAAAATGCAAATAATATGTAGGGAGTACAATGGTGTCACAAGCATCCCTGATCAAAATTAGAGGTATGTAGTCTATTACAAACAATGATCTTTAGTAATCCATGATGCACAAACACTTATTTAATTAAAACATGTGCACAGCTTGATAAGCAGTCAATGTCTTTTTACAAGCAATGAAATAAGCCCATTTGCTAAATCTACCTATAATAGTCCAAATCATATGAGTCTTGCTAGCTGTAAAGGAAATCTAGTAATGAAATCAGAATCATTCTTGTATTTATAAAAAAAATTAGAATAACTTTCATATGTTCCTTTCATGTTATCAAAAGAAATCCCCTCAATAGTGCGTATAATATGTCTATCTGATATTAAAGGTTGAGAAAGCAAATGTTGAATACTTTGCTGATTAGTTTTAATGATAAACTCATAATCCATAGGATAATGCTTCCAATGCATGAACAACAATAATAAATTCTGTATCATAAGTACTATACTTAACCTCCAATGTTTTCAATTTTCTACTTTCAAAAGAAATTGGATAATTATCTTGCATAAGCACATCACTAATACCATGTCCACTAGTATCAGTCACTACCACAAAGAATGGTCTAAGGAAATCAGATAATGTTAAAATAGGTGCACGGGTTAGTACACACTTAAAACTTTTCTTGCACGTCAGTCCAATGAAAAACTTTAGCATTTTTTTATAATTCATTCAAGTAATGAGATTTGTTGTTGGTAGGCATCTCTCCCAGCTACCACGTGTATATCCCGCATGCTGAAGTTGTAATAAAAAAGGCTTGATATAAAGGGTAAACTACCTTGGGGTCCCCTCTATCCCCCCACCTTTATGGTGGGTTACCAAGATCTAGGGACAGGGGGACCCCGACTTCTTGCAGTGGCTTCTATCGCCTTGCTTTTGCTTAGCTCTGTGTCCCACTCCTTGCCAAATCCTATAGTGGTATCAGAGCCTTGGTGGGTTGTGTGGTGCTACTGGTCTTTACTGTTAGCTTTAGCTCCTCAGTTGTTTGTTGCTTTCACTTGCTACATGCTTAGAGCTATGAAACTTCCCATGGGTGGTTTCCAGCCATGCAGGGGCCTGTGTTACACACCCAGGTGGGTCTAGCACTGCTGGCTAGCTGATGATAGGCCGGGGTTGTGTGCTACCTTTGTCTGTGGATCTATGTCGGACACTAGGGAGTGTTGGCGGGTGTCTCTCCCAACTGCCATGTGTGTATATCCCACATGCTAAAGTTGCAATAAAAAAGGCTTAATATAAAGGGTAAATTACATTGGGGTCCCCTCTATCCCCCCACCTTTATGGTGGGTTACCGGGATCAGGGGATGGGGGGACCCGGCCTGCAGTGGCCTCTATCGCCTTACTTTTGCTCAGCTTTGCACCTCGCTCCCTGCCCGATCCTACATTTGTAAGCAAAGTTTTTTACAAATATTCTATAATAAGAACATAAACCAAGAAAAGATCTCAATTCATGAATGTCCTTTGGTCTAAGCCATGATCTAATGGTATCTATCATTTTAGGATCTACACGAATTCCATCACTAGACACAATATGCCTAAGGTATTCAATTTCTTTTTGAAAGAAGTCACTCTTGCCCGGATTGGCATAAAGTTGATTATCCTTCAAAAGATTAAACTACTATTTCTAAGTATTCATCAAAGAAAATAATCATGAAATTTTGTTAGTTTAGGAACATACGGTTCATCATGTGACTAAATGTAGCCGGAGAGCTAGTAAGTCCAAAAGGCATTACTAAAAGCTCATAAGTCCAAAAAGCATTACTTCAAGAATATATGGATCATCATGTAACTAAATGTAACTGGAGCATTAGTGAGTCCAAAAGGCATTACTAAAAGCTCATAATGACCCGTTTACATGCGAAAGGCAGTCTTATAGACATCTTCTTCCACCATTGTAACCTGATGATAACTTGATTTAAGGTCAATTTTGGAAAATACCTTGGCTCCTCTTAACTTATTCAAAAGATCATCCACACATGGGATACGATATCTATTCTTGACATTATTCTTATTTAAAGCTTGGTAGTCTATATACATGTGAAACATTCCATTCTTCTTTTTGACGAGAAGAACATGTACTTCATATGGTGAACTACTAGCCCTAATAAGTTTCCTATTAAGTAGGTCCTCAATCTGACTATGGATCTCTTTTTCTCTAGAAAATTTATTCTATAAGGAGCTCTACAAGGTGGAATGCTACCAAGGATAATGTTTATCCTATGGTCTTTCGGTCTAGAATTAGGCAATCTAGGAGGCAACTCATTTATAAAACAATTTGAAAATTTGTGAAATGAATGGCTCATGTGACTATATAAGTCTTTTCCTTTTTCCTCATAGTTTGCTTGGCTTGGGTAGTATGGCGAAGGAGTGCATAACCACTAGATTCCTATAATTCTTTCAAACATACATTCTCACCATTGAATGCAAAAGATAAGTCTAAGAATTATAATCAATGCAAGGATTGTTCTCGTGTCTCTATGGCATACGGAGAATAACATTATATGAGTGCAAAGGTGTAATAATAAAAGTGTGAGGTTGCCTATATGGTGCAATAGATAAACTACATATTTCACTACCTTAGTACAATTATAATTTTTTCCTTGAAAAGCAACAATCTTGTACTTTGAAGGAATGGACTTCAACTTAAGAGCATGCACAAGCTTTTCAGAAATAAAATCATGCGTAATTCTGTCATCATGCAATATATTTACTTTCTTGTCCTTAAATTTTTATTTCATTTTTAGAAGCATATGAGGTGAAACTATCTTTACAATGGATTTAGGCATACCTAGATCATCGAAAATATATTCATGTTTGGAATTACCCTCTTGCTCAAGAGACAAGTCGTCATCCTCTAGATCTTCTCCTCACCCATCAATTATGTTGGCTCGTGCAGTTGGCTGCTTCTTCTTCTCTGGGAAATTAGGTGCGATATGTACTCTTTGTCCACAATTGTAGCACTTCACATTTCTAGGTACATAATCTCGCTTCTTCGTTGTGTCATCCCTCTTTTTGTTATTGTTGTTAGCACCTCGATTTATTGTTATTAGAAACAACACCTCTAGTATCATTGGTGTGCCTATCAAATTTACAAAAAGGAATAAACTTTTTAAAATTTTTAGCATGAGAACCTTGAGGTGATTTGTAGGATTTTACACTTGGCACATAAAATGAATATGATGGCCTTAAAGGCTTTAACATATAAGTGTCAGCTTTTGTAAGCTTTCGTAATAAATCTTATAGATTTTATAAGCTTAAGATCTAAGCTTTGTAGTAGCTTACCCTAGCTTCTAGCTAAGTTAGCTAATAACTCATTATAGCTATGCTAGCTAATAGCCATGAGCTATAGCTTAACCAAGGCAACAAAAAATCACCGGTGGTAGCGCGAAACAACCTGAGATGTTTTTTTATTATTAAAAAAGTGATGGAGGAAAATCACCCCTCACCCTTGAATTGTCATGAATCACAAATTTGATGCTTTTATAATTTTGAGAGAGGAAAATAATGCTCACTATCTGCTAAATACATCCATGGCTTCACAAATAAGAAAGGTGGCTTTTGGGCTTGAGAATGGTTTTGAAAAGTGGACTTGATGAAGGTGATGAAGAAAGGCTTTACCTAATGGTCCAAAAACCCTTTGCCAAAATCATGTATTTTGACCTTCCAATTCACATGTATCTTTGACAGTGCCTTGTAGCCTTTTGCCTCTACCCATGCAATGATTTCTTGATTTCTTGAAGCCTTAAGAGTCTCCAAATTAACTTCCATGGCCTCCTTTGCTTCAAAATCTTTCATAAAAAGATTATTTTGAAATTTTCTCCAAAAAGTCCTCCCCTTGAGTGGTCCCCAAAGCTTTGATACCACTATTAGGACCTTTATGACACTTGGAGAAGAATTCTTTAGACATAAAAATTAGAGCAAACCATAGACTTAAAACAAATTAAAAGCATGAACCTTACGTAAACAAATTTCTACCAAAGTAAATAAACACGAAAGCTTGAAAATAAGAGAGAGGTCATCGTCGATACAAGATTGGGTTCAATCTCCCCCTCTTTGTGTAAGTGGCTCCTCCTTCCTTATGAGAGTATGTTAATCAATTATTGGCAAAAATAGCCCAAGGAGCCATTAATAGCTTTCCTTTTCCAAAAGTGGATTTGTTTACAAAAATAGATAGACTAACCACAAACCTTAGTGCAACTAGTAAACTAATGTGTGAACCCAAAAATAATGGCTAGCTCAAATGTATAATGCTAGCACATGTATACAAAATATTGGGCACACGGCCATAGTTCAAAATAATGTTATATGAACCACTCAAAGTAAATGCTCAATAAATAGAGCTATGCAATAGCACACATATACCATAAATATTGGGAGACTAACTCGATCGTGCATGGATCATCATCTCCACCACAGGAGACACAAAATTCAACCGTGCGCTAGAATTGATGGGAGACACTACATCCAAACAAATACTCGCCACTCATACACCTACTCACAATAAACAATAATGTTAGTTATTATTTGTGACACACACAAATAATCCTGTGATGCAAATAATCCGTAGGTAGTACGATGGTGTCACAAGTATCTCCAATCCAACCATAGCGGTATGTAGCTAACATCCATACATCTAGACATGGTGGATCTATTGGATATGCATCAAACCATAGTTAAAAGAATTAGTATACCTCTTGTTCAAGTCATGAGATTATCTTAGCCTATTGGATATGCATCAAACCATAGTTAAAAGAATTAGTATACCTCCTGTTCAAGTCATGAGATTATCTTAGCCTTGTCGAAGCATGTGACATTCGGCATTGCCTTAGAGCCGTAAATGCAACTTCCCTATGTGGGTGTGCTAGCTCATCTGCCTTAACCTCACTTTGTTACCACACCGGAATACTCCTTTATTAATGTGGTGAAGGGAGACCTCTTTATGCCTAGATGGAGGAAACAAGATATGGTCCTTCACAATGGTTCTCTCTCATAAAAGGTAGAGGACGAAGGGGAAGCTAATACAAGAAGATAACCTACAACCAATCCTATCTAGCAAGCATCCATTAAGCATGCAAGATTCAATAGCATACATACAAGAAAGAAGAGGGAAGATGAGGGATCACAAGTAAACTATTGCAAGGGAATGATTGTGTATTGCTAATTTAAGAAGGCAACCTACAACCAATCCTATCTAGCAAGAATCTATCAAGCATGCAAGATTCAATAGCATACATGCAAGTAAGAATCTATCAAGCATGCAAGATTCAATAGCATACATGCAAGTAAGAAGATCACAAGCAAACTATTACAAGGGAATGATTGTTTATTGCATATTGTAAAAATGACATATCTACAAGTGACTAGTTTTCACATTAGATTGGACAAACTTAAAAAATGGCCCAATGTTAATGTTAACCACTCTGTAGGTTAACATGGTTTCATCCACTTGATGCTTTACCATCTGACTCACTTGTACATGCACTCATCTTTTGCAAGACGATGCTGGAACATATAAACTGCCTTACTCTATGTTTAATGTCAAATAGGCAAACTCTATGGACTCCGTGTATATACTTGCTTAAGACTAGTAATAGAGGTTAGACCATTGTTAACTTTTGTCAGCCTGGTATGAAATCTAATCATTTGTATATAAGTCATTTTTGACAATAAGTAAGACAATCATTCCCTTGCACAATACTTTACTTGTTGTGAGCTCTTCTTTTCTCTATTGTTGCTTGCTTATATGCTATTGGATTCACGCATGTGAGATAGATGCTTGCTTTATTCCTTTAGCTTCTTCATATCCCTCCTTTTATGAGAGAGAACCATTGTAAAACATCTCTTGTTGCCTCCATCTAGGCATAGAGAGCTCTCCCTTCACCCCTTTAGCAAAGGAGCATTTTGGTGTGACAATGGAGTGAGGACGACATAGACGGATGAACTAGCACACCTATATAGGAAAGTTATAGTTCTTTTGTGGCTCGAAGGTAATACCCAACAACACATACTTTGGAAAGGCTAAGGTGAGCTCTTGACATGAACATATTTGGCACCGCTCTCAAGAAGTAGCCTAGGGCTTAGCTTTCTCCATCCATTCCATGCTATTGGGATCACCCAATATTGCCTAGTGTTGATTAAGAGGTCACACTCCAAAAAGCATATGGTTGGATGTGTTTAGTTATTGTTTTTAATTTTGATTTGAACTTTATTTGCATTAGGGCATTCTAGTTTCATCTATTTAGAAGGGAAAAACCCTGGTTCATGGGTGATTTCCATGAAATTAGAGATCAAGAGACTTAGAATTAATTGCTTTGAGCCAAGGAATAGCTTAGCAATTGTGATTAGGAGTGGAATCCACTTTGAAAACATGATCATTGAGCTCTAATTGTGATTAGGAGTGGAATCCACTTAGAGTGGGATAGTTAATTGTATTCATGCATTTTATAAATTTTTCATGCATTGTTTGAATTAGTAACTTAGAAGCATGCAAATCCTTGTTAATTAATTGCATAATTTTTTCATGCATTATTTGAATAAGTAGCTTAGAAACATGCAAATCCTCATTAACAACTTGCATATAACAACTATTGACCAAATTAGGATCATTAATCAACCCCTATTAAGTTCAAAAAATCTTAGGCCAAACCAACTCTCAGGTTGGGGATGTGAGCCCATGCAAAAAGGCTTATTTTATAAAAGGGAAGTAGGTGAGCCATGTTCATACAAAAAAGATATGAGTATTAAAAATCACCCCCCATTAAGTTCAACAACTCTAAAAAGTAACCAAAAACTAGGCCAAACAAGCTCTCGGGTTGGGGATGTGAGCCCACATTCCCATACAAAAAGGCTTATTTTATAAAAGAAAAGTATAAGCCATGTTCATACAAAACAGTTGTGAGCTTGTAGGCTTGAGCTTGAAACTGTGAACCTAGAGACGTGAACTTGGATATGTGAACCTAAATATGTGAGTCTAGAGGCTTGAACCTGGATAGATGAACCTGTAGACATGAACCTGCATACATGAGCCTACACATATGAGCCTAGAGGTATCATGAATGTGGACATGTGAATTTGCAGACATGAGGAAAAAAAAGAACGTGTTTGAACGATTTTTAGACTTGCACTAGAAGCACTAAGGACCTTTGATTTTGCGAAATCAATCTAGACTAATTGATGGAAACAATAATATAATCAACTATAGCGTATCAAACCAAACTTCCTCAACCCCACCAAGCCTTTGATCCCACCAAGAAACTAAAAATCACCAGAGTGATCCCCTTCAAGAAGGCTAGACTCCTTTGAATCTACCTTAAACAAGGAGATTTAGAAAGAAACAACTAGATTCATAAACAATGCCATTAATTCTATGAAGAAGGCATTAAATCACTTTGTTTTTAGGCAAATCTCTAGCAAAGGAGTGGGAGCAGGACTAAGAACCTCAAGGTTTGCTCCCTTTGAAAGCGATCGAATCAAGTTCGATGCCACAATGGTTTTAAACATGTTGATTCTTGGTTGGGTTTATCCCAAGAATATACTTGGCCTACGGATAAATTTGGGCCAAGCTTTGCAAGAAGCGGTGAGACAAGTGGATCCCAGCGGCACAACTCTACAACATCAAGTAAAAAGAGCATGAGTTTATGAGAGATTATGTCTCTCACCTTAAACATTAAGCAACAAGAGTATGAGGAATGAGGAGCCACATGATATTGTGTCCAACTTTTAGGTTATATAAGGAGAGACATCAGTGATGGTACTTCAAACCTTTGTCTAATAGAATGGGAGAGAAAGAGGCCCCATTGCAATATTATCATTATCAAGGACCCCATCAAGTAGTAGAGTTCCCACTCAAAATGGTTGCTCCTACTCAGTAAGCAATAATGACTAACAAAGCTCCTCACAAGTAATAACGACTCCATTTACCTATAAAAAGTGTGGAGTAGACCAACTCATCAAGGATTGTCCATACAAGTCAAGCAAAAGAGATGACTTTCACCAATCTTGCAACAAATAAGTATAGAATTTGGACAAATAACTTGGACAGATAGTAGCGCCACTAAATGTGTCAAGCCCAGGCCTACCAATTTTGAACAAAGACAAGGTAGATGTACAATTACCGACCTTTGCCTCTAAAAAAGGTAGGAGAAGGGGGTAAGAAAGGGTGAATCATTGGTCCTAATCCAAGATGGTTGAGACGAGGGAACAATAGAGATGGATCCAACAAGATCCAGCCAAGATAGCATCTTAATACAAAAATCTCTTAAATAGATGGACAAGGAGAGGCCAATAATTTCAAAGGGCATGTAACAATATCCCAATGGTGAGAGAGAAGTTAAAAAATTAGAAATTACAAAGGCCTTACTTAGGGAAGCTTAGGAAAGTTCAAACACATACTAAGGAATAGTAAGACTATTAAAATAGTGTACACCCTGTTTAGAAACATAGACCAAGGCTAGGCTTAGCTTAGGTGGATTAAAGTAAATGCTAAACATGATTAAGATAACATGAGCAAGAATAATGAATAACTAAAAAGAGATGAAGAAGAAATGCAAACAAATGGACTTACTTGATATTACTTGAGATGAGTCGATTGTATTTACATTGCTTGAAGGTGCCCCTTTTATATGAGGTGGCTACTAAGTTTCTTGAGATTAAATTAGCTTTGATGATGTGGCAACTTGCTAGATGACCTTGTACCTTACTCACTCCCAACCTCTTCCTTGTGCTCTTTGGCACCATATTTCTCAACACCCCCCCTTGGTGCCAAATCTTTGGGCTACTCAAGGTGGTTGGATATCGGTTACAAAGTCTTGTTTTGACTTTTTACTTTCTACATTCTCCTATGTGCGGTGAGCAACTTTGGCCCATGTGCTACTTTGGCACTTCCCCCCCTTAATGCTTTTGGCTCTAGGTGAGTGATAAATTTCCAGCTTGGGTATGTCATCGGTCCCAGAGGTTGGTTACAAGCACTTTTTGTAGGAAGACAACAAGTTTTTGTTTAAGAGTTGGGTAGTGAGACTGGTAGCTTCTTTGTTGCTTCGTTCTTTTTTGCATCTCTTTCGCTTTTTCTTCTTGAATTCTTTTCTTCTTGTTCATTTTGATATTTCCCTCTTCATTGTGCCTTTGGTTCTTTTTCTTACACACTGATGCAACATTATGTCATGCTACCCCATGAGCTTCTTGAGTCTCTATGGCAGTGGCTTAGGACCCCAAAAAATGCAAACACAAATGAAATATTTTTATAGGAAGGTCTTAGCCTATATGGCCAGTGTCTAATCCCAATTTTATAGTTTTGGAATGCACACACATGTTGCCTTTTTCGGCATTTATTAATGCAAGTGGAGAATGATTATTACAAGGCCCATGTGCATGCCCTTTTACGATGACGTTTCCATGTAGTAGTGGAAGCTTGGACCACACTCCTGATGTGGCATTCAAGATAGACATGAATTGATGGGCATGAATTTGACACCATGTGAAAAGCCGCTTGAAGAGACCACTCACCCATGTAGTAAAAGAGTGTCTCCATATGAACTAGCACTTAGAAGAGATAAGGCCTTAGCATTTTTTAATAATTTAAGAAAATGATAAAAAAAAAACCTTATCTTTCTATCTTTGTGACGGCCTGCAGTAGTCACTCCACGGTGCTGGAAATGATGCTGGCCTCTGTTAGCTCTGCTAGAGACGATATCAGAGGGCTGCATTAGCACCGAGTCCAGTTGCTGGCGCAACGCAAGGCGCTGAAGACGAACGTCAGAGACACTGTGTTCGCAGCACAATTGCGCCAGTAGAGAAGCCCAAAGGCACCGGCCCTCCTCGGGGCTCTAAGGTTGGGAGTGATGGGAGATGATATCACAGTTTGCTGCTCATTCAGACATTAATCACAACCTCCTGAACGGTCCCCAGCTTCGAAAGTTGCCGTGTGAGCTGGCTTTGAGATTTCTAGCGATGAAGTTGCTGCTGTGTAAGGTAATTAGCGATGCAGCTGATGATGAAGTTATTGTTGTGAGGTGATTAGCGATGCAACCTCTTGCCTAACTGTTCCCCCCCCCCTCTTCTTTGCGCTTTGCCCACTTTGCAAATACAAGCAGTTGTTGGGTCTCTCTCTTTGTTTCATATAAGACACGGATTACTTCTTTTCTCCTTTGTGTTCTCGTACAACCACTTTGACTATGGCTCCTATGCTACCACAAGCTTTCAAACTGCCAAGAATGTGACAATAACCAGAGAGATGCTCCTGCTTTATCTTTCTCTTGATGAAATCACCCCCACTACCTAGTGTAATACTTTCATGCTTTGATGATTTTTCTATTCTTCTTCGGATGCACTCTCCCTTATCCTAATCAAGATGCTAATACAATCTCAATCTTCCTCCACCTTGGACAGCAATGCTTCAATTCAATGGCACTACTTTTCAAGAGTGAAAGGAAGATCTAATCCTAATGCACAGTCTAACCTATTCACCTTGCTAAGTCTAGCCAACTTGGCTCTGAGAGACCATGTTCAGAAACATGGACCAAGGCTAGGGCTTAAGCTAAGGCTCAGCTAAGGTGGATTAAAGAAAATGCGAAACATGATTAAGATAACATGAGCAAGAATAATGAATAACTAACAAGAGATGAAGAAGAAATGCAACCAAATAGACTTACTTGATGTTACTTAAGATGAATTGATTGTATTAACATTGCTTGAAGGTGCCCCTTTTATATGAGGTGGCTACTAAGTTTCTTGAGAGCTCATGTGGGATAAATTAGCTTTGATGATGTGGCAACTTGATAGATGGCCTTGTACCTTACTCACTCCCAACCTCTTCTTTGTGCTCTTTGACACCATATTTCTCAACACCCCCATGAGGAAGTAACGCAAAATAGGAAACTGAATATCCCATAACTGATTCAAGAACAAGAGGAGGAGGAATAACTTAGCTTTGAAGGAAGGGTCAAGAGATGACCTCATGAATACAATGTTTGGAACAAGGGACGAGGTTTATATACCTAGATTAGAAAATGGGGTTAAACATATATTGGGGAGAGTGAAGTAGCTTGTGGATCACGTGATGTAGCCAGCTTGACATCATTCTTTTCATCAGGGGGTAAAAATGCCAATTAGGCCCTTGCTTTGTAGCAATCCTACCCTATGGAGGGATGTGGAAGAATAGGTTGAGAGATAAAACCACATGCTAAACTAGGAAATGACCTAGAGGTTGATACCTCACAACCTTTGAGAGAGGATAGTAATTATCCTAGATTCATCCTGATTCTAGTCACTCAATTGGGATATTTCTATGAGAATGATGACATAAATGCTGACATTCCTATTTACCATAATGGATATCCAGGTAAATATGATCCTAGATGGTGGAGCAGGAGTGAGTATCATTATAAAAAAATTCTTGGAGAAAAAATGGAAAAAAACTATCTTATAATAAATGGATCTTGTCGTAAAGATGGCTAATAGAACCTCAGCAAGACTCGTGGGAGTCTTGCAAAAATGGATCAAATTTAAAATCTTTTTGTTCTGATATAATTACACATTCATGGTGATGAATTTCTTGCACCAACCAGATTTGTACACTGTTCTACTTGTTGGCAGACCTTTTATGAGTGCATGATTGGACCTTAGACCAAGTCTACTTATTACGAAAGGATGCACAAGTTCTAAAGGTGGACTTGTAGATGTGGAAGACTCATCCACACCGATGGAGGGTAACCTCTTTGTAAATGATTCCATTATAACACACAAACCACATTAGTGCAAGTGTGAAAAAACCAGAAATTATTACAGACAAGGGCATTTAAGAGGAAGATATAATGTATGCATTCCTTCCTCCTCTAGATTTTAATGAAAATTGGATGCATGTGTTGTTAACAATTGATGTATTCTCTAGTCAGGAAACCAAGTACATGGATTTAAACTCAATGAAGCAAGGTCCTTCAACTTTTGTCTTTATGAGATAAGAGTTGGGACCATTGCCAATGTTTCATAAATCAAAGTTGTCAAGAAGCTTAGGTAGCAAATTTTCACCCCAAAAGGAAAGCGCATTATAAAATGGTTAAGAAAAAAGATTTATTCGACCAAACATATGTACATGTTATCAAGAAAATGGACAGATGCTTGGTGGCTAAGATACAAAATATTTATTCGACCAAACATAAGTACATGTTATGAAGAAAATGGATAGCTGATCGGTGGCTAAGATATGTTGAGGCTACAAAGTTGCATGAGGAGTTCTTTGAGAATTGGGGTGAGGAACTGAAAAAGTCACTATCAAAATGCAAGAGAGACCCCAATCTCTAAAGAAGGTTAACCCGCAACTTTCTAGATCGAAAAGGTGTAGGAGAAGTATAGCTTTGGTAGTAGAAGCTGAATGAGAGGCCAAGTGGCTTTTAGCCCTTCATCTCCATTTTTGGTGAAAACTAGATACACATGTGTTAAAAATTGATGTATTCTCTAGTTTGAGGAACCAAGTATATGGATTTGGGCTCAATGAAGCAAAGTCCTTCGACTTCTATTTTTATGATAAGAGTTGGGACCATTGTTGATGTTTCAAAATCAAAGTTGTCTCGATAAGCTCAGGTAGCAAATTGTCACCAAAAGGAAAACACATTAGAAAATTGTTAAGGAAAAAGAGTTATCAAACCAAATATAACATGTTGTAGAGAAAATGGGCAGATGCTCAGTGGCTAAGATATGCTATCAATAAGCTCACGTAGCAAATTGTCACAAAAAGGAAAGCGCATTAGAAAATAGTTAAGGGCAAAGAGTTATCAAACCAGATGTAACAACATGTTACAAAGTAAATGGGCACATGCTCAGTGGCTAAGATACATTGTTAAGGCTACAAAAAGTTGCATGAGGAGTTCTCTGAGAATTGAGGCAAGGAACTGAAAAAAGTCACTATCCTTGGTAAAAACACAAGAGAGACCCTAGTATCTAGAGAAGATTGAGCTGTGGCTTTCTAGATCAAAAAGGCATATGATAAATAGAGCCTTGGCAGAAGCTGAATGAGAGGCTAAGAGGATTTTGTCCCAAACCGAGGCAAAAGAATATGATGTAATGGACCTAAGCACTATTTGTATATAGTGGGTGACTGAATAGTTGTTCGCCTAAAAGCTCAACAATATAAAGAGGGGCAAGGATAGACATATGAAAGTCAAGGAGGCAGACTTGGCCAAACTTGGTCGAACATGGGAAGGTACCCAAATCAGTTTTCATTGCTATATCTAACTCCCGATGAGAAAAAGGAGCTAGTAGATCTATTAAAAGAGTGTAAGGACTGCTTTACCTAGTTGGTAGATCTATTAAAAGAGTGTAAGGATTGCTTTGCCTAGAAATACATATACATGAAGGGAGTACCACCCAAGGTGGTATAACACATAATCCCTATCATTAAAGGATCAAGGTCAACAAGGCAACACATAATCCCTATCGTATTGAAGGATCAAGGTCAACAAGTCAAATACCTTACCAAATGAATCCCACATATTCAGCCATGGTTATACAAGAAGAGATTAACTAAATTACTATTGCAAAATTCATTTATGAAATTGAGCACATTGATTAGGTATCACCCATTATCATCGTGCCAAATAAAAATGAAAAGCTACAGGTTTGTGTGGACTTGTAAAAGAAGTTAATGTTGCGGCCATGTATAAAGATCATTACCCACCATTGCTAGATACTAAACACATTTTAGAGAGAGTTATGACGAAGAAGCTTATATCTTCTTGGACAGTTTCTTAGGCTACAATAAAGTTTCTATCTCACCTAAAGACTAGCACAAGATCGCATTCACTATGGTGGCATGTTTGTTATGCTCTTTAGACTAACTAATGTCCCTTCCCAAAACATTCTAGTGGCTTATGTGCACACAACTTTTAAGGACCATTGACAAAAGTGGTTAGAAGTTTTTATTGACGGTATGTGTACTCATCATTCCCCAACGACATAGCTCAAATCTGGTCTGGTGATCGTCATGTAGATCAAGCTTCCTACGAGATAGGCTTACAGCCTGTCATACAATACTTGGATAACATGTCCAAGCCATACTGTCTTTGCAGTAATGTGGTGACCTAATCACCTCAATGCCCAAGAAATATCTGAGCTCCCCCAGATCCTTCATCTCAAACTTCTGTCTAAGCAAGATCTTTACATCAAAGATCTCTGCATCATGGTGATCAAGTCATCTACATAGATGACAACAAGCACAACCCCTCTATCACCGTGTCTCACATACAGCGAGAAATCTACATTGGCTACATGAAAGCCAATAGTGACAAGATATTCAAAAATTTTATTAGACCATGCTCTTGGTGCTTGTTTTAAGCCATACAAGGCTTTCTTTAACCTGCAAACATGCTCGGGGGTGACTCACATCCTCATAACCAGGTGGCTGCAACATATACACCTCTTCCTGCAAATCCCCATGCAACAATGCATTCTTTACATCCATCTGATGTATTGCTTTGACGCAGCCACTGCTATCACAACTCTCACTGTTGCCATCTTGGCACTTGGACTAAAAGTTTCCTCATAATCAATGCCATATGTCTGCGCATATCCTTTGGCTACCAATCTAGCCTTATAACTGTTTATGCTTCCATCACTATTATGTTTTACTTTGTACACCCACTTGCATCCAATGGCTTTCTTGCCTTCAGGCAATTGCACTAAATCCCAAGTCTCATTTCTATATACTGCATCCATCTCTTCATCCATAGCTTTCTCCCAACACACATTTCCAACAGCCTCATCAATGTATGTGAGCTCTACAACATGCACAACCTTTGCCATATATGCATAGTGATGTGCCACATTAAGTAAACCTCTACACAGGATTCTTCACTCTCCTAGATCTTCGCAGCTTTGCATTCATGGCTTCCATAGCCTTCTTTACACCAGGTGTTCTCATAGCTGGTATCCCAAGCTCCTCATCAAGGCTCATCTCTGAGCCACTTCCATCAACATGAGAATGCCCTGCAGAAATGTCAGGCATACCAAGGGGCTCAACCACTTTCTCTTTTCCTTTATGTGATGTACTAACCACATTTGCAGGAATGGTATTATAATGCAGCCTGCCACTCCATGGTCTATCAACTGAACCACTAGACGAGGACTCTCCTGGTCCACTCAAAGACTGTGATTGCTGACTTGCATTCTGTGCAACCACACTTCCACACATCAATCCCAACAGCTTCTTTTTCAGCAGCATACCAGCTGCTCATCTCATCAAAAACAACATCCCTGCTTACCCTCAACTCACGTGTAGCAGGGTTATAACACCTGTATCCCTTTTGCTCAAGGGAATATCCAATAAACACACATTTTTTATTTTTTAGATCCAGCTTAGTTCTCAGCTCATCTGGCACATGCACATATGCAATGTATCCACTTTTAGATGAGACAAATCAAGTTTTGTGCCAGTAAACCTCTCCTCTAGAGTTACATCATGTATGGCTGCAGTTGGAGTCCTGTTAATGATATAAATTACTGTAGAAACAGCCTCAGCCCAATAGCTATGCGGCATATTCTTCTCTTCCATCAATGCTCGCACAATCTCAGCAATGTGCCTATTTTTCCGCTCAGCAACTCCATTTTGCTGCGGAGTGTATCTACATGTAAACTGTCTCCGAATACCATTCTTCTTAAAAAATTCAGAGCTCATTGGAGAAGTACTCTTCCCCTCCATCTGACCTTAGGCACTTTACATATTTCCCTGTTTTTTTCAACCATAACTGCGAAATTCTAAAAGTGAGTGAATACCCCTTCTCCTTCATGAAGTATACCCACACTTTCCTTGTGTGGTCATCAATAAATGTCACATAATACCTGCAGCCTCTCATAGACATGGTCTTCATAGGACCCCATACATCTGAATGCACAACATCTAGTGCATTTCTGCTCACATATCTGTTACGTGGAAATACATGCTTTGTTTGCTTTCCAAATTGGCATGCTTCACATATTCTCTGCATACCTTCAACTTTAAATTTTGGTAGCCCTGTCACAATTCCTTTAGTCTGCATAGACTTCATTCTCTGCACATTCACATGTCCAATTCTTTTATGCCAAATGTCTGTGTGTGTCAGCAATAATTCCTGAACCATTTGCAAACATCGCAGCACTCACTTCAGGCATGTTTACATTCAACGTAAATATTCTACCCACTCTGTTTCCTTTTGCAAACCAGCCTGCACTTATCTTTAAAGTCTTCAACATAACAACCATCAGGGCTAAACCGAACCTACAAACCCTGATCAATCATCTGGCCAACTGAAACCATATTCTTTGTTATGTTTGGTACATGAAGTACATCTGCAAGGTATTTCACTTTGCCATCCTGCATAGACAATGGCACATCTCCAACATGGGCAATTGGATGAGCAGTGTCATCCCCTGTTTTCACAAAACCTGGTCTTTCCAGGTTTTTCATCTCCTTGAACCACTCCCCATGACTTTTCATGTGGTTCGAAGCACCTGAATCAACGTACCATACATCATCTTTATGTGCTGCTTCTACATTTTCAGACATGGCATTCACGACATGTTGCATAACAAACAACCTTTCATTATCCTCATTATTTTTGCTTGAGGATGCATAGTTGTTTTGCTGCAATTTTTCATTTTGCATGTCAGCATGCTTCTTATAACACTCTGCCTGCACATGTCTAGGCTTACCACAAAATAAAAACATCCACGTGTGTCATTATACTGCCTTTGCCAATTTCCACGACCTCTTTGACTCCCCCTGCCTTTGAATTGGCCTCTTCCACCTGCGTGTTGTTGTGAATTCTGGGACTGTTATTGTTGCTGATGTGGCCATAATTCTGATTACCTATTCGGCCACCTCCTTGACTGCGTCCACGGCCTACTCTACCTCGTCCTCTTCCTGAACTTGTGTAGAAGACCTGTTGCTCCGAACTATTTTTGTTTTGTGAAGACTGTTGGTCTTCACCCAAGCTCTTCTCTTTTATAATCAGCATAGACACCAAATCTATAAAATTGAGAATGTTTTCTCGAGTCTGAATAGACGTCTTGAACGCCTTGTATTATGGCCCGAAACCACGTAAACAGACTTTCACCTTATCATCATCATCTACTGAGACACCAATAGATGCAAGGGATTCCACAATACCCTTGATCTTCAATGCATAGTCATTCATAGACATACTCTTTTTCTCCACAATATGAAGTTCATTCTTCAATTGTATCTTTCGTGCCTTGGTATTTGTTTCATAGAGCTTTACCGAGGTGTCCCATGCCTCCTTGGGGGACTTGGCATCATGTATGTGCCCAATCATTGTGTCCTGTATACTGGATAGAGAGCCAATACATAACCTTTCTGGCTTCTTGGTTCCAATCCTTGAACTCTTTCACATCTGTAGTAGCAGTCAGATTGATATCCGGTATCTCCGGTGCCTCTTCATGCTCACCTTCTATATAGTCCCAGTAGCCCTCTACCATCAGGAAATTCGTCAACCTGAACCTCCAAGCATGGAAGTTATTCTTATCAAGCTTCTCAGCAACAATCTGGGTTATGCCATCATTTGACATCTTGCCAGATACACAAAATTACCAGAAACAACACTCTAGTTTGTTCTGCAGCACAAACTGCTATATTTTCTGCAGCGGTACTGTAGTACACTCAAATGTCACAACCAGTGACCTCAATGTGCATACATACACCCAATGGCAACTGTTGACCTCTTTACAACACACACAGTGTCTGCACAGCAATCTGTCTTCCTGCAGTTCTTAAAACAGAGTTCTGCAGAGAATCGATGACTTACCTGCAGTGCTCGAAATCGCATGCTTTCTGAAAAACGGAGGTCCAGACGCGCCCGAAACGTATTTTCGATTTAAAATAATTTCGTCCGATAGGACAGTATAGTTGTCCTATAGCTTTACTCCCGCGAAGAAAGCTCCTCAATCAAAGATTGTTTGCCGATGCCTCCCGTAGAGCTCCCGACAAGGGTGTAGTCACTTCAAATGGACTGTGGAATATTAGTAGGCTTACGATAAATTGAAGAGGGCATTAGCTATTGCACCTATCTTGAGACCACCAAATTGGGACCTCATGTTTCGTGTGCATATTGATGTATCAAATTTCACAATTGGCTGTGTTTTGGCATAACAAGAAGAGCATAAATTAGGGTTTTTTCAAGTCGATAACTCAATAAAGCTAAGATGAATTATACCACAATAGAGAGGGAAGGGTTAGCCATTGTGTATACAGTGAAAAAGTATAGACACTATCTATTGGCTAATAAGTTTATCTTCTTTGTGGATCATCAAGATTTGTTATATCTTGTCAACAAACCTTGCATGACTTGGTGAATTACCTGCTGCTAGTTACTATTGATGGAGTTTAACTTTACTGTCATATAGCAAGAAAAGGTTCACATGTATTGGTAGAATACATGTCAAGAATACCTAATGGAGAACCTATCCACTAGTGTTGATGAACTAGCAGATGGACTACTCAAACTAGATCTAATACCAAAATGAAGTGAAGAAATATCTAAATAACTTGCCTATGGATTTCCACAAGATAAGCCATTAAATAAGGATAAGATATGATGACTTATTAAGTTGGCAGCACCTTACCCATAGTTAATAGTTGGTCAACTGTATAGGCAAAGATCACATGCTTGGATGGTGGAGGATGAGTTCCTAACTATTTTGGAAGAATCTCATAGTGGGATTGCTGGTGGACATTTTGCAAATGAAGTAATCTTGTAAGCGAGATTATGGTGGCCAACATCATGGAATTCATCAAACACTGTAATGAATGCTAATACTTTAATGTTCCTCTCATGGGTAAGACAAAATGCCTTCGGTTTTGATCACTATGTAAAAACCTTTTGAAAAATGGATAATAGACCTCGTTAGACCTATTAGCCTAGTTGCATATAATGCAAGCCCACAAGCCCGGTATATAATTGTTACCACGTAATATTTCACTAAGTGAAAAGTATAGATGCTTGTACAATGCTAAATTCTTTATATGAGCATGTATCAAGGTTTGAATGTCCCCTAGAGCTGGTTAGTGATAAGGTTTCCTATTTTATCAATGAGATCATTGAACATCTATTGATTGGATTTTTGGTGGTGCACCGAAAGTCATCACCGTACTATCCTCAAGCTAATGGGCAAGCTAATGGGCAGGTAGAAAGTACTAATAAAGTCCTTTGTGGTTTATAACTAAGACTATAGAAGCTAGTCATTAACAATTGGAGCATAAGTTAATAGTAGCAAATGTGGGCCTATATGACTTTCTATAAGGTTGCTACAGGAAAAACTTATTTTTTCGGCTAGCTTAAGTGTAGTGATGCCTATGGAATATTGAGTGCCTAGCTTGAGGATCGCAGAGTGAAAGAATGCCTTAGGGAGAATGTTCTAGTTAAGAGGTTGATTGAGTTAGAAAAGCTTGATGAGACTAGAGTGGTTGCTATAGTAGGGAAGCTCATGTGCAAATGATGGTTTGGTTAAAACCTAAAATCAAAAGAGGTGTAGGAAGGGGACTTAGTACTTATGTATAGAGTCAGTTCTTCCAAGAGGAAAAAACTAAAATATTGAGGGGTAGGGTCATTTAGAGTTGGAGAGTTCACCTTTGAAGGTGAAGCTTACATCAAAACCATTGATGGAGTCAAGATACAAGGCTATATAAATGGTAGCAAACTAAAAAAGTACTATGGACGCTTAACCCATGATGTGTTAGAACAATTGCTCAAAAAGGAACAAGAAAAGATTAAACAAGAGAGGCTTAGGAGAAAGAGGCACAAGAAGAGGCTAAGGCAACAAGGGCAACCAAAGCCAAAGCAAAACAAAATGGGCTAACATTACAAATAAACATGGCTATGCTCATCATCGTGATTGAAGAAGAGGACCTTGAGATGGAGCCTGCTCCTCAAGCAACGTTAGACAACACATTGAGAAAAAAGTAGCAAATCTTCTTGTGATGATTAATTTGGGGGCAAGTTGCTCTTATAAATGAGGCAGTAGTACAAAGAAAGCAGTAAAGAGGAGGAAGTAGTACATAGGAATTAAGGAAGAGGAAGTAGCAAAGGAATTAAGGAAGAGGAAGTAGCATAAAGAAAGTAGTACAGAGGCAATAGTACAAAGAAATTAATATAGAGCTAGTAGTAGAACAAAACATAAGAGGAAGTAGTACAGAGGAAGTAAGGAAGATTAATCAGGATATAGAAAGTAAGGAAGTAATACAAAGGAAGTAAGGAAGAGTAATTAGTATATAGAAAGTAAAAAAGAGAAAGTAGTATATAAGAGGAAGTAGTACACAGAGGAAGTAGTACAGAGGAAGGAAGAGTAATTAGTATATAGGAAGTATAGAGGAAGTAAGTAAAACAAAGAGAGGAAGTAGTACAGAGAAAGTAAGTATACAAAGAGAGGAAGTACAAAGGAATTAAGGAAGAGAAAGTAGTATATAGGAAGTACAAAGGAAATAGGAAGAGAAAGTGGTACAGAGGAAGTAGTACAGAGAAAATACAGAGAGGAAGTAGTATAGAGAAAGTAATACAGAGGAAGTAGTACAAAGGAAGTATATAGAGAAAGTAATACAGAGGAAGTAGTACAAAGGAAGTAGTACAAAGTATATAGGAAGTACAAAGGAAATAGGAAGAGAAAGTGGTACAGAGGAAGTAGTACAGAGAAAATACAGAGAGGAAGTAGTATAGAGAAAGTAATACAGAGGAAGTAGTACAAAGGAAGTAGTATAGAGAAAGTAATACAAAGAAAGCAGTACAGAGAAAGTAGTACAAAAAAGGAAGTAGTATAGAGAAAGTAATATAGAGAGGAAGTAGTAGTACAGAGTAATACAGAGAAAGTAATATAGAGAAGAAGTAGTACCACATATAGGAAGTAGTACAGAGGAAGTAGTACAGCGGAAGTAGTACAGCAGAAGTAGTATAGAGGAAAGTAGTATAGAGAAAGTAAGTAGGACAGAGAAAGTAATATAGAGAAAGTAGTATAGAGAAAGTAATATAGAGAAAGTAAGTAGGACAGAGAAAGTAGTACAAAGGAAGTAGTATAGAGGAAGTAGTACAAAGGAAGTAGTGCAAAGGAAGTAGTATAGAGGAAGTAGTACAAAGAAAGTAATATAGAGAAAGTAAGTAGGACAGAGAAAGTAGTACAATACATAGTAATAATACAAAGGAAAGTAGTACATAGGAAGTAGTAAGTAGGAAGTAGTAGTACAAAGGAAGTAGTACATAGGAAGTAGTACAAAGGAAAGCAGTACATAGGAAGCAGTATAAAGGAAGTAGTACATAGGAAGCAGTATAAAGGAAGTAGTACAAAGAATATTATACAGAGAGGAAGTAGTACTACATATGAAGAAGTAGTAATACAAAGAGAAAGTAGTACATAGGAAGTAGTGCAAAGGAATTGTGCAAAGGAAGTAGTACAAAGCATGTAATATAGACAAGAAGTAGTACTACGTAGTACAAAAGAATTAGTTCAAAGAAGAAGTAGTACTACATAGTACAAACGAAGTACTATAGAGCATGTAATATAGAGAGGACATAGTACATAGAGGAAGTAGTACAACACATGTAATATAGAGAGGATATAGTACAAAGGAAGTAGTACAAATGAAGTAGTACATAGCATGTAATATGGAGCGGACGTAGTACAAAGGAAGTAGTACAGCAGAGCATGTAATACAGAGAGGACACAATACAAAGGAAGTAGTACATAACATGTAATACAAAGATGAAGTAGTACTACATAGTACAAAGGAAGTAGTATAAACGAAGTAGTATAGGGCATGTAATATAGAGGAAGTAGTAAAGAGCATGTAATACATAGCAAGTAGTACAGAGCATGTAATACATAGCAAGTAGTACAGAGCATGCAATAGAGAGGACATAGTACTACATAGTACAGAGGATGTAGTACAGAGTACATAGTACTACGTAGAAGAGGAAGTAGTACAAAGGATGTAGTACTACGTAGTACAAAGGAAGTAGTACAGAGAACGTAGTACTACGTAGTATAGAGGAAGTAGTACTACGTAGTACAAAGGAAGTAGTACAAAGAAAGTAGTACAGAGGAAGTAGTATAGAGGAAGTAGTACGAAGGAAGTAGTATAAAGGAAGTAGTATAAAGGAAGTAGTTATTACAGAGCATGTAATACAGAGGAAGTAGTATAAAGGAAGTAGTACTACAAAATAGAGGAAGTAGTACGAAGGAAGTAGTATAACGGAAGTAGTACAGAGCACGTAATACAGAGGAAGTAGTACAGAGCATGCAATAGAGAGGACATAGTACAAAGGAAGTAGTACATTGGAAGTAGTACTACAGAGCATGCAATAGAGAGGACGTAGTACAAAGGAAGTAGTACAGAGGAAGTAGTACAGAGCATGTAATACATAGAGGACGTAGTACTAAATAATAAAGAGCATGTAATACAAAGGAAGTAGTAAAGAGCATGTAATACAGAGGAAATAGTACTACATAGCATGTAATATATAGAGGAAGTAGTACAGAGCATGTAATACAAAGGAAGTAGTATAGAGCATGTAATACAGAGAGGACGTGGTACTAAGTAGTATAGAGCATGTAATACCGAAGAAGTAATACACACAGCATGTAATACAGAGGAAGTAGTATAGAGCATGTAATACAGAGGAAGTAGTACAGAGTATGTAATACAGAGAGGACGTAGTACTAAGTAGTACAAAGCATGTACAGAGGAAGTAGTACAGAGCATGTAATACAGAGAGGACGTAGTACTAAGTAGTACAAAAAAGGAAGTAGTATAGAGCATGTAATACAAAGAGGAAGTACTACTAAGTACTAAGTAGTACAAAGGAAGTAGTATAGAGCATGTAGTACAAAGGAAGTAGTACAGAGCATGTAATACAGAGAGGAAGTAGTACATAGCATGTAATAAGAGAGGAAGTAGTACTACAGAGCATGTAGTAGAAAGGAAGTAGTACAGAGCATGTAATATAGAGAGGAAGTAGTACTAAGTAGTACAAAGGAAGTAGTATAGAGCATGTAATACAGAGAGGAAGTACTACTAAGTAGTACAAAGGAAGTAGTATAGAGCATGTAGTACAAAGGATGTAGTATAGAGCATGTAGTACACAGGAAGTAGTAAAGAGCATGTAATACAGAGAGGACGTAGTACTAAGTAGTACAAAGGAAGTAGTACAAATACAGAGGAAGTAGCACAGAGCATGTAATACAAAGAGGAAGTACTACTAAGTAGTACAAAGAAAGTAGTATAGAGCATGTAGTACAAAGGAATTAGTACAAAGCATACAATACAGAGGAAGTAGCACAAAGCATGTAATACAGCAGAAGTAGCACAAAGCATGTAATAGAGAGGAGGTAGCACAGAGCATGTAGTACAAAGAAGATGTAGTACTAAGTAGTACAAAGCAAGTAGTACAGAGCAAGTAGTACAAAGCAAGTAGTACAGAGCATGTAATACTAAGTAGTGCAAAGGAAGTAGTACAGAGCATGTAATACTAAGTAGTGCAAAGGAAGTAGTACAGATCATGTAATACTAAGTAGTGCAAAGGCAGTAGTACAGAGAGGACGTAGTACTAAGTAGTACAAAGGAAGTAGTATAGAGAGGACGTAGTACTAAGCAGTACAAAGGAAGTAGTACAAAGAGGACGTAGTACTAAGTAGTACAAACGAAGTAGTACAGAGAGGACATAGTACTAAGTAGTACAAACGAAGTAGCACATAGCATGTAATACACAGAGGAAGTAGTACAGAGAATGTAATAAAGAGGAAGTAGTACAGAGAGCATGTAATACACAGAGAAAGTAGTACAGAGGAAGTAGTACAGAGCATGTAATACAGAGAGGACATAGTACTAAGTAGTATAAAGGAAGTAGTACAGAGAGCATGTAATACAGAGGAAGTAGTACAGAGCATGTAATACAAAGGAAGTAGTACTAAGTAGTACAAAGGAAGTAGTACAGAGCATGTAATACAGAGGAAGTAGTACTAAGGATGTAATACAGAGGAAGTAGTACTAAGTAGTATAAAGGAATTAGTACAGAGCATGTAATACCAGAGAGGACGTAGTACTAAGTAGTATAAAGGAAGTAGTACAAAGCATGTAATACAGAGAGGACGTAGTACTAAGTAGTACAGAGGAAGTAGTACAGAGCATGTAATACAGAGGAAGTATTTCAGAGCATGTAATACAGAGAGGACGTAGTACTAAGTAGTATAAAGGTAGTACAGAGAGCATGTAATATGGAGGAAGTATTTCAGAGCATGTAATACAAAGAGGACGTATTACTAAGTAGTATAAAGGAAGTAGTACAGAGCACGTAATACAAAGAGGAAGTAGTACAGAGCATGTAATATACATAGGAAGTAGTACAAAGCATGTAATTCAGAGGAAGTAGTATAAAGCATGTAATATAGAGAGGAGGCAGTGATACAGAGGAAGTAGTACAAAGCAAATAGTAATATAGAGGAAGTAGTACAAAGGAAGTAATAATATAGAGGAAGTAGTACAGAGCATGTAATACAGAGATGCAGTAGTACAAAGCATGTAATACAGAGATTAAGTAGTACAGAGGAAGTAGTAATATAGTACAAAGACGAAGTAGTACAGAGGAGGTAGTAATATAGAGGAAGTAGTAATATAGATGAAGTAGTACAGTCCCGTGGATTAGCCAACCACCCAACCACTGTAGTGATGGGATCCAATTAAGAATTTGGTTAGGTTTTGTCCCGGGTACCAAAGAAAAGAGTTTCGAGACCCCCTAGCCAGATATTCATGTAAACTTAAAACTAGTCACACCACTTACACACCCAATATGAAATTGCCTTTTTCACAGAATCAGCTATCTTTAAAAAACAATCTTTTAATGAAACCATTGTGTCACTAATCATAATCCTCAAAATCTTCAGTTGAATCCTTATTTCCAATCATTCCTTCATCGGTGTACCTATGGCATCATTGGCAACCAGAACGCACCACCTATCCACTCAGGGGCCTGTTCGATAGTTCCTAGCTCATAGTAGTAACCGACAATATATTCACATATAAAAATAAAATCTCCGTTGAAGATCAGCAAGATCAACAAACAGATCCATATAAAAGAGCCATGGACTCATCTGTTGGAGGACCAGCAAGGTCAAAAAACCAAATCCATACCTGAATTCATAAAACAACTCTTACTCCTTGTTCTAATATCTTCTACGACGCACGTGTGGGTATCATCGACGACCCAGAGCTCGAGCACTGTATGGTCAGCACTCTCTAGGATCCTTCGCAAGTGACCTGGTGCTTCACTCATAGGCCGCCTTCTTGGTCCCTCATCCACCGTACCGGAAGCTCACCATTTTAATCGACCGAGGCTGGTCAAGACCTTGGCCGACCTTGTCACGCGAGATGTCATCCAATGACTCTCCGTCCACTGTTGCAACTTTATCAGATTAGGTCTCTATGACCTCATTCACAAGATGGTCAAAATGCTTCTTCATTATTCTTGACATAAAACAATCATTTAAAAACAATCAAAAATACATTTCAAAAATAGTCATTTAAAAATACAGTTCAAAAACAATTCAAAAATACAGTTTTTATAACAAACTCTCGTCTTTCCACATTGCTCCACATCAAACCACATTAATCAATTTCATAACCATTTCATAAGTATTCCTATTCTCATCCAATCACATCATTTTTATCTCATCCAATCACATCATAAGTATTCCTATTCTTATCCAATCACATCATTTTCATCTCATCACATCTTTCCTCAATTTATTCTCATCATATCTCATCCGCTCGTATCTATTCTCATCCAATCACATCATAAGTATTCCTATTCTCATCCAATCACATCATTTTCATCTCATCACATCTTTCCTCAATTTATCCTTATCATATCTCATCCACTCGTATCTATTCTCATCCAATCACATCATAAGTATTCCTATTCTCATCCAATCACATCATTTTCATCTCATCACATCTTTCCTTAATTTATCCTCATCATATCTCATCCACTCGTATCTACCCATATCCACATCACATTCATTCACATCTCATCCATTCAGACCACATCACATTCACTCACATCTCATCCATTCAGACCACATCACATTCACTCACATCTCATCCATTCAAACCACATCACATCTCATTCATTTTACCTCACATCTCATTCATTCACATCTATCGCGATTCACATCCTATCACATCTCATTCTTTCACATCTATCGCGATTCACATCCCATCACATCACATTCATTCATATCCATCACATTCACATCTATCGCGATTCACATCCCATCATATCTCATTCATTCACATCTATCGCGATTCATATCCCATCACATCACATTCATTCACATCCCATCACATCACATTCATTCATATCCATCACTTTTATTCTCATTCACCATTATATCACATCACTTCTATCCACATTATATCTCATTCATACACATCTAATCTCATTCATCCACATCCATCTAATCATTTACATGTACGACTGCTCGCATCTATCCATACATTCATATCTATCACTTCACATCCACATATATTCATGTCACATCTCATCTCTTTACATTACATCACATTCTTTCACATACACATCCATATCGATTCTTTCACACACATCCACATCCATTCTTTCACATACTCATTCACATCAATTCTTCTCATACACATTCACATCCATTATTCACATACATATCCTTATCTATTCTTTCACATACTCATTCACATCTATTCTTCACATACACATTCACTCATATCTCATATCATTCATTTACATTCTGATTCACATGACATCACATCTCATATCATTCATTTACATTCTGATTCACATGACATCACATCTCAACCATTCATTCACATTTATTTGATTCACATCACATCTATTCATCTCACATCTCATCACCTCTATTCACATCACATCCATCCATCCATTCATTCCCATATCTCATCACATCTATTCACCTCGCATTCTCATCATCTCTATTCACATTACATCCATCCATTCATTCATTCTCATCTATCTGATTCACATCACATCTCACATCTATTCACCTCACATCTCATCACCTCTATTCACATCACATCCATCCATCCATTCACATCTATCTAATTCACATCACATCTCATCACATCCATCCATCCATTCACATCTATCTAATTCATATCACATCTCATCACATCTATTTACCGCTCATCTCATCACCTCTATTCACATCACCCATCCATCCATTCATTCACATCTATCTAATTCACATCATATCAATCCATCCAATCATCATCTATCTGATTCACATCTTATCTCATCACATCTATTCACCTCATATTCTCATCACCTCTATTTACACCACATCCATCCATCCATTCTTCTCATCTATCTAATTCCCATTACATCTATTCACCTCATATTCTCATCACTTCTATTCACATCACATCCATCCATTCGCATATACCTAATTCACATCCATTCGCATATATCTCATGACTTCTATTCACATCCATCCATCCATTCGCATATCTAATTCACATCACATCCATCCATCCAATCATCTATCTAATTCACATATTATCTCATCACATCCATCCATCCAATCATCTATCTAATTCACATATTATCTCATCACTTCTATTCACATCACATCTATCCAATCATCTATCTGATTCACATCTTATCTCATCACATCTATTCACCTCACATCTCATAATCTCTATTCACATCACATCCATCCATCCAATCATCTATATGATTCACATCTTATCTCATCACATCTATTCGCCTCACATCTCATCACCTCTATTCACATCACACCCATCCATTCACATCTATCTAATTCACATCTATCTAATTCACATCCTATCCCATCCATCCATTCACATCTATCTAATTCACATCACATCTTATCACATCTATTTACCTCTCATCTCATCACATCTATTCACATCACACCCATCCATCCATTCATTCACATCTATCTAATTCACATCACATCCATCCATCCAATCATCATCTATCTGATTCACATCTTATCTCATCACATCTATTCACCTCATATTCTCATCACCTCTATTCACAATTTAAACATAGAATTTAAGAGGACTCTAATTTTTGATATAAAGATTCTTTACACATCTATTTATGCATAATTCAATTTTAATGAGAATGACACTTTTGAAATAAATATAAATCTTTTATGCATCTTCCTATGCATAAATTCAATTTTAATGAGAACGATACTTTTGAAATAAAAATAATTATTTTATGCATCTTCTTATGCATAAATTCAATTTTATTGAGAATGACACTTTTGAAATAAATATAAATCTTTTATGCATCTTCCTATGCATAAATTCAATTTTAATGAGAATGACACTCTTGAAATAAAAATAAATCTTTTATGCATCTTCCTATGCATAAATTCAAGTTTAATGAGAATGACACTTTTGAAATAAAAATAAATCTTTTATGCATCTTTCTATGCATAAATGCAATTTTATTGAGAATAGAACTTTTGATATAAAAATAATTCTTTTAGAATGCACAAACGGAGGAAATTACTCTTTTAGAATAACCTAATGATAAACTTTAGTTTCATAAAATTTAAGAAAATTTCGCTATCACCTCCTTTGTATGGTGACCATATCTCAATTTTATCATTCAATTTATGACTTGAATTAATCCAATTTGAATTCTAATATCTCTAATCCACTCCATTTTTCAAAAATCAAGAGAGTAAACAATGAAATGAGTTTAATCAATCTTTTAATTAAACTTTCTAGGATTGAGAAGGACTGAATTGTAAAGAAGAGAAGGGGGTGGCCTTTCCATCAAGGCATAGCATCAGATTTTAATTCAACATTTACAAAGCATAAAATTTCAGAAAACCATAGATTTAAAAATTCACAATAAGTAAGAATTAAGCTTACATAGAGCTTGTAAAATTTCCTTTGGCTTGAGGGATTGAGGATTCTACTCTTGTTTGTAGCAAGAGTGACCACCAAATTTACTTGGAAAGGATTAGGCCTAAAAACAATTGAATTATCAAGAAATTCAATGTTAAATGGCTCAGGGACAGAAGCAGAGTAACAGTGCATAAACACCATTAAGCTTTTACAAAGGGGGAGGCTTCTATTTATAAGAAAAAGTGAGCCTCTAACCAAGCAAACTGTTATAGAATTTTCCAGAAAAGTTTGGTCACTTTTTGGATCAGTTTAGCTTACTTTTTAGATCTAGTTGAAACAGGAGAGAGGAGAGAGAAAATATCTCATTATTTGTGAGTTTAAAACTCATCCACATGTGAAATGGACACCTCCTTCATGAGGAAAATTTCCCACACTGAGGTGTCAAAAATGTATCATTTTCTCTAAATATCTCTTCTTTTTTAACTAATAAACCTTGTCCTTAGTCAACTCTTCATCTTATGTGAGTATTTACTCATTTTTGAGAGATTTTCTTTTATTCTTCAATTTATCTTCTCCCTACATTAGGATTAATCTTATTGATATATAAAAACCTTAATTCAAAATTTTTTAAAAATTTAGACCCTCAAGATAAGGTCCTTTTTACCTATTTTTAATTAATTCTAATTGCACATTGAAAAGTTCTTTTCGAATTTATGTTTCAGGAAAAATCATTTTAAACACTAGGAGAATTTTTATATCCAAAAATATCTCAATTTTGAATTACCTCTCTCTAGATATTTTCTCTCTAGGTCAAAACAGGGTAAAACAGGATCTTTCTTTTATTTCAGAGGAGAATAATTATAAATTGAGATATTTTTATATCCAAAAATATCTCAATTTTGAATTACCTCTCTCTAGACATTCTCTCTAGACCAAAACAGGGTAAAACAGGATCTTTCTTTTATTTCAGAGGAAAATAATTATAAGATCAAAAGGAGAGGTTCTTACACATGTACACCTCAAAAGCTGGAGGAAGGAATCTTACATCCTACCCCACTTAAAAAACACGAGATGTCCTCATCTCACAAAATTAGAGGATAACTCTTTTCCTTAAGATCCAACTGATTCTGGGGTTCCTTATAGTCTAGTGAACCCAACAGAATCCTGGGATAAAGATCCTTTATATAGAACTCATCATTAGATAACAATTCACTCAGATTATATTATTTAAATCCTTATCACAATAATGGTCCATTAGACCGAACTTTCTATCTGAACAGTCTTCCATAAAAATTTTCAATTATACAGATTTTTAATTTGACATCCCTTAACTTGATCTACTGGGTCAAGTGTTAATAGTAGCAATTTGTCAGCACAATCCACTAACCTCATAGTGATTTGCTGAAGTCATTAAGGTTATTCCAGTTATGAACATCATCAAAGGGACTCGTCTCATTCATCCTCATTATGGTTTTGCTTAGCTTATTACATTTCAATCAAAATTCATGAATCATTATTTTTCAATCAGAATCCAAATCAACTCATCAATTCTCAACCAAAATTTAAAAATTATATCAACCACATTCGAATTCATCATTTGGATAGCATTTATGCTTATAATTTCAAGTCTTAGATCTACTCGTATATACTGCCCGTAAAGAGCTGCAGTTATACCCTCGGTATATACGGGTAGTCACGATCCTTGAAATTATAAGGTAACTACCATCATGTCTAGACCTCAAGAAAGTCAGGGACTCCATGCAATTGCGGTACTTCTATTTGAAGACCTAATTACTAATTTATGAATTTCAGTCTCAATAACAATTTGTATGAATTTTATCACGCAATTACAATCTTTTAAGGCTTCTTCATAAATTTTTGACATTTTTGGCTTCTCGGTTGATCCTCATTAGCCAATTTGCTCTGATATACCAGCTGTAAGATCCCTGTCCCCACCGCGCAACGAATTCAGGGGTGTTAGCAATGGATGTAGCACTTCTTGCATGGGACAGAATCCCACATGTTAAAATTAGAGCAATGTGATAAGCTATGGTGGATCAAATACTAGAATCAACATCATTAATAAAGTGATTAGTAAATAATTAAGATATAATTAGTGAGTAATTAATAAATAATTAAGACATAATTAGTGAATAATTAGCATAGCTTAATGTAAGCATGGATAATAAAAAATCAACAAATTCTCATTAGGCCAATGCCTCAATTTATAGAGTTTACATCCAAGCATCAAATCCCACTGATTTCTCCTTGATTCACTCCACCTCTTTTACTTGATTCTCTCCACCTCTTCACTTTTCCCAAAATATCTTCCAGAATATCTCCACACTTCCTAAATCTTCTCATGCTACCCTTTATTCTCTCCCAGTAGATTCTTCTCACCTTTTCATCACAGGTTCTTTTACAGCCTCTAACCAAGGACGTCACATTTACACATCCTCTTTTACAGCCTCTAACCAAGGGCTTGTTCCCGCACACACTCTATTCACTTGTATATTTGAACACCTCCCCTCAAGTGAATACTCCTAGAACACCTAGACCCTATACCAAGTTTCCCTCCTTACTTGATAGTCTGCGAGACTAGTGTCTAGCACACCTCCCCTCAAGTTATCTTAGCACACCTGGCCCCTATACCAAGTTTCTCTCTTACTTAATAGCCTGCGATGACCAGTGCCTCAAGTCCCTAAACTCATAGTCCTTGACACTCTCTCTCTATGTGTCCAAGGCTTACCATAGTTATCCACGACCTTGACTAAAGTGCTCACACATACATCTACCACGTGGCCTACATCATCGGTGGCTCAGAGGTGGTTTTACTTTGTTGGAGAAGGTTACATTGGGTTGTGGGATCTCTCTCTCTCTCTCTTAGAGATTTTCACATAGCTCCTCACTCTTTGGAGCCTCACATCTTCTCTTCTGTTCAGTCTTCTTGTCGTGACAGCTTCTCTCCACACGTCCGTGTCTTCTTCTTCTTTCAGTCTTCTTGTGGCAACTTCTCTTCTTGTGTCTTCCTTCAATTCTTCCTTTAGATCTTCTTCTCGATGTGGATCCTCTTCTTGGAAAGAGATATTCTTCTTCTTTCATGGCTGGGGATGGCTGGGACCATGAGCTTGTCCGTCGTCAGGTCTTCTTGCTCCATGTGAGCAACATGTTTCAATGTTTTGCTGACAGTTCCTTTGGGTTTTTGATGTTTATCTTATATCATTATGCAATGCAAACCCAAATTTATGCGGGTGGTCTTACCTCTTGCCTTATGCTGGACAAGGACAGTGTCTGATCCCATATTTACACTGATGCAATGTGCCCAATACACAATGCGTATAGCATTCATTCTCATGCACATTCCCAAATGCAACTCTGGTTGTGAATAATCTTGAATTTGAGTGAGATTTACAGGCATTAATCAAGGATTAAATGCAAAATGATGATTATCACAAATTTATCAGCATAATTTTCTCAAAAATTACATTAAATCAAAGGTAACCAATTTGTACGGAATGGTTGGAGTATCAAACCAACTCCGAATTGCAATTTGAAGTTATAGAAAAATGTATCAGATACCTAATGGTTAATTTGAACCCTCAATTGTATCAAAATACAGTGATTAACACTGATTAATCTGATTAGCAATGCGAGGAGTCCATATCTGGTACCTTAGACTTCAAATGAGCTCAAATACTTTCAAAGCCATCAATAACAATGAGTCTAGTAGAGGATTAAGCCAAGAAACACAAGATTTGACCAAATATTGAAAGCTTAATCTCTGTTTTATCAAAGTCACCTACTGCTCTGCAGATTTGATGAAGAGCTTGGATCTCACTGTAGACTTGATGAAATTGAATTCTGTCTTCACCAGCTTATAGAGCATGCTTGAAAACCCCCAAGGCTATGAGGAATTAGACCAATTTGATTGGATGAAGCAGCAATGTCAAAACCTCCTCAGAAAAATGACGCCAGTAAAAATCGCGATTTCTCCTGCGTTTCTTGGCGGTTTGCGCTTTTGATTAGCTTGGCTGGAGTAGCAATGGGTTAGCTAACTTGGGCTAGAAGGATTTGGGCTAATTATGAGTGTGCAAAGAGAGGGAGCTCCTCCACTGGCTGGGAATACAGAGGCTAGTTGAAAACTAACTAAAATTTTGATTAATTTTTAATTATCTACTAATCCTAATTAATTAGATAATGAGCTCATAAATCTAATGAATTCTAGGCATGGCTCTGATACCATGTTGAAATTAGAGCAATGTGATGAGCTATGGTGGATCAAATACTAGAATCATCATTAACAAAGTGATTAGTAAATAATTAAGACATGATTAGTGATTAGCAAATAGCTTAATGTAGACACGGATAATTAAAAACCAACAAATTCTCATTAGGCCAATGCCTCGAGCACCGTATGGTTAGCACCCTCTAGGATCCTTCGCAGGTGACCTAGTGCTTCACTCATAGACTACTTCCTTGGTCCCTCATCTACGGTACCGGAAGCTCACCATTTTAATCGCTTCGAGGCTGGTCGAGACCTCGACTGACCTTGCTATGCGAGACGTCCGTCAGCTGTTGCAACTTTATCAGGTTAGGTCTGACCTTGCCTCTTGTTTTACAGCTCCTATACTGATGGCATTGAAATATGGGATAGTCATTTTGTATATGCCCTAGACCTCTCTAGATATTTTCTCTCTCTAAGCCAAAACAAGGTAAAACAAGATCTTTCTTTTATTTCAGAGGAAAATAATTATAAGATCAAAAAGAGAGGTGAATAATTATAAGATCAAAAAGGGAGGTTCTTACACCTGTACACCTCAAAAGCTAGAGGGAGGAATCTTACATCCTACCCCACTTAAAAAACGCGAGATGTTCTCATCTCGCAAAATTAGAGAATAACTCTTTTCTTTAAGATCCAACTGATTCTGGGGTTCCTTATAGTCTAGTGAACCCAATAGAATCCTGAGATAAAGATCTCTTATATAGAACTCATCATTAGATAACAATTCACTTAAATTATAACATTCAAATTCTTATCACAATAAAGATCCATTAGATCGAACTTTCTATCTGAACAGTCCTCCATGAAAATTTTTAATTATACAGATTTTTAATTTGACATCCCTTAACTTGATCTACTGGGTCAAGTGTTAACAGCAGCAATCTGCATAATCCACTAATCTCATAGTGATTTACTGAAGTCATTAACGTCATTCCAGTTATGAACATCATCACAGAGACTCGTCCCATTCATCCTCATTATGGTTTTTCTCAGCTTATTACATTTCAATCAAAATTCAAGAATCATTATTCTTCAATTAGAATCCAAATCAACTCATCAACTCTGAACCAAAATCTAAAAATCATATCAACCACATTCGAATTCATCATCTGGATAGCATTTATGCTTATAATTTCAAGTCTTAGATTTACTCGTATATACTGCCAGCAGTAAAGAGCTGCAGTTATACCCTCGGTATATACGGATAGTAACGATCCTTGAAATTATAAGGTAAATACTATCATGTCTAGGCCTCAAGCAAGTCAGGGATTCAATGCAATTGCAAAACTTTCATTTGAAGACCCAATTACTAATTTATGAATTTTTATCTGAATAACAATTTGTATAAATTTTATCACGCAATTACAATCTTTTAAGGCTTCTTCATAAATTTTTGACATTTTTGGCTTCTCGATTGATCCTCATTAGCCAATTCGCTCTGATACTAGCTATAAGATCCGTGTCCCCACCGCGCAACGAATTTAGGGATGCTAGCAGAAGCGAAAGTAGCACTTCTTGCCCAGGGACAGGGTCCCACACTCAGGGCCTCGCCCACGGATATCCGGACAAGAGACTAATCCATCGGTTCTTCCAAAATCGAACCCGAAAAAACTTTCCTTGCTCGAAAAGCACGGGTGATTTCTTTATGATAAATTTTTCTCTAACGTAGTCAAAAGCCTTAACTAACTGAATTGATCTAACCGAACCCGTAAGTCCCATAGTCAGATCAGGAAAAAGATTACACTTGGATCATAGAGACCAACGCTTTTTTCCTCATTGAGAGGCACAACCGTTGATTCTTTTCCATAAAATAGTTTTTTTTCAGAATTTACTTCATCTATCATACCATAACAGAATTGAGTCTCCATTTAGGGATCCATCAGTCCAACCTAACCCCATCCAGTCCCATGGGTTAGCGAACCACCAAACCACTGTAGTGATGGGATCCAATTAAGAATTTGGTTAGGTTTTATCCCGGGTACCAGAGGAAAAAGAGTTCCAAGACTCCCTAGCTGGATATTCATGCAAACTTAAAACTAGTCACACCACTTACACACCCAATATGAAATTACCTTTTTCACAGAATCAACTATCTTTAAAAAATAATCTTTTAATGAAACCATTGTGTCGCTGATCATAATCCTCAAAATCTCCAATTGAATCCTTATTTTCCAATCATTCCTTCATCGGTGTACCTAGGGCATCATAAGCGACCAGAACGCTCACCACCTATCCACTCAGGGACCTTTTCGATAGTTCCTAGCTCATAGTAACCGGCAATATATTCACATATCAAAAATAGAATCTCCATTGAAGATCAGCAAGATCAACCAATGGATCCATATAAAAGAGCTATGGACTCATCCGTTGAGGACCAGCAAGGTCAATCAACCAAATCCTTGCTCAAATTCAAAAAACAACTCTTACTTCTTGTTCCAATATCTTCCACGACGCACGTGTGGGTATCGTCGACGACCTAGAGCCCGAGTACCGTATGGTCAGCATCCTCCAGGATGATTCACAGGTGACCTAACGCTTCACTCATAGGCCGCTTCCTTGGTCCCTCATCCACCGTACCGGAAGCTCACCATTTTAATCGAATCAAGGCTGGTCAAGACCTCGACCAACCTTGCTATGCGAGACGTCCTCCAATGACTCTCCGTCAGCTGTTGCAACTTTATGAGATAAGGTCTTCACGACTTCATTCACAAGATGGTCAGAATGCTTATCCAGCATTCTTGACATAAAACAAACATTTAAAAACAGTTCAAAAATACAATTTCTATAATGAACTCTCGTCTTTCCACATTGCTCCACATCAAACCACATTAATTAATTCCATAAATATTTCATAAGTATTCCTATTCTTATCCAATCATATCATTCACATCTCATCCATTCAGACCACATCACATTCACTCACCTCACATCTCATTCATTCACATCTATCTCGATTCACATCCCATCACATCACATTCATTCATACCATCACATTCACTCGCACCCACATCTCATTCATTCACATCTATCCCGATTCACATCACATTCATTCATACCATCACATTCACTTTCATTCATATCCATCACATTCATTCTCATCACCATTATATCACATCACTTCTATCCACATCATATCTCATTCATACACATCTCATCTCATTCATCCACATCCATCCAATCGTTCACATGTACGACTACTCGCATTTGTCCATACATTCATTTCTATCACTTCACATCCACATATATTCATGTCAAATTTCATTTCTTTACATCACATCACATTTTTTCACACATCTATATCCATTCTTTCACATATATCCACATCCATTCTTTCACATACTCATTCACATCCATTCGTCTCATACACATTCACATCCATTCTTCACATACACATCCATTAGGACCTCAATGGAAGGCTTCTTGGACCCTTTTATTTGACACTTTAAGGGAGTCAAACCTTTTCTCTTAAGAAGAAACGTTTTCTAATTAGAAGCTTCAAAACGGTTACTTTATTCGAATTTGAATTTTAAGAAAAAAATAAAATTTAAAATCTAGCGGATAAAACCATATCATGTAACATATCTATGAAAAGCTCTTGATACGTAGATCACGGATCTGTAATCTCCGCTCAAATCGGAGCTTGTATGTAGAAGTTATGGAGGTCTGAAAATTGTAAAATTACCCTCCCCCTTTTGGGAGAAAAAGTGCACCCTTTGACCACTCTTACACCTCTTAAAAACCCAACATTTTAGTCCACATGGCAATCTCCCATTTGGCTATTCCTTAATCACCTTGATTAGGCTGGAACAAATTAAAGGACCCAAGAAGACTCCATTCACTTCCTAATGCTTATCCATTCTTTCACATCCATTATTCACATACACATTCACTCACATCTCATATCATTCATTTACATTCTCATTCACATGACATCACATCTCATCCATTCATTCACATTTATCTAATTCACATCACATCTATACACCTCACATCTCATCACTTCTATTCACATCACATCCATCCATTCATTCCCATCTATCTGATTCACATCACATCTCATCACATCTATTCACATCACATTCTCACCATCTCTATTCACATCACATCCATCTATTCATTCATTCCCATCTATCTCATTCACATCACATCTCACATCTATTCACATCACGTCTCATCACCTGTGCTAGCAGCGGAAGTAGCGCTTCTTGCGCGGGATAGGATCCCACACTCGGGGCCTCGCCCACGAATATCTGGACAAGAGACTAATCCATCGGTTCTTCCAAAACTGAATCCGAAAAAAATTCTCTAGCCCGAAAAGCACGGGCAATTCCTCCAGAATAAATTTTTCTCTAACGTAGTCAAAAGCCTTAACTAACTGAACTGATCTGACCGAACCCGTAAGTCCATAAGTCAGATCAGGAAAAAGATTACACTTGGATCATAGAGACCAACGGTTCTTTTTCTCATTGAGAGGCACAACCGTTGATTCTTTTCCATAGAACGATTTTTTTTCGGGATTTACTTCATCTATCATACCATAACAGAATTAAGTCTCAATTTAGAGATCCATCAGTCCAACCTAACCATATCTAGTCCCATGGGTTAGCCAACCACCAAACCACTATAGTGATGGGATCCAATTAAAAATTTGGTTAGGTTTTGTCCCAAGTACCAGAGGAAAAAGAGTTTCCAAGTCCCATAGCCGGATATTCATGCAAACTTAAAACTAGTCACACCACTTACACACCCAATATGAAATTACCTTTTTCACAAAATCAGCTATTCTTAAAAAATAATCTTTTAATGAAACCATTGTGTCACTGATCATAATCCTCAAAATCTCCGATTGAATCCTTATTTTTCAATCATTCCTTCATCAGTGTACCTATGACATCATTAGCGATTAGAACGTTCACCACCACCTATCCACTCAGGGACCTTTTCGATAGTTCCTAGCTCATAGTAACCGACAATATATTCACATCTCAAAAATGAAATCTCCGTTGAAGATCAGCAAGATCAACCAACGGATCCATATAAAAGAGGCATGGACTCATCCGTTGTTGAGGACCAGTAAGGTCAATCAACCAGATCCATGCCCGAATTCAGAAAACAACTTACTCCTTGTGGTGGAGACCTCGACTGACCTTGCTACACGAGACGTCCTCCAATGACTCTCCGTCCGCTGTTACAACTTTATCACATTAGGTCTGCATGACCTCATTCACAAGATGGTCAAAATGCTTCTCCATTATTCTTGACATAAAACAATCATTTAAAAACAATTCAAAAACACATTTCTATAACGAACTCTCATCTTTCCACATTGCTCCAGATCAAACCACATTAATTAATTTCACAACCATTTCATAAGTATTCCTATTCTCATCCAATCACTTTATTTTCATCTCATCATATCTTTCCTCAATTTATCATCATATCTCATCCACTCGTATCTACCTATATCCACGTAACATTCATTCACATCTCATCCATTCAGACCACATCACATTCACTCACATCTTATCCATTCAGACCATATCACATTCACTCACATCACATCTCATTCATTTTACCTCACATCTCATTCATTCACATCTATCACGATTCACATCCCATCACATCACATTTATTCATATTCATCACATTCACTTTCATTCACTTTCATTCACATTCATTCTCATCATCATTATATCACATCACTTCTATCCACATCTCATCTCATTCATCCACATCCATCCAATCATTCACATGTACGACTACTCGCATCTATCCATACATTCATATCTATCACTTCACATCCACATATATTCATGTCACATCTCATCTCTTTACATCACATCACATTCTTTCACACATCTATATCCATTCTTTCACATACATCCACATCCATTCTTTCATATACTCATTCACATCCATTCTTCTCATACACATTCACATCCATTCTTCACATACACATCCTTATCCATTCTTTGACATCCTCATTCACATCCATTCTTCACATACGCATTCACTCACATCTCATATCATTCATTTACATTCTGATTCACATGACATCACATCTCATCCATTCATTTACATTTATCTGATTCACATCACATCTATTCACAACATAACCTCTATTCACATCACATCCATCCATCCATTTGTTCCATCTATTCGATTCACATCACATCTCATCACATCTATTCACCTCACATTCTCATCATCTCTAATCACATCACATCCATCCATTCCTTCATTCCCATCTATCTGATTCACATCACATCTCACATCTATTCACATCACATCCATCCATCTCACATCTATTCACCTCACATCTCATCACCTCTATTCACATCACATCCATCCATCCATTCACATCTATCTAATTCACATCACATCTATTTACCTCATCTCATCACCTCTATTCACATCACACCCATCCATCCATTCATTCACATCACATCCATCCATCCAATCATCATCTATCTGATTCACATCTTATCTCATCACATCTATTCACCTCATATTCTCATCACCTCATATTCTCATCACCTCTATTCACACCACATCCATCCATCCATTCTTCTCATCTATCTAATTTCCATCACATCTATTCACCTCATATTCTCATCACTTCTATTCACATCACATCCATTCGCATCTATCTAATTCACATCACATCCATCCATCCAATCATCATCTATCTAATTCACATCTTATCTCATCACATCTATTCACCTCATATTCTCATCACTTCTATTCACATCACATCTATCCAATCATTTATCTGATTCACATCTTATCTCATCACATCTATTCACCTCACATCTCATCACCTCTATTCACATCACACCCATCCATCCAATCATCACATCCATCCATCCAATCATCATCTATCTAATTCACATCTTATCTCATCACATCTATTCACCTCATATTCTCATCACTTCTATTCACATCACATCTATCCAATCATTTATCTGATTCACATCTTATCTCATCACATCTATTCACCTCACATCTCATCACCTCTATTCACATCACACCCATCCATCCAATCATCTATCTGATTCACATCTTATCTCATAAGTTTAACCGTCAAAAGACACCAGGGCTACTTCAGCCTTTACCTATTCTAGATAGACCATGGGAGAGCATTGCCATGGATTTTATATTTGATCTTCCGAGGACGCAAATGGAAAATGATGGCATTTGGACTATCATATGCAGGTTTAGTAAGCAGGCTCATTTTATTCCCGTGCGTAAAACGATCAAAGTTGATCATATGGTGAAGTTGTTCATGGCTAACATCTTCAAGTATCATGGCTTGCCTTCATCTATCATTAGTGACCGTGATCCATGGATGACCAGTTTATTTTGGAGAGGATTGTTTGACAACATGGATACAACTCTTAAGTTTTTATCATCATTTCATCCACAAACAGATGGTCAATTGGAAGAGGCAAATTCTACAGTGTTAGATCTTAAGTGTTATGTGTCAGAGCACAAGCAACAATGGAAAAAGTATCTTTCTTTGGTGGAGTTGGCTTATAACAACACCGTCCATACTTCGACGGGCAAGGCGCCTTTTGAGATTGTAGGAGGAGGGAGGAAGGTACCACCTATTTTGCACACAAAGGATAAGATCTTTGAGGCTGACCAATATGTGGAGAACATGGATGAAGCTTATTGGAGAGTTAAGTTGGCACTCCAAAAAACTCAGCAAAAGTAAAAGAAAGCAACAAACCGTCACAGACGTGCATTAGAGTTTGCATTGGGTGATTGCGTTCTTTTGCGATTTGAGAAAGCTAGGCTCAAAAAGATGAAGGGTAAAGAGCGCTTATTCCCTAAGTTGAGCATGCGCTATTATGGACCTTTTCAAGTATTGGAAAAGATTGGTGAGATAGCCTATTGCTTGAAGCTACAAGATCACTCGAGGATTCACAATGCATTTCATGTGAGTCTACTTAGACCTTTCCATGGGAATGTGCCTGAGGATGTATCAGACGAGGCTGAGCCAGAAGTTGAGGAACTTGATGAGGTTCTTATTCCAGAGCAGATACTGGCACATAAGGAAAGAAAGGTACGAGGTAAAGTTTCCCATCACTATCTTGTGAAGTTCAAGAACTATTCACCGATGGATGCGAAGTGGATGGAGGAAGGTGACTTAACAGATTCACCTCAGGTTTTGCAGCTTTATCTTGATGCCTTTGAGTTGGCGCCGACTCTTGTTACGGCTCATTCAGGTTCAGCAGAGCATGGGTCTGGAGCATTGCCTGATGCTCAAGAGGGGGGTAGCACCTCCACTCCCTTGATACAAACAGGCTCAGATGACATCTAGAGATTGCTTGGTGCAGCTTTTGTCTCACCCGAAGGTACTGATGGTGGCTGACAGTACATCTGTTTATGGGACTTCTATGATATATGTGTACTAGTCACATTGGATATTGTGGTTGTGTATGGTTCACAGTGGTATACAACTTGGACTATTGCTACACCATTGGTTTGCAGTGAATGTTGTTACATACGCATGGCTTAGAGAGATTGGGACGCTGATCTTGCCATATTGTACTTTTCACTTTCGATATTTTGCTATATCACCAGATTGCAATCGAGGACGCTTGCCATTTTTCAAGAGGGAGTATGTCATGACCCTATGAAAGTGGAACAGCACAAGTGTGAGCATGGTGGTTGGTGAGCAAAATAAATTTTTCAAGATGCATACTTGGGTGTCCGGCCAAAAGTAATATGTGTGGACAACCCCAAGTGTGAAGGGGGACCAAGGTATTAACTTCATAAAGTTTATAAACTTTGGGTGGCCCTTAGAAAGTTTAATAAACTTTAAAGGGCCACTAGAATATTTATGGAGGGAGGGCTACTCTACTTTTAGAGTACACGCCTCCCTCTCTCTCTCTCTCTCTCTCTCTCTCTCTCTCTCTCTCTCTCTTGCTTTTTGGAAGAGGGGTCGGTTGGCTACGTGGAGAGTACTATTAGCTGGAACAGGTCGCCTGAAGAGAAGCCGTACACACGTGTGCCGCAGGTACAGATCTGTACGGATAGGTACAGGCGGGTACAGACAATCTTGTCCAGTAGGTACAGGCAGGTACAGTTCAGTTCAATCCAGCTGGTACAGGCGGCACATCACAAAGGCGGCTGCAGGTGCATATGGGTACAGACAGGTTCAGTCTGGCTGCTGCAAACTGGCTGACATAGGCGGTTGCAGGTACATACTGGTACGGACAGGTACAGGTGGCTGCGGCAGATTTGTTGACGCTGGCGGCTGCAAGTACAATCTGGTACGGTCAAGTCGACTAGTGCAGAACTGTGCAGAGCAGTTGGAATACATTGAACATTTCTTTCTCTCTCTCTTTCCACTGGCTTATGTCTGCTTCAGAGTTGTTTCTTCTGGCCCTTTGTGAGAGGAAGGGTATGGAAGTTTGAAGGGTGGAAACAAAGTTGGACAGCGGATTTGTACTTTGGCTGAGTTTGAAGCCATGAACATGGAACAGCCAAATGCGTGCTCAAGGCTGCCCTGTTGTATTGTCTTGGTTGATTAGAGGAGACCATAGTGTGTTGTTTTTGTGGGACACAGATCTATATGTGAATCCTCTATGCTACGAGGTCTTGAGGACTGCCAGATTGGACATGCAAGTTTACTTTCCTTGACTGGCTTTGTTGTACTCAGTTAAACTTTTCCATTGAATTTGAATAAAGAAATACCGAGAGGGGCGCCAAGCTTTGGGGCCAACAGGTGTCGTTTTTCCTTTCTGTTCTAGAGCATTCTAGCTCTCGTTCTTTTGCTTTTTGTCTGGACTACAAATGGATAGGTGACTGCTAGTCTACCGCACTTTGGTTTCTACCAGAGGCCGGTTTCAAAACCACATGTCCTTGCCTATAGTCACAGCTTGCATGTAAGCTCCAGGAAACTATAACCTATTCACATGAGTCCAAAGACATGCTTTCCACATGAAACCAAAGACCTGTATCCGATAAACTAAAGACCTGTATTCCATAAACTGTAGGCCTGTATCCTCGATACCAAAGTCCTGTTTCTTCTCGAAAAACCAATGTCTTGTTTCCATGACAGATATACCATCCAAGCATGTTTGCCAAAACCTAGAGAGAGAAAGATAGAGGACGTGTCAAGCAATCCCTGAATACACATAGGTCCAAGACGAAGAGCAACACACATCTCTTCCAACCTTGCGTAGAGAGCCTCCACTTGATGCCCGCCTAGCTGCCTTGACTGGCTGCAGCCCACCCAGCACCCGTTAGCTGACTGTAGCCCGCCTGCCTTTAGCCCATGTGCGCAACAGCGCCCTGTAGCCCATGTGCGCAGCACCCTGTAGCCCATGCGCACAGCAGCCACCTGGCCCATGTGTGTAGCAGCCGCCTGGCCTCCCTGTAGCCCTTGCGCAGCAGCACCCTGCTGTAGTCCATGCGTAGTTGCACCCTACTGTAGTCCATGCGCAGCAGCAACACCCGCCGCCTGTAGCCCATGCGCAGCAGCGCCCTGCTGTAGCCCGTGCGCAGCAGCCTGGTAGCCGCCTCGTCACCCGCCTGGTAGCCCATGCGTAGCGGTGCTGACTCCACACGGCGACCACCTCAAGGGGATGCGCGCTGCTCCATGCGCCACCCTCCACCTTTATAAAGAGGCAATCGCTTTTCAAAAACGCCAAAAGCAATCAGTAAAACGCATGCTTAAAAATATAATAATATTTTAAGCCTTCAAAGGTTTATTAAACCTTACAAACTTTAAAAATCCTTTTTGTCCCCTTTCACACTTGGGCTGGCCACACTTATGAATTTCCTTTTCATATCCAAACTGATGCCTGTTCACACTGTCCATCCCGTCCCCGTGCCCACCTGCTTGTTGTCCAAAGGGAAAAACACACAGTCGTAACATACCCCCCTCTTGAAAAATAGCAAGCGTCCTCGATTGCACTCAATAACACAATAAGCATCAAATGAAGAAAGAGTACCCATATGACCAAAGCAATGCCCCTGCAGTGCATCTGGGTGATGAAATAATCATCTTGGACAATAAGGCCACACTGTCACATCAAAGTGACAGACAACTCTTGCTTGTTTCTTCAAAACCTGCAACAAAAGTCTAAAACCAAGAGGAAACACGTAACTTGTGTTAGCCAAAAACAAAATCATGCATCATTCTACATATGACAAACATATGCATGACACATATATGCATTCGCAAACAATATGCTCCTCAAGATGCTCTACCTACTCCAAAATAACAGTCTCAGGGTTGCTCGCAAGCCTTACACCCATGAATATCCCTGTAGGACCCACGACTGAAGCTAAACCTTCCCTTTCTATGGTCGTATAGTTTTTCTCAGCCTCATTCAATTGTCGTTTTTAAACATTCTCTTTTCCATTTAAAACCTAGGCATAAATATATACATGGAAATATGATGAAACATTCTCTTTTCATGCTAAAATTAATTATGCGTATTTATATTAAAAATGTGATGAAACTTCCTCTTTTTGATATAAAAATATTCAAGTATAGATATACCATGAATATACACATGAAAATATGTTCACACAACTACTTTTGAGATCTAAAAATGTCTAGGCATAAGCATACCATGAATATATATACATAAGAATACAACATGAGCATATGAAAGCACTCAATGCATCCAAACAATACATCCACTAAGTACTTCCCACATATGTCCCTCTTGATGCTTTACCCACTCTACTTATGGCCATCCCGCAGGAGCCACACTCAGTGATGCATCCATGAACATAATAAAGTACTTGATGTATCATACTAACATACATGCATCTCATCCTAAAACATCCAAAAGTATTACCTAATGTATTCCCAAGGGTACCAGGATCCAATGGCACCAGAATACAAGAATAACTCAGAAAGTGTATAAATGCATGCACAAATAGAGTTCAATCTATATATGAACCAAACCAACTCTAGGACTGCTCGCAAGACTTATGCCCTTCATAGAGTCTCGAAGTGTTAGCTCAGGTTGCTGCAGACTTTGAAAACTCTACCAATAGGATCCCTCGAAGCTTTCACCTAGGACTTCCAAATAAGAACTCTCGTTATTATAGCACAGCATTCCATAGAGAAGGCACACCTGTATAACACCTCCCTGCTTGAAATGTCTCCATCTTTACCATGGATCCCACAAACCCTTTCCCAAACCGCAGTAGGCCTGCACCAAACCACATGTCCTTCCCTATAGTCACAGCTTGCATGTAACCTCGAGAAAACTATAACCTATTCACATGAGTCCAAAGACATGCTTTCCACATGAAACCAAAGACCTGTATCCGATAAACTAAAGGCCTGTATTCCATAAACCATAGGCCTGTATCCTCGATATCAAAGTCCTGTTTCTTCTCAAAAACCAATGTCCTGTTTCCATGACAGATATACCATCCAAGCATGTTTGCCAAAACCTAGAGAGAGAAAGATAGAGGACGTGTCAAGCAATCCCTGAATACACATAGGTCCAAGACGAAGAGCAATACACATCTCTTCCAAGAACATCATCCTGTGCATATGTAGCTTGATCCTCTGCGTCCTATTCTCGTAAACAAAACCTGCTTGCGAAGAGAGAGAGAGAGAGAGAGAGAGAGAGAGAGACCCCTTGGCTGTTAGCCCCTCGACGCCTCCTTCAGCTCACCACCTTCCAAGAGAGAGATAGAGTCAAGCGTGTTGTTCAGCCCTTGTGCCTCTGTGGCCGCCTGCAGTCCCTGTGGTGGCTGCCTGACTGGCTGTAGAGAGTCTCCCACCTTGCGACCGTTGCTGGCTGAAGCCCTTACGTGTCCATTCATGCAACTACCTGGCGTAGAGAGCCTCCACCTAATACCCGCCTGGCTGCCTTGACTGGCAGCCCACCCGGCGCCCGTTTGTTGGGGTAAAGGCATTATGCCCACCCTTATAGTGTGTACAAGCCCATAAGTTTTAGTACATAGTACACTTAGTACTTTTAATATACTAAGTGCACTATGTGTACTAGTGCAATATACATGTGTGATAGGGGAGTCACACACTCATTCCGGTGAGTTGACTTATCCCCACAACTCTCTCTCTCTCTCTCTCCCTTCTTCTCTCTGTGTATGTCTCCCACATGAAAATCTGACCCTAACTAATTCTCCCATTCAACTGGTATCAGAGCATTCTTGATCCTCTCCCTCTTCCTCTCTATGGCTGCACCCAGCTCTTCACACAATCCTTCTTTCAACTGGTGCCTGTGAGCAAGGTCGACAGAAGGTCAATCTCTACTGTGTCGAGAGAAGTCGATGTTACTCGCAGCAGACTGCAACCGCGGTAGGTTTTGTTGCTGCTGTAGTCACAGTTGCTCCTGCAGTCGTACGACCGGGGGACTACTGTTGACCGATTTGGCGAGGCGACGACGGACCTGTAGGTGTCGTGAGTTGTAGAGTCGCAAGTAGGTAGGCACACAGCAAACGTGTGCAGTGTGCATGACACAGGTTTGCGAGGCTGGCAGGCAGGCGACTGGCCAGTAGCGTGTGTCACAATGCCGCCTTGTGTGTGTAACTGGAGTCATGTGGGCCTGCAAGTACAGGTGAGTGGACTGTAGTGTGACTGGGCAGCTGGTACAGAAACAAACAGGGTCGACGTCATTGGAGCCTTGTTGAAGCACAGGTAGCCAACAGCCAGGCAGCTGAGCGGGTTGCCCAGCAACACCAAGCGCAGCCAGCGCTTGCAAAGCAACAGCAGCCAGGCGTATCCGTACCACAGCATCAGCATCAGTCGTGCCCCCCCCTCTCCTGCAACAACAAAATTCAGTCTGCAAATCTCAGAGAAATTCAAAAATTAAGAGGTATTTGCTTCGATTCTTTGGGAATTTCTTATCAATTCAATCAATTGAGCAGGTACAGGTGCCAAAATTGCTCAAATTTTGAGCAAAATTGGCAAAATTGGGTGACATTGGTCACAATCAGGATCAATTTGCAGGAAATTGGATATCAAAATTTGGGGCTTTTGATGTAATTGTGCAATTGGGCATTCATACATGCTGTATGATGTGAGCAATCTCACATTCAGGCCAAAATTGCAAGAAATTGATGTGCAAATCAAAGGGCTTTTGTGCCGATTGGGTTGATTTGCATGCAGGCAATCGCATTTGATGCTTTGGGCAATGTGTTGATGCCTGTCAAGCACTCAATGTGCCTGTAAATCAAGGGGCTTTTATGTACTGGATGTATATGTGGCCAGGGGGAAGCACTGTGAAGACTCTGGATGCCTTCATGTGCGTTAATGTACCATGTATGATCATAAATTGATCTTAAATCAAGGGGCTTTTCAAGATTTTATGCTTATTGAGCTTGGCAAAGCAGCAGGCAAGACATTTATGCCTTGAATCCTCAGAAATCAGCTTGCAATCAAGGGGCTTTTTCCCAATTTCTGTTCGGGACTGTTGTATGCAGTGATCGGGACTGTAAAAGTCTGATTTTCACTCATTTGGACAGCCAGGAGAGCATTTATTGCTGCTGTACTTGCTGGTACAGATTTGGTACAACTTTGTGCAAGTTTTGGCATGGCTGTACACTGATTTGAGTGAGGAAAAGGTTCATTTTCAGTTGCTGTACTTGCCGGTACAGGTTTGGTACATCATTGGTGAGCACTTAGTACTGCTGTACAGTACTTTGGAAGGGGAACAGAGCACATTTAAGGTGCTGTCCTAAATCTGAAGCAACCAGATTTTGGTGATTTTATCACATACAGTGGGAGTAGAGTTGCATTTGTGCTTCCACAGTGGGAGATAAACTTTGGGAGAACAACTGTGAGCACTTTGTGTGCTTTTGGTGCAGTGTTTGCACATTTTGCAGGGAGTCAGGCATTGACAGGTTGCATATTGCTATGGCAACCACAGGTGAGAGCTCTTCATTGCTTCACATCAAGAAGCTTGAAGGCTCACATAACTATGATATTTGGCAAACCCAGTGCTATAATGTGTTGCTCCAGAAAAAGCAGCACAAGCCTATCAAAGAAAGGGGTGTAATGCCCGCTTCTCTTACTGCTGAAGAGTGGGAAGATATGGATGAGCTGGCAAGATCTACTATCATGTTGTCTGTGTCAAACTCTTTTGTGCACCTGGAGGTGGTGGACACGGATGTTTCATTTTCTTCGGGCAGGGAGGAGATTGTTGCAGAGTCAGAATATTTTATGATTCACATGGGGGGTGCCCGGACAGAGTTTAAGATGTGTGGACATCCCTAGGTGTGAAGGGGGGAACTAGAAACATTAAGTTTTAATGTTTATTGGAGTTTGCCCCTAGGCCTTAGTGGCCCTAGGAACTTATTAAAGTTTGGGGCCCTAGGGATTAATTTGGGGAGGAGTTTTCTCTCTCTTTTCTCTCTCTCTTCCCTTTTTGGGGAATCGTGTAGCAAAAGTGGGAGTTCCTTCATGCGCATGTATCCTAGCGTGGAAAAGCACAGGAGAAGGGAGGCAGCTGCTGTTTTGCTGTGGATTATTGCTGTTTTTCTAAGGGAATCAGCCGTACAGCACTGTACGGCCAGAACTATGCAAGCTCTCTCTTTCTTTCTCCTCTGTTGCTGGCTGCGCACAGAAACTGCTATTGGAAACTCTGCGCACAGGCCAGTACAGGCTGTACCAGCAAGTACACAGGCCGTACAGCCCTGTACGACAGCCGTACAGTGTACGGACAGGGCTGACGCGCGCTTTCCTGATTTCTGTAGCTGCAGGCGGCGCTTGTCAGGTGGCTGGACAGACCTGAATACACAGGTTCAGGTTGTTACAGGAGTGGACAGCAGGCTGTTTATGCAAGTACAACTCCTGGCACGTATCCCGAGGTGGTACAGACGGGTACAGTGCTGATTTTCAGATCTGTATTTTCAAGGACAGCATAAGAGTGAGCATCAGGAGGAGGATACAGGCAAGTGCAAGCACACATGTGAAGCAGGGTTGTGAATACAAGTGCCTGCAAGTACAAATTGGTGCTGCTACTTCCTCCAGTGTTGTTTCACGAGCTGAACTTGGTAAGCTCTGTTTCTGTTCATCTATCTCTCTTTCTATTGCTTGATGTCTGTTGCAGATATGTGTTATCTGGCCCCCTTGTGAGAGGAGGGGTATGGCAGATTGACAAGGGATTAAGACAGAGATTGGACAGCACATGTGTGATTGAGCTGAGAAGATGTATCATGCTCTTGAGTTATGCCAGATGTATGCCCATGGCTGGCCTGCTTTGTGATCTTGGCTGATCAGAGGGAGGCACAGTGTGTTGCTTGAGGACACAGATCTGTGTGCATTGATCCTCTGTGCTGAGAAGGATTTGTGGGCCGTCAGATTGGACTTACAGGTGTAAACTCTTGGCTGGTCTTTGTGTTGTACTCAGCCATTCATATTATTTTAATTGAATAAAGAAATACCGCAAGGGGCGCCAAGCTTTGGGGCCAAAAGGTGTCGCTGTGTTTTCAGATCTGGGCACTCTAGCTCCAATCTGTGTTTTATTTCTCATCTAGACTACAAGTGGACGGGTGATTGCTCCTACCGCACTCTGGTTTTCTATCAGAGGCCGGTTTCAAGGTTCCGTTGCCGGGACCAATCATCAACTTTCTGAAGGGGGTGAGTTCGTGGTTGCTTTGAAGAAAGCCATCGCTGAAAATTCAGCAATCATGTCTGATACAGAGGATGAGTACTTCTATCATGAAGAAGAAGAGCAAGAGACTTCTCCTGAAAGAGATGTATCTGAGGATATTTTTGCAGGAGAACAGGCTGCAGATGTTGAGCCTTATGAGGATGTAACACAGCCAGAAGATGTGCCTGGTAAAGAGGATGATGATGCTCGGTTCAAAGATCGCTTGGCTGGTGTTATGGATACTTTCATGCAGCTCACACAGAGTGAGAGATTTGCTGAATTTATGAGATCTCGCACAGAGCCCCGCACAGAGTCCCAGAAAAAGAAGAAGAAGGTTCGTTCGAAGAATCTTCCTCAAGGTCATAGTGGTACCACTCCACAGGATCCATCTCCTGCACAGTTTCCGAACATGCAGCATGCTTTTGGTGCTAACCCACAGAGTTCCTTCTATGGACAGCCACCTATTCCTCAGCAGAATTTGCATCCAGGTTATTTTGGTGGTGGCTCGGTGTTCCAATCCATGATTGGGGGATATCCTCAGGGAGGCATGGGTATGTATGGGCCTTTTGGAGCCAATTTTCAGCCTGGCATGCAAGGGAATATGTATGGTGGTATGCAGTCCGGTATGCAAGGAAATGTGTTTGGAAGCATGCAACCTGGGATGCAAGGCAATATGTTTGGTGGCATGCAGCCAGGTATGCAGCATGGAATGTTTGGAAACATGGCTGGGATGTATGGTATGCCTGGTGTTGGAATGGGAAGTGTTGACCCAATGATGGGTATGAATGTTGGGGGCAGCAATCTTACGAAACCACTTCCATATGATAATCTAACGCCTATGGGAAAGGCGAAGGATTACAAGGAAGGGGGAGCTGCAGTGAAGTTTGACACTTTCAGTGGGGCCAAGGATAAATTGAAGGCACTTACCTTTTTACAGCAGTTTGATGCTGCTTTTTCTGGTGGGAATTACACAGAGTCCTCAAAGGTGAGGAAAGCTGCCACTTTTCTCAAGGGCAATGCTTTGCAGTGGTGGTCTACTCTTCTTTTGCAGGGCATAGCACCCACCACATGGGTCCAATTCAAACAGGTTTTCTCTTCCGTATGGCTCACATCTACATTTGAGGTGGATGTTATGACAGCATGGCACAAGCTGGATGCTTCAAAGTGTGATAGTTTGGAGGATTATAACAAGAAGTTTTGGGAAGCTTTACTCCCAGTGACTTCTTATCGTGCCGTGCCATTATTTGAGCAGGTAGAGAAGTATTGTTGTGGGCTGCCCAAGGAGGTACGAGATTATTGTATAAAGACGAGTAACGAACATGTCACAGATGATTGAAAATGCTATGACAGCTAATGCGTTACTCACAGGTGGTTCATCTGGATTTAAAGGCAGTAAGAAATTGAGCAAGAAAGCTGAAAAATTTGGGCATGCTTCTCGTGATGCTAAAGGGTCTTCTGAGACAAAGTATAAGAAGTTGCCAATGCCCAAAAGGACTTCTGAGGAAAGACAGGCTTTGAGAGATGCTCAAAAGTGTTTTTACTGTACTGAAGAGGGGCATATGTCATTCAATTGTCCCAAAAGAACGTCCAAAAAGGACCCTGACAATAAAGGAGAGCCCAAGCCAAAGAAACCAAAGCCTTCTGCAGGCTTAGTTCCTGATCTTGTGGGGGAGCAGCTAAGTGGTGAAGCTACAGAGTTGTGCAGGGCATGGGGCAAAGTGAGAGATCAGAATGCTTTGATCTTCTTTGACACAGGTGCTAGAGCCAACTTCATTTCACTAGATTTGGCTGGCCGATTGGGGATTCGCGCAGAGGAGATGGGGCCGTTACATGAGGCAAATATGGCTTGTCCAGGGTATGCAGAACCCGTTACTCCTATCATTGGGAAGCTTCGGCTTCATTTACAGGGTTATGTGGACAGCGAGGAGTTCTTCATCATGCCTTTGGATGGCTGTGATGTTTTGTTGGGGATGCCATGGTGCCACAGGGTACATGCGGTGGTGGATACTTACAATAGGACAATTACTCTGACTCATAGAGGGAAAGAGCATGTATTGGATGTAAAACTCAAAGGGGAATCTGTTCCTATTGTATCGGCTTCGGCGATTTCATCAGTAATGAAAAAGCATCTTTCCGCGTACTTGATTTATGTAAAGGATGCACAGGATGATGAGTCTAAGTCTAATTTGTCAATGTTAGATAAAGACAGGACTGACTTCTTATGTGGGTTTCAAGACTGTTTTTCCGAGTCATTGCCAGGAGAATTACCTCCTGAGAGGCCAGAAGATCATGCCATAGATCTGATTCCTGGTAGTACTCCACCGAATAGACCGCCGTATCGTGTTAGCGCAGCCCAACAGGAAGAGATTATGAGTCAGGTGCAGGAGCTATTGAATAAGGGGTTGATTCAGCCTAGCTCATCACCCTTTTGCTCACCTGTGCTCTTAGTGCAGAAGAAGGATGGTTCTTGGCGCATGTGTATAGATTACAGGGCGCTGAACAAGAATACCATCAAGAATCGATTCCCCATACCAAGGATCGATGACATCTTGGACCGCTTACAGGGCTCCACAGTTTTTAGTCGTATTGACTTGAAAAGCGGGTATCATCAGATACGCATTAGACCCGAGGATGTGCATAAGACAGCATTCCGAACCACGTTTGGGTTGTATGAGTTCTTGGTTATGCCCTTTGGTTTGACAAATGCGCCTGCCACATTTAACAGAATGATGGACAGGATTTTCAGGCCTCATAGAGAGTTTGTGGGCACATTCTTTGATGATATGATTGTGCATTCACGAACTGAGGAAGAGCATAGAAGGCATTTGGCCATTGTGTTTGCAGAACTCAGAAACCATAGGTTGGTGGTTAATGGCAAGAAGAGTGAGTTTTTCTTGCAGGATATACATTTCTTGGGGCATATTGTGTCTGGTCATGGAGTCCGTATGGATCCAGCAAAGGTGGAAGCAATACTTAATTGGCCAGCTTTGAGGACCGTGCATGATGTACGCAGTTTTCTAGGATTGTGTTCCTATTACAGGCGTTACATACGGCACTTTGCTGAAATTGCTTCGCCTCTTCATGCTTTGACGAAGAAAGCAACTCCGTTTAGATGGGCTGATCGGGAAATTACAGCATTCAAAAAGCTCAAAGAAAAGCTTACTTCGGACCCAGTATTGGTGTTACCGGACCTCCGAAAGCTTTTGTTGTCCAGTGTGATGCATGTGGAAGTAGCATTGGTGCAGTTCTCATGCAAGAGGGACATGTCATAGCCTATGAGAGTAGAGTTTTGCAAGATGCCGAGAAGCATTTACAGGTGTATGAGAAAGAGATGTTGGCTGTAATTCACGCTCTTTCTACTTGGAAACACTACTTGCTTGGGGCTGATTTCACTGTACAGACAGATCATCAGACCTTGAGTTATTTCCTCACGCAGACTAAGCTTTCAGAGAAGCATATGCATTGGGCAAACTTTTTGTCAATGTTTCACTTCCAGATTGTGCATGTGGAAGGCAAAAAGAATGTAGTGGCAGATGCTTTGTCACGCAAGCCACAGGTCTCTGCAGTTTCACTTGCTTATCATCATGAGCTTGATGAAATGAAAGAGCAGTATGCCCATGATGAGGATTTTGAAAAGTTGTATGATCAGATGTCTGAGGGTCAGCGGCATGAGCATTACACTCTCAGAGATGGGTTTTTATTGATGCATGGCAGACTGTGTGTTACCAGGCCATTGCGACTCAAGGTTATGATTGAAAGTCATGCTCCACCGTATGCAGGTCATAGAGGTATTGACGCCACGGTCAAAGCAGTGGAGACTTTCTTTTATTGGCCAACCTTGAGAAGAGATGTTGATGCCTTTGTGAGGCAATGCATCGTATGTCAGAAGGTAAAGTTTGACCGTCAGAAGACACCAGGGTTATTACAGCCTTTACCTATTCCGGATAGACCTTGGGAGAGCATTGCCATGGATTTTGTATTTGATCTTCCACGGACACAAACGGGAAATGATGGCATCTGGACTATCATTGCAGGTTCAGTAAGCAGGCTCATTTCATTCTCGTGAGGAAGACAATTAAAGTGGATCATATGGTGAAGTTGTTCATGGCGAACATCTTCAAGTATCATGGCTTGCCTACGTCTATCATTAGTGACCGTGATCCACGGATGACGAGTTTGTTTTGGAGAGGGTTGTTTGACAACATGGGTACAACTCTCAAGTTTTCATCGTCATTTCATCCACAGACAGATGGTCAGTCAGAAGAGGCTAACTCGACAGTGTTGGATCTTCTCAAGTGTTATGTGTCAGAGCACAAGCAACAATGGGAAAAGTATCTTCCTTTGGTGGAGTTTGCATATAACAACACTGTACATAGCTCGACAGGCAAGGCGCCTTTTGAGATTGTAGAAGGAGGGAAGAAGGTACCACCCATTTTGCATACAAAGGATAAGATCTTTGAGGCTGATCAGTATGTGGAGAGCTTGGATGAAGCTTATCGGAGAGTTAAGTTGGCCCTCCAGAAAACTCAGCAGAAGCAAAAGAAAGCCGCAGACCGTCACAGACGTGATTTACAGTTTGCATTGGGTGATTGGGTTCTTTTGCGCTTTGAAAAGGCTAGACTCAAGAAGATGAAGGGTAAAGAGCGCTTATTCCCTAAATTGAGCATGCGATATTATGGGCCTTTTCAGGTTGTGGAAAAGATTGGTGAGGTAACCTATCGTTTGAAGTTACCAGATCACTGGAGGATTCACAATGCTTTTCACGTGAGTCTTCTTAGACCTTTCCGTAGGGATGTGCCTGAGGATGTATCAGATGAGGCTCAGCCGGAAGTTGAGGAACTTGATGCGGTTCTGATTCCAGAGCAGATACTGGCACATAAAGAAAGGAAGGTACGAGGTAAAGTTTCCCGTCGCTATCTTGTGAAGTTCAAGAACTATTCACCGATGGATGCGAAGTGGATGGAGGAAGGTGACTTAACAGATTCACCTCAGGTTTTGCAGCTTTATCTCGATGCCTTTGAGTTAGAGCCGACTCTTATTGTGGCTCATTCAGGTTCAGCAGAGCATGGGTCTGGAGCATTACCTGATGCTCAAGAGGGGGGTAGCACCTCCACTCCCTTGATACAGACAGGCTCAGATGACATCTAGAGGTCGCTTGGTGCAGATTTTCTCTCACCCGAAGGTACTGAGGCTGACAGTACATCTGTTTATGGGACTTCTATGATATATGTGTACTAGTCACATGAGATTGTTGTGGATATGTATGGTTCACAGTGGTATACAACTTGGACTATTACCATGCCATTGGTTTGCAGTGAATATTGATACATGTGTATGGCTCAGAGAGATTGGGACGCTGATCTTGCCATATTGTATATTTCACTTTGGATATTTTGATGCATCACCAGAATGCAATCGAGGACGCTTGCCATCTTTCAAGAGGGGGGTATGTCATGGCCCTGTGAAAATGGAGCAGGACAAGTGTGGGCATGGTGGTTGCAGAGTCAGAATATTTTATGATTCACATGGGGGGTGCCCGGACAGAGTTTAAGATGTGTGGACATCCCTAGGTGTGAAGGGGGGAACTAGAAACATTAAGTTTTAATGTTTATTGGAGTTTGCCCCTAGGCCTTAGTGGCCCTAGGAACTTATTAAAGTTTGGGGCCCTAGGGATTAATTTGGGAAGGAGTTTTCTCTGTCTTTTCTCTCTCTCTTCCCTTTTTGGGGAATCGTGTAGCAAAAGTGGGAGTTCCTTCATGCGCATGTATCCTAGCGTGGAAAAGCACAGGAGAAGGGAGGCAGCTGCTGTTTTGCTGTGGATTGTTGCTGTTTTTCTGAGGGAATCAGCCGTACAGCACTGTACGGCCAGAACTGTGCAAGCTCTCTCTTTCTTTCTCCTCTGTTGCTGGCTGCGCACAGAAACTGCTGTTGGAAACTCTGCGCACAGGCCAGTACAGGCTGTACCAGCAAGTACACAGGCCGTACAGCCCTGTACGACAGCCGTACAGTGTACGGACAGGGCTGACGCGCGCTTTCCTGATTTCTGTAGCTGCAGGCGGCGCTTGTCAGGTGGCTGGACAGACCTGAATACACAGGTTCAGGTTGTTACAGGAGTGGACAGCAGGCTGTTTATGCAAGTACAACTCCTGGCACGTATCCCGAGGTGGTACAGACGGGTACAGTGCTGATTTTCAGATCTGTATTTTCAAGGACAGCATAAGAGTGAGCATCAGGAGGAGGATACAGGCAAGTGCAAGCACACGTGTGAAGCAGGGTTGTGAATACAAGTGCCTGCAAGTACAAATTGGTGCTGCTACTTCCTCCAGTGTTGTTTCACGAGCTGAACTTGGTAAGCTCTGTTTCTGTTCATCTATCTCTCTTTCTATTGCTTGATGTCTGTTGTTGCAGATATGTGTTATCTGGCCCCCTTGTGAGAGCAGGGGTATGGCAGATTGACAAGGGATAAAGACAGAGATTGGACAGCACATGTGTGATTGAGCTGAGAAGATGTATCATGCTCTTGAGTTATGCCAGATGTATGCCCATGGCTGGCCTGCTTTGTGATCTTGGCTGACCAGAGGGAGGCACAGTGTGTTGCTTGAGGACACAGATCTGTGTGCATTGATCCTCTGTGCTGAGAAGGATTTGTGGGCCGTCAGATTGGACTTACAGGTGTAAACTCTTGGCTGGTCTTTGTGTTGTACTCAGCCATTCATATTATTTTAATTGAATAAAGAAATACCGCAAGGGGCGCCAAGCTTTGGGGCCAACAGGTGTCGCTGTGTTTTCAGATCTGGGCACTCTAGCTCCAATCTGTGTTTTATTTCTCATCTAGACTACAAGTGGACGGGTGATTGCTCCTACCGCACTCTGGTTTTCTATCAGAGGCCGGTTTCAGAAGACAGCTTGGGGAATGTGGCAAAGATTGCAGGACTTGTATGCCCAGCAAAGTGCCTCAAGCAAAGTGTATTGGTTGAAGAAACTCATAGGTCTTCAAATGAAGGAAGAGGCGTCTATGACAGCCCATCTAAATGAATTTAATGGTATTGTTAGCCAAGTTATCAATCAAAAGTTGGCAATGGACGATGAGTTCAAAGCCACTTTTCTCTTATGCACTTTGCCAGAGAGTTGGGACACATTCAGGACAGCCACTAGCAATTCGAATGCTATGCTTTCATATGCAGATGTTGAGGGTGCTCTTCTTCAAGAAGAGATGAACAGGAAGAACAATTCTGTTGGAAAGTCCAATGCAATGAATGCACGTGGGAGATCCCAGCAAAGGGGTAAAAGCCAAGAACGGGGAAGGAGCAAGTCCCGCTCCAAAAAGGACTTGGAATGCCATTATTGTGGCAAGAAGGGACATATCAAAAAGCAATGCTACAAATGGAAGAATGATCAAAAGGAAAAGGGAAAAGGCAAAGACAAAGACAAAGATGAAGCCAAAGATGCAAAGCCAAAGGGCAAAAGTGGAGTCAAGATTGAAGAAATCAATGTGTCACATGCAGGTGACAGTGAGGATGAGGTCCTATTCACGTCTTCACTTGATGTCCATTCACTTCTTACAGGAGATGGTCATGGTATGCACTCATGGATCATTGATTCAGGTGTCTTCTTTCATGTCACAGGTTGCAGAGACTTGTTTGTCAGGTATACTGCTGGCAATGAAGGAGTAGTTTATTTGGGTGACAACCATGCATGCAAGATTCTTGGCAGAGGTGATGTGAGGCTTGTGTTTTTAGATGGCTCACAGCTTATGCTCCATGATGTCAGGCATGTGCCTGAGATCAAGAAGAACCTGCTTTCTACTGGACAGCCACATTTGGTCGTGGAAAGTGGAAGATTAGTAAGGGCTCACTGGTTGTTGCCAGAGGCTCTAAGGTGGACACTCTTTACTTCATGCATGCAGGTGTTTGTCACCATGCTAATGTAAATGCAACCGAGCTACCGGAAATCTCTATGTGGCATAGCCGGTCGGGACACATGAGTGTCAAAGGAATGGAACAATTGTCTCGTTTTGGTTACTTGCCTTCTCTAAAGTTTTCAAGTTTTCAGTTTTGTGAGCATTGTATATATGGCAGGCAACTCCAGTGCCCCCACAAGAAAGCTCTTTGACAGAAAGATGCTCAGTTAGAGCTTGTGCATACAGATGTATGTGAGATGCCTCAGCTTTCTTTGGAAGGGGCAAAATACTGTGTCTTTTATTGATGATGCCACACGCAAGGTGTGGGTTTATCCTCTTCGTTTGAAGAGTGATACATTCTCAGTGTTTCAGAAGTTTGTTGCTCATGTTGAGAATCAAACTGGCAAAACACTGAAGGCTTTGCGTTCCGACAATGGTGGAGAGTATATGTCCAAACAGTTTCAGGACTTTTGTGATGCTAAAGGCATCAACAGGGAGCTCTCTACTCCTTATGATCCTCCACAAAACAGGACAGCAGAGAGGATGAACAGGACCATTCAGGAGAAGGTCCGTTCTATGTTGTCACATGCTGCATTACCTCATGGTTTTTGGGCTGAAGCTGTTATGACAGCCGTTCATCTTATAAACAGGTCACCTAACACGAGGCTTGGTGGGAAAGTGCCAGAGGAAGTATGAGGAAGCCTCCGTCCTACAAGCACTTGAGAGTGTTTGGTTGCGTTACGTACGTGCACATACGCAGGGAAATGCGCACCAAACTTGATCCTAAGTCTCACAAATGCATATTCCTAGGATATGGTGACAGAGGTGAAATGGGGTATAGACTTTGGGATCCCGTGAATAGAAAGATTATACGTAGGGAAATGCGCACCAAACTTGATCCTAAGTCTCACAAATGCATATTCCTAGGATATGGTGACAGAGGTGAAATGGGGTATAGACTTTGGGATCCCGTGAATAGAAAGATTATACGCAGCAATGATGTCATTTTTTATGAAACATGCATGTATAAGGAGCCTGCAAGGCAACAGGAGCCTGGCAGAGTCATCTTTGATGATGATGGACATCATGGACAACAACCAAGGGCTGTAAATCAGCCATTACAGCAGCAAAACCAGCCCTTAAATGGTGCTGAAAATGGTCCAAATGGACAGCCATGTCACCAGCCTGGACATTTCACAGTTTGAAAGGGGTCTGGTGGACTCCAGGATGTTTAAATATTTGGAAAGTACAAGCTTTGGAAATGGGGGATTATCCTAGAATACAAAGGACCACACTCCTAAAATTTAGGAGAGTTGCTATTTTTGGCCCGACTCCGATGGAAACTCTGTTCGCGTCATTACATCTGGAATTGAGTAGATACCAAGAGTTAGAAAAGTGCCTATGACAGAATGTCTACCAGTTGGGATATTTTTAGAGGTAAAGATTATGGAAGGACCCATCTCTTAGATTGGGACATGTGGCAAGAAAGTGGACCAAAGTGAGACAAGTGGCCTGACACTTGTTAGAAAAAGGATCAAAGTGAGACAAGTGACCTCACACTTGTCACTTCAGCTATTGTGTGGCTCTCCACTTGTCATCGTAACCTTCTCTTGCCATTTTAGCTCATGGGAGGCCCAAATCTATAAATTCGAGCCCTCTCTCTTCATTAATGGAGGCTCTCTTGCTACACACTAGCCTCTACCACCGTTGAAGGCTGCCCTAATGATGGCTACTCTCTTTCTCTCTCTCTTGAAGGCTGCTCATGAAGAATACCGGCTGTTGGGGACTGTTTTGGAGGCTTCCATCGCGAAGAAATATTGAAGGCAAGGGTATTTAATCATTTATTATGATTTCTAACCATTGTACTTGTTGCACCAGCATTTGTACTTGTTGTACCTGTTGTACCAGCCATCGTACCGACTGTACCAACCTCTGTACCTGCTGTACCAGCCACCCTACTAGTTGTACCAACCACTGTACCTACTGTACTAGTCATTGTACCTGCTGTACCAGCATTTGTACTTGCTGTACCTGCTGTACTAGCCACCATACCGGCTGTACCAACCACTGTACCTGCTGTACCAGCCCTTGTACTTGCTGTACCACCCATTGTACCGGCTGTACCAGCTTCTGTACTTGTTGTACTTGCTGTACCCACTGTACCAGCCACCGTACCGGCTATACCGGCTGAATGGAGAGTTGTACTTGTTGTACCCTCTCTATTGCATGAAGACCCGTGGTTTTTGGGGAAGAATCAGTACCCACACGGAGATATATGGATTATATTGTTGGCTCAGCATTTCTACAGCCTATGTTCCGGCTTGGTAGCCTTGTGTTGGGCTGTGTTATGGCATTTGTATAGGGATAATCCGGCATCTCCCGTGGGGAGAGTAAGGCCCTCAAAGCTTGTACATGATATTATTCTCCTTGGGTAATAAAATACTCCAAGGGGGGGGTCGGCCCATTCCGGCCTCTATGCGGTGTCACACGTGCAAGCTCCATTTTCAGCATTTGTGGATGTTTTGTCCAGCTTTATGTTTTATGCAAAGTGATGATGGATATGTGTTAAGGCTATGGCCATGTTTAAATGTTTTAATATGCATTGATGGTATCAACAAGTGTGTCAAAGGCCCTAGTCCCCCGGACACTCACCGCCGCGAGACTTATTTTGTCTTGCCCATTTACTTGGGACATGGATTATGATATCTGGACTTATGGGACTGTTTTGTCTTGCCCATTTACTTGGGACATGGATTATGATATCTGGACTTATGGGACTGATTTGTCTCGCCCATTTATCTTGGGACATGATTATGATATCTGGACTTATGGGATTGTTTTTGTTTCGCCCATTTATCTTGGGATATGATTTTGATATTGGTATTATGGAGACTTATTTAGTCTCGCCCATCTCTTTGGGACATGGATTCTTCAGTTATATTGGATTTTTGAGACTGTCTCGTCTTGCCCAATCGATGGGACATGATTATATCTTGAATATATGGCTTGAAGCTTAAAGTTGCGGACAACTTTTAAGAAGTTGGGGAGGATGTCACCAGCCTGGACATTTCACAGTTTGAAAGGGGTCTGGTGGACTCCAGGATGTTTAAATATTTGGAAAGTACAAGCTTTGGAAATGGGGGATTATCCTAGAATACACAGGACCACACTCCTAAAATTTAGGAGAGTTGCTATTTTTGGCCCGACTCCGATGGAAACTCTGTTCGCGTCATTACATCTGGAATTGAGTAGATACCAAGAGTTGGAAAAGTGCCTATGACAGAATGTCTACCAGTTGGGATATTTTTAGAGGTAAAGATTATGGAAGGACCCATCTCTTAGATTGGAACGTGTGGCAAGAAAGTGGACCAAAGTGAGACAAGTGGCCTGACACTTGTTAGAAAAAGGATCAAAGTGAGACAAGTGGCCTCACACTTGTCACTTCAGCTATTGTGTGGCTCTCCACTTGTCATCGTAACCTTCTCTTGCCATTTTAGCTCATGGGAGGCCCAAATCTATAAATTGGAGCCCTCTCTCTTCATTAATGGAGGCTCTCTTGCTGCACACTAGCCTCTACCACCGTTGAAGGCTGCCCTAATGATGGCTACTCTCTTTCTCTCTCTCTTGAAGGCTGCTCATGAAGAATACCGGCTGTTGGGGACTGTTTTGGAGGCTTCCATCGCGAAGAAATATTGAAGGCAAGGGTATTTAATCATTTATTATGATTTCTAGCCATTGTACTTGTTGCACCAGCATTTGTACTTGCTGTACCTGCTGTACCAGCCATCGTACCGACTGTACCAACCTCTGTACCTGCTGTACCAGCCACCCTACTGGCTGTACCAACCACTGTACCTACTGTACTAGTCATTGTACCTGCTGTACCAGCATTTGTACTTGCTGTACCTGCTGTACCAGCCACCATACCGGCTGTACCAGCCACTGTACCTGCTGTACCAGCCCTTGTACTTGCTGTACCACCCATTGTACCGGCTGTACCAGCTTCTGTACTTGTTGTACTTGCTGTACCCGCTGTACCAACCATCGTACCGGCTGTACCGGCTGAATGGAGAGTTGTACTTGCTGTACCCTCTCTATTGCATGAAGATCCGTGGTTTTTGGGGAAGAATCAGTACCCACACGGAGATATATGGATTATATTGTTGGCTCAGCATTTCTACAGCCTATGTTCCGGCTTGGTAGCCTTGTGTTGGGCTGTGTTATGGCATTTGTATAGGGATAATCCGGCATCTCCCGTGGGGAGAGTAAGGCCCTCAAAGCTTGTACATGATATTATTCTCCTTGGGTAATAAAATACTCCAAGGGGGGGGTCGGCCCATTCCGGCCTCTATGCGGTGTCACACGTGCAAGCTCCATTTTCAGCATTTGTGGATGTTTTGTCCAGCTTTATGTTTTATGCAAAGTGATGATGGATATGTGTTAAGGCTATGGCCATGTTTAAATGTTTTAATATGCATTGATGGTATCAACAAGTGTGTCAAAGGCCCTAGTCCCCCGGACACTCACCGCCGCGAGTTTCAGCCAGAGATGGCAGAAGATATCCCTATGGATATACCACAGTTAGAGGAGATACCGGGCATAATTTTTCGACCTTATGGCATGGAACAGAAGCCACCAATAGGTGATATGCAGGCTGGACAGCAACCTACAAATGATGGTCATTGGTCCACAAGACCCTCCAGAACCCCTGATAGGTTTGTTCCAAGGGTTGACTACTTGATGCTCACTGACTGTGGGGAGTCCTCATGTTATAAGGAGGCTTTACAGAGGGCAGACAAGGCTCTTTGGGAGCGTGCTATGAAGTCAGAGATGGATTCTCTGCACAAAAATGGTACATGGAAGTTGGTGCATTTGCCTACAGGCAAGAAGGTTTTGCCATGCAAGTGGGTTTACAGGCTCAAAGTTGCACCAGATGCAAAGCCAAGATACAAAGCCAGGTTAGTGGCTAAGGGCTTCAAGCAGGAATATGGTGTGGACTTTGATGGGATCTTCTCTCCAGTGGTCAAAATGACCACACTTAGAGCTGTGTTAGCTTTCGTTGCTCATGATGATCTGGATTTGATTCAGATGGATGTGAAGACTGCTTTTCTTCACGGTGATCTCCATGAGGAGATATATATGCAACAGCCAGAGGGTTATGCAGTGAATGGAAAGGAGAAGCTTGTATGCAAGCTGAAAAAGAGTCTTTATGGGCTCAAACAGGCACCAAGGGAATGGTATCATAAATTTGATACATTCATGAAATCCCAAAATTTCAGGAGAAGTGGCATAGATCACTGCTTATACACCAAGAAAGCTTTGGATGGCAGTCTATTGATCCTCATCTTGTATGTTGATGATATGTTGATTGCCGCGAAATCTCGTAAGGAGATGGATGCCTTGAAGAAGAGGCTGCATCAGACCTTTGATATGAAGGATTTGGGTGATGCAAATCACATTTTGGGTATGCGAATACTTCGGGACAGATTTGTCTCAGAAGGAATACATTGGCAAAGTTTTGCAGAGGTTCAATATGGACGGGGGGAAGAAGACTAGTACTCCTTTGCCTCCATATGTGAAACTCAGTGCTATGGACAGCCCACAGTTGGATAGTGACAGGGCTGATATGGCCAAGATTCCGTATGCTTCAGCTTGTGGCAGTCTCATGTATGCCATGGTTGCTACTAGGCCGGACATTGCATTTGCAGTGGGAGTGGTTTCTAGATACATGGCCAAACCTGGCAAGAAGCATTGGGAAGCAGTGAAAGGTGTCATGAGATACTTGAAGGGCACACAGGATATGTGCATTTGCTTTGGCAAACAGGATGCATTAGTGCATGGTTACACAGATTCGGATTATGCCGGTCATCCACATAACCGGAAGTCTACTACCGGTTATGTGTTTACATTCACAGGAGGTGCTGTGTCATGGATATCCAGGATGCAGAAGTGCACTGCCTTATCTACTACAAAGGCCGAGTATATTGCAGCCACAGAGGCTTGCAAGGAGGCATTCCACAAGTCCCCCTCTGCAAAAGGGAATGTCCACTGGAGAAGAAAACGCAGCCACGGAGGGGCTGCAGTCCTGAAAATACAGGCCAACTGGTTTCAAAATCCAAGTAGAGAAAAACGCTAATAAGAAAGTACCTTCAGGCTGTAAGTGATGAAGCCAAAGTGAAGGGAGAGCAATCAGCAGCAACTGTCCAAAAAACACAACATCCAGAGGGCTGCAAATCTGAGAAAAAACGCAGAGGTGAAGGGGCTGTAGATAGGACAATCTGGGGCAGCAGAGAGAATCGCTGAACCGGGAGCGATGATATCATGAATGAGTGCACAGAGCGGAAGCAAATAAGCACTAGAGTGTGCTGTGCAGAGAGTGCGAGAGAGAGAGAGAGAGAGAGAGAGAGAGAGAGAGAGAGAGAGAGAGAGAGAGAGATGGAGCAACTATGCTGAATATACTGAAATGATACAGTCCCAAGCAAGAGACAAGAAGTTTTTCATAAGTAAGGGAGCAAAAGAAAGACTAGACTAGATGATAAAAGTGAGAGGCCAGCCCACCTATTTATAGGTAAGAGGGGCTGGTTGACTCGACATGGTGAACTGGCCGACTGGATACAGTGTAGCTGGCCGACTGGGAAAAATACATCCAGCTTGGGAAGAATCCCAGAAAAATATATAATAAAAGGGGTGGCTAGCCCACAATCAAGGGCCATGAAAAGGGACCAAAAGGGACACCAAATATGGGCAGAAACTGGGGATGAATGTCCTAACACTTCTTGAAGTAAAGAAGCATATGAGGATGGCAAACTTCTTATCTATGTTTCATTTTCAGATTATGCACACTCCACGAAAGAAAAATGTGGTGGCAGATGGATTGTCTAGAAAACCATATGTGGCTGCAATGTCAATTGCCTCACATGGGGACTTGTCTGCCATGTGTGTGGACATGCACATGCCTCTTATGTGATCAAAGAGGGGTATCTCATGAAAGATAACTGCCTATGTGTTGTGTCAAACATGAGGGGTCATATGAGTGTCATGCCCCTCCGTATGCATGGCGTAGAGGCGTAATGCCTACTACGCACATGATTGAGTGTTACTTCTTTTGGCCAGGAATGCGCAAAGATATAGAGGCCTATGTACATGCATGTATCACTTGCTAGAAAGTCACGTTTGACAGACAAAAGGTGTCACCAATCAGCTGACCATTTGGTCCATCTCCAGTTTTGTGTCTCGTTCACTTGAGGCCAGGCCAGTGTCTCATGTGAAGAGGCCAGTATTTTTGCTTAACATGGACAGGAGCCAAACTGGTGCCACCCGTGTTAGCAGGATGGTGTCGTATGGACAGGAGCCAGACTGGTACCACCCGTGTATGACCTGGACTATGTTCTATCCATGGGATTGTCACGCCATGGAAGAGCCAATATTTGTGCCATGTCTTGCCTATGGGACTGTCACTCCATAGGGAGGCTCGTGCCTGGAACTATGTTTTACCTATGGGTCTGTCTCTCCATAGGAAGACCAGGATCTATGTTTTATGTCGGGCCATTTTTGTGCCCGACAGATATTTTGTACTTGTTCCATGAACGGGAGATATGTCCATGATACTATTTGCACATGCACTCATGTTCTGCATATGTTTGAAACTGTTTTCGCATGACTTGTATTCTTGTGTTTGCCTGCTTGACATGCCACTTACTGAGCGGGGACGCCTGCCAAAGAGTCGTGAAGTTTGCTCTGTCTTCTGACGAGTTTTGTTGCGTGTGAACAGGTGGTAAGTGTATTACACTTATTGGTTTAATAGCTTTATTTCTAACCTTTCATTTTATAAGGTGGTAAGTTCACATTCATTTAAAAGTGGGCACCCACATATGGGCCAAGGTGGGGAGCCACACTTAGCCTCTTAAGTGTGTGGGGGTGGGTGAATGGCCACCTACCCACACCACACCATGGAACTAGCCGCCCCCATGCAACCTTGGGGAGCCGGCCAGCTGTGGTCGTGTAACTTCCCCTCCAACACCTACAAAGAGGCGACCACCCTTCTCTCTCTCTCTCACGTTTTTGTGCGCCACCTTCACCCCTTCTACAGTCGGCTGTGCATGGTGGCTGTTTCCTTCCATCGGCGCGTGCTCCTCCACGCCTCTTCCTCTTCAGGCTTCAGCCAGACGGCTGCTGTAACTACAGTTGGCGGCTGCGTTGATTCTCCAGCAGGCCATATTGGGTGCAATCTTCCCCCCTCTTGTGCGTGGCCTCTCCCCACACAAGAGTATTTCTTTATTAGCTTAGCAAGTCCAACAGCAGCTCCCTTCAAATTAAAGAAATACCGCAAGGGGCACCACTACGATTTGGGGCCAATCGGTGTCCGTGTAATTTTTGCAGGACCACTCTAGCTCCCCCTGTTTGTTCTCCTTTTCCAGGTTCTCAAAGGTGTTGAAGTGTTTTGTGTGCGAGTGTTCGTTTCACCGCCCGTCAAGTTTCTGAAGGCCGGTTTCACCCTCTCTCTCCAAGCTTTTTTCTTCACCTCTTTTGAGGTGGTGCCAACTCCCTTGGCAAGGCTAGTTTACACATGCTTAGGATGCTCAAAACTGGTCCAAAACTGCCCCTTAGGTGCAAGATTATGTCCACATGTCACCCAATTGGTGCATGTAGCAATAATGAGCAATGGAGACTTGCTATACACAAACGACTAAGATAATCTATTCCCAAACGTATGCCCAAGTTGATGAAGATTGCTTACTTTTCTCAACTCCCTGCAATGCACTCTGAGAAGCCTTTCTTGCTGCTCCTCTGGTTCGAAAGAGGCTGAATCTGACAGGAGTTAGAGAGGGGCCTCGTAAAAGCCAGTTGGCCTGCTGAAAGAAGTCCCCGACCAGGTATCCCACCTGTTTTACCAGCCCGTCCACATCAAGGTGTTCACACCTGTCCCGCCTGCCCATGCCTGTGGTGGCCTGTCCCGACTGCCCCACCTGATCTGAGCGCCCTTTCCTGTACAGCCTGGCCGCCTTTTTGCTAATGTCCGGCCTGGCAGTAAGGGTACCTCACACCATTTCTGGCATGACCAAGCACAGAGCAGGTTTTATTACCCCAAGCACCCTAGCCTTCCCACCCATGGGTTGTTCCAGCATGCCTCAACAAAAGAACCTGCAACAAAAACCGCCATAAAAAGAAATCAGATAAAAGGAAAACCATCCTTTCAAAACTGGTTCATCTCCATCGTCAAAGGTGCCATGTCAGCAAAAATAATTACCACTTAAAAGGCTCCACAATTGGCTTCATGTTGGACGAGGCCCTCCAAGCTTCACTGTCCAGAATGTCCTAGCACCATGGTTTCAAAGAAGAAACTTGGAGAGGAAGGGACCACACCCAGACCTGTCCAGCCCTGACAAAGATGCTGCCCGCCACCCTGCCACTCCCTGTCTCAGTATGCCCACTGCCTACTTGACCTGCCATGCTGCCCACAAGAGTGTGAATAGTGCCCACAAGGTGCCCTTGAACTAAACCAGCCTGCATACACACGTGAATAGGCTCCACGAACTTTGTCCTTGAGCAACCCTTAATGGAGGCCGCTCATCCACTTTCCGTGTCCAAATGAAGTCCCAAACTTGCCCAATCTGCAACACCTGAACACTAAGGGGTGTGTCACAGACCTTCATCTGAATGCACAGCAAATAATTCTATGGAGTGGCTCCACAAGCAGAGGCCCAACCTTCTGTATCCTCCTCCAACCATTCAATCTATATATTGTTTACTGATTCTGCCAGTTGAAAGGATGCCGTTGCATCCCTCATCCACATCAAGGCATGTGCACCAGTTTCGACTTCCACCTTAAAGAGTCCAGGTATGCTAATAACCACCGGTCTAGTGCTTTCCTTGTCCAAGCCCTATTTCACGTCTTATGCTCAATCTCCATCTGACCACATTTGCTTCATTCACCCTCAGCCTGTCTCAAGACTTGACTAGCACCATCCTGCATACCAGCATCAGCATACAAGTTTGACATTAAAACATATGCAGTAGCCTCCATGGGCTGTAGATGGACTGCATGACCAAATGCTAGTTTTCCCATCTCCAAATTGCCGTGTGTACGACATGCACCCAGCAAGCCCAACAAAATGGACAGATCAGCCTGCTTTGGCATTCCACGCAGAATCTTTTCCACTCCCTTGAGGTTTCCTGCACGCCCAAGTAGATCTATCATAACAGCGTAATGCTTTAAGGCTGGTATTAAGCCATAGTCTCTGCGCATGGATTCAAAATTATCGACAGCTTCACATACAAGGCCAGCATGGCGGAAAGCAGAAAGAAGTGAAAGATATGCGACTCCATCTGGCTTGATACCAGCTACTTGCATTTTTCTAAACATTTTCAGACACAGTGCACAGTTTCCTTCTTGGGAGTAACCAGCAATACAAGCACTCCATGTGACGACATCAGGCTGGGGCAGTCCATCAAAGACTGCTTGTGCCTCTACCATGCTTGCACAAGTCCCATATGCATGAACAAGAGTGTTAGCAAGGAGACGACTAACATCGTACCAAGAGGACACTGTACTGAAATGAAGCTGCCTAACAATCTCTAGGCTTCCCGATCCACTGCAGGCCTGCAGAACACTGACAAGGGTAATATCAGTCAGAGTTATGTGTTCCTCTTGCATCTGCTTATAAAATTGTAATGCCTTATCTCCTAGGCTCTCGTTAACATATGCTGAGAGCATGGCAGTCCATGACACAATGTCACGCTCAGACAACTCATTAAATGCAATCTCTGCTTTCACAACAGCCCCGCACTTGCCATACATACTCACTAGCGTGCTACCGACAACAATATCGGATACAAAGCCCTTCCTTTCAGCATCAACATGTAAGGCCTGACCAATTTCTAGAGATACCACTTTAATTGAGCATCCTTCTACCATGAAAGCTTCTTCCTTATCTGCTAAGACACCACATGCTTGGAGGGCAAACACAAATGTTAACTTGTTTGGACTCACACCTTCCTGTTGCATTTGTCTGTACAATTGCAAAGCCTTGTCTCCTTGGCCTTGCTCAACATATGCTGAGAGCATTGCACTCCACGCCACAACATCACGCTCTGACAACCCATCACATGCAATCTCTGCTTCCACAATTGCCCCCAACTTGCCATAGAAACTTACAAGGGTACTACCAATGAAGACATCTGAAGTCATGCCCTCCCTTCGTGCATCAGCATGTAAAGCCTGGACTATTTCTAGCGACGCTGCTTTTGCTGACGTACCATGCATAACACTAGCTTTCTCCTCCTCTGCAAGGATGCCACATGCTTGAACGGCAGACACAAATGGTAGCCTGTATAGGCTCACACCTTCCTCGTGCATCTGTCTGTACAACCGTAAAGCTTTGTTTCCTTGACCCTCATCAATATATGCTGAGAGCATCCCACTCCATGCCACTACATCACGCTGGCACATTCCCTCAAACACAACCTCTGCTTGAACAATGTCTCCACACTTGCCATACATACTCACAAGTGTGCTAGCAACGAAGATATCTGAAGTGAAGCCCTTCCTTTGAGCTTCAACATGTAGTTTCTTGCCCTCACCAAGGTCCAAAATGTTGCCACAGGCTTTGAAAAGGCTGACAAAGGTGCATGGGTCAGGTTCCACACCATTCTCCAGCATAAAGGTATACATTTTTAGAGCTTCCCGATCTTTTCCACAATCCACATAACCTGAGATTAGGGCTGTCCAAGAGAAGACAGTACCATGTGGCAATGTACGAAACAACTGGCGAGCATCTTCGAGGGCGCCGCATTTTGCCAGGGTGACCACCAAGAAGTCACCAAGCAAGCCAGTGAGTTGGAGCCTACGTGAGGAGATGTGAGAATGGATCAGCTTGGCCTGAGGGAGGGCCTTGCTTCTGTTGCAAGCTTTCAAAAGAGTCATGTACATACCTTGGGAAGGAGCCATGTGGAGCTGGTCCATGCGAGGCAGCAGGTGCAGAGCCTTGTCGAGGTGACCCTGTCCGAGTAGAGTGTAAAATTCATCACATAGCAAGCCGGCACATGGAGCCGGGGTAGTCAAGTGATCGAGAGTGGGCAAGCGAGAGTCTACCCAAGCGGGCCTGTGCTGGTTGTCCAGCCAGAGCGGCTCTCGGGAGGCCTTGTGCCGGAAGTCTGGGTGCCCACGGCTTGTCTTGCCGTGCCTGAAGTCCCACCACTCGGAGGGGCTGGCGAAGAGAGCCTCCCATACCAGCTCGCTCCGCTCCGCCTCAGGCAGTCCTCGCAACGCTGTCCTGCGCCCAGCTATACCACCACGCGACGCGGAGATCTCAAGCGCTGCCATCGTTCGATGCTGCGGGAGAGGAGCTCATAACAGCCCTGTCACATTAGTGCAATGGTGTGTAATCTGTTTCAATAAATTGATTTTAGAGCTTAAAGTGTTATGCACCCATTTTGGGTGCATATTAATTAATTAATTTTGGAGGTATAGGCTAAAGGTTCGTTAGTGTAGGTGCACGTAGGGTTATTTCATGTAATTTTTGGACGCAACTGTCAACATATGCTTTTCTTCAATCCACGGCGTATCAAGGCAATCTGCCTATTTTAGCATATACAAACACGTGGTTTTTTAGTTAGGGCTGCAAGGACACGCTTTCTGCATGAAGATCGAGGGACGGGGTCGTCTAGGTCATCTCCTCTCTCTAGAGAAGACCTGCGCCCTTTAGTAATGAAAAAAAAGCGGAAGCCTCTATTCCTTTCTTTTTCCTGCATACGATTTTCTTTTTCTCTCCTGGTCCAGGACGGAAAAAGAGCTAGGTTATCGTGGTGTGAAAATTGGAGAAGTGAATTTCATTGGCTGGAATTTGATAGAGAGAAAGCACGCATGTATTGTAAGGTTTGCATGGAGGATCCTAATTGCAAAAGTGAGTTTGCAACAATAGGTGCACAAAACATGCAGCATAGTGCCCTAAGTACACATGCACGCTCTCGCACACATAGGTTATCATTGATTCGTTCTATGTCAAGAGGAAGTCTTGAAGTAGGATTGAGCAAACAAAATGAAACACATGACGAAGAGATTACTAATCTATTTCGTACTGCCTATTTTCTTGCTAAAAATGATATCCCATTAAACAAGTTTGTGCCAACGTTAGAGTTTCTGCGAGAATGCAAAACTCCCAATGTACCCGAACATATGTACAACAATGATAAGAGTTGTGCAACTTTTGTTCAATATATTGGAAAAGCATTGTCACATAATATAGTAGAACGATTAAAAAATTCTCCTTGTTTTGGGATCATGATAGATGAATCAACAGATATATCTATCGATGAGCACATGATAGTATATGCATCTTATCTAGAGAATCATTGTCCACGTATATCTTTTTTTGGACTTGTAGATGTTATTGGGGATCGTACTGCCGAGGGCTTGTATAATTCTTTAATAACATTGATCTTAGAAAATGGATTGGACTTAAGAAAGTTGGTTGGATTTGGATCTGATGGTGCATCCATAATGATAGGAAAGAGATCCGGGGTGTCTACTAGATTAAAGGAGTCTTGTCCTTTCATGACATCTATGCATTGTGTGGCTCATCGCACAAATCTTTGTGCATCTAAAAGCATAGAAAAGTTTCCATTTGCAAAAGCTATTGATTCCACAGTTAATGAAGTCGCAACTCTTTTTAGAAAGAGTGTCATCCGCAAAGAGAAATTAAAAGAATTACAAGAAGAATTTGAATGCTCAATAATTCAATTGGATAAAATTCATTCAATTAGATGGTTGAGTAGATCAATGGTTTTAGCAAAGTTTTGTGACTCACTAGAGCCTCTTCTTGAGTTCTTTGAGAGTGAGAATCTCGCAGTCTCATTTATGCATTACATTTCTTAGCAGATCTATATCAACATTTGACAAAGTTAAGTAAAATATTTCAAAAGTCATATGTTGATATTACTAGTATTCCTGGCATTGTGAGTGCTGAGATTTGTGCATTGGAAATAGAGTTTATGTCAGAACCGGATATTGACATGAATGCAAGAAAGGAAGATACAAGGGGTTTTCCTATTATTCCTGATTATGGACCAGAGAAGGGTTTTCTCCATGGTTTACGATCTTCAATAAAAGGTGACCATTTTCGTAGCAAAAAGATATCTCGCTCTTCTGATGGCTCTGATATTGAATTGGTTATTAGCTTTCAAAAAGCATTCACATTAAGTGTTATTAAAGATTTGAAAGAGAGATTTGTGGATAACTCTACCTTGGCTTGTTTTAAAATACTCTCTCCATCTTGCTATCCTCCTAAAAAGCTACTTAAGAATTTTGGAGCTGATGAATTAGACAGGTTGATATCATTTTATGGAGAAAGCAAACTTGCAAATGGTGAGTTAATGGAGAAATTTGTAGATCCAATATCTCTTCGAAGAGAATACCTTACATTCAAGATTCAAGCCACTAATGATTGGAAAGGGTGGAATTTGCGGGACACTTGGTCTTACATAAGTAACAATATCACTCTACAAGAAAAGTATGAAGGGTTGCTAAAGCTAGCGCAAGTTGCATTAGTCCAATGCTCCAGTACTGCAATTTGTGAGCGTGGCTTTAGTATACAGAATATTATCAAATCAAAGTTAAGGAATAGATTGACGACAAAGAGTACAACTTCCTTAATGCGAGTATCCAAGGTCCTCCAATGTCAGAGTTCGACTTTAGCTCAGCAATAGAGCTTTGGAGGCTGATGCCATTACGACAAGACATGCTTTTACAAATGAAGACTAAAAGGTATTTCTAAAAACTTTAGAGATTAAATACATTATTAATGCCTTCATAGCAAAGTACTAACGTATAATACAATCTTCTTTTCATTAGGAGATGGAGGAGCATGAAGGATTTGGGAGCTTGTGAGTAAAAAAATTTCAACTAGTCTTAGCTTCTTTTAGGACGCAATGCAATATTTGTAGTGCATTTATGCACAAGCATGGATGATATTCTTGTGAAAGAAAAATTCTATTTTCTTTAATGATAAATATCATTTTACTCATGAATTTGGCAATCAACAATTTAGTAAATTCTATTGATGTGACCAATCATTTTGTTGCGAGAGTGTTTTAAAGTCGTTTTTAAGTACATTCTCTTGATACTCGAGTTATTTTGTCGCAAGAGTTTTTTAAAGTGTAAAATTCTGGATAAAACTTATAAAACCTTCAAAAATTTTAGAGAAAAATTTTTACACTTGGCAATATAAGAACTTACTTTTGATTTTTCAGATTAAAGGTATAAAAAGATATAGGATTTTGGTTTTTTTCGAACACTGATCTCCTCTCTCTAGAGAAGACCTGCGCCCTTTAGTAATGAAAAAAAAGCGGAAGCCTCTATTCCTTTCTTTTTCCTGCATACGATTTTCTTTTTCTCTCCTGGTCCAGGACGGTGTAGTATCTCTGTTCTCTGTCTCTTCTCCATGCTCTCCTGCGACCTCAACACTCATCTGTTGGTTGCTCCTCTACATCCTGTTCCACAGTCAGCTGCCTTGGCCCTCATTCGCAGTCAGCTGCCTTCGCTCTCATCCACAGTTGGCTACCTTAACCCTCATCCGCAGTCGGCTGCCTGCCTTCCTCATTCGCGCAGCTTCGGCTGCCTTCGCCCTCATTCGCAGTCAGCTAGCTGCCTTCGCCCTCATCTGCAGTCCTTCTCCCTCATTCGTGCAGCTTCGGCTGCCTTGCCTTACCCGCTTTGGGTAGTTATGTCAACCTTGGCTTTAATCACCGCCTTTACCCGCTTCACCTAAGGTTGTCAACCTTAGGTGAGCCTAAGGGTGGCCCGTAGTGCCCACAATAAAATGTGAATATACACCCACAAAATCTTTTTGTGGGTGCGACTTCAATATGTGTGTGACCAAAATCTTTTGGTGTATTTAATTAAATAAAAATGGAGCACAAGTCTAAGGTATTTTTAGTAATTTTGAAGGACTTTAAATAAAAGCTGGCCACCGAATTCTCATCGAATCGCGTACGTGTCACTTTCTATTTTTTGGGAGGTTCGAGAGGATAAGGATGTTGCAAGGCCTTCTAATCTTCCTTACTGTAGAGCAAGGACAGAGAGAGAGAGAGAGAGGGGGGGGGAGGGAGGGAGGGATGTGCATAAGGAGAAAAACGGCCAATAGGTTGAGAGAGAGCGACCCGCGCACAAGAAGGGGGGGAGAGAGAGAGAGAGAGAGAGAGGCGGAGAGAGGGGGGGATGGGCGCACAGGGAGGCTGAGAGAGTGGGACGAGCGCGTACACGGAGTGACGGAGAGAGGGAGGAGAGGGAGAAACAGACGGAGGAGGGAGAGACGGGCAACGCACGAGGCTGTGAGAGAGACGGGCACGTGCTAACGTTAGAATAATATAATTTTAATTTGAGTACTTTGCTACTATGAGATCTATTTTTTGAACTTTAAAATGGGTTTCCTCCAAAACACACAAATAATATTTGTGTGTATATTTATATATAAATTAATAAATAAGTATAAAAATCACATTTTGCTATGGGTGGAGAGTTCACACACTTCTCCAAAAATTAGAAGAGCCAAGGAACGTGCTCTCCTTTGAAAGAATTATGATTTTAAAAATGAAAATTTGATCGAGCACTTTGGTACAAGCATTTGAGATTTGTTTTTGAAACTTTTATTTAAGCACTTTAATACTTAGCATATGATATATGTTGAGATATCGAGCTCATCTAGTGAGGCGGTGGACACTGATGACCCGCCTGGGGAATAGGCCCCACAATTACACCATTGGCAGCATGGTTGGTGAGATCATGGGTGATATGCGGTCAGTGGGACGACAGGCTGCTGTGTGACAGCCATTCTAGAGAACTGGCATAGTTATAGCGCCAGCTCATTTAGTTGGGTTCACACTATAGAGAACCCTAGTATGTATTTGGTTGAGTACCTTTTCATATTGTGTGTACTCTTATCTTTGTATATGGTGTGTTGAGTGTTGTGTGTGAAGAAGAAGAAGATTTTTAGCCTCTCACCTTGTGTGTTCTCTTTTAGGATTTTGTGAGTGTGTGTGTGCTTGCAAGAGCTCAAGCTCTCTTCTCCCCTGCATCTTTTCATGGTATCAGAGCTTGGTTCATGCTAAGGGCTAAGCTGCAAGCAAGAGAAGCATAGGAAGTGGTACGAGGGTAAGAGCTTCATCTACTCTTCCCTATTTGTGTTGGCGACTACACCCTTGTCGGGAGCTCTAGGGGAGGCACCAGCAAACGATCTCTGATTGAGGAGCTTTCTTCGTGGGAGTAAAGCTATAGGGCAATGCCTATACTATCTTATCGGACAAAAAATTTTCGAGCCGAAAACGTGTTTCGGGCGCATTACGACCTCCATTTTTCAGAAAGCAGGCGATTTTCGAGCACTGCGAGTAAGTCATCGATTCTATGCAGAACTCTGTTTTAAGAACTGCAGGAAGACAGATTGGTTGTGCAGACACTGTGTGTGCTCAGAGGTCAACAGTTGCCATTGGGTGTATGTATGCACATTGAGGTCACTGGTTGTGACATTTGAGTGTAGTACAGTACCGCTGTAGAAAATACAGCAGTTTGTGCAGGAAAAACCAGAGTGCTGTTTTTGGTAAATTTGTGTGTTTGGCAAGATATCAAATGATGGCATAAACCAGATTGTTGCCAAGAAGCTTAATAAGAACAACTTCCATGGTTGGAGGTTCAGGTTGACAAATTTTCTGATGGAAAAGGGTTACTAGGACTACATAGAAGGTGAGTATGAAGAGGCACCGGAGATACCAGAGATCAATCCGACTGCTGCAGATGTGAAAGACTTCAAGGATTGGAACTAAGGAGCCAGAAAAGTTATGTATTGGCTCTCTATCAGTATACAGGACACCATGATTGGGCACATACAGGATGCCAAGTCCCCCAAGGAGGCGTGGGATACCTTGGTAAAACTCTATAAAACGAATACCAAGGCACGAAGAATGAACTTCATATTGTGGAGAAAAAGAATATGTTTGTGAATGACTGTGCATTGAAGATCAAAGGTATTATGAAATCCCTTGCATCTATTGGCGTTTCAGTAAATGATGATGATAAGGTTGAAGTCTGTCTGCGTGGTCTCGGGCCACGATACAAGGCGTTCAAGACGTCTATTCAGACTTGGGAAAACATTCCCAATTTCATAGATTTTGTGTCTATGTTGATTATAGAAGAGAAGAGCTTGGGTGAAGACCAACAGTCTTCACAAAACAAAAACAGTTCAGAGCAACAGGCCTTCTACACAAGTTCAAGAAAAGGACGAGGTAGAGGAGGCCATGGACGCGGCCAAGGAGGTGGCCAAATAGGTAATCAGAATTATGGCCAGCAGCAGCAACAACAACAATCTTCACAAAACAAAAATAGTTCAGAGCAACAAGCCTTCTACATAAGTTTAGGAAGAGGACGAGGTAGAGGAGGCCGTGGACGCGGCCAAGGAGGTGGCCAAACAGGTAATCAGAATTATGGCCAGCAAAACAGCAACAACAACAGTCCCATAATTCACAACAACAACAACACGCAGGTGGAAGAGACCAAGGAGGTGGCCAAACAGGTAATCAAAATTATGGCCAGCAAAACAGCAACAACAACAGTCCCATAATTCACAACAACAACAACACGCAGGTGGAAGAGGCCAATTCAGAGGCAGGGGGAGTCAAAGAGGTCGTGGAAATTGGCAAAGGAAATATAATGATACACGTTGATGCTTTTATTGTGGTGAGTCCGGACATGTGCAGACAGATTGTTATAAGAAGTAGGCTGACATGCAAAATGGAAAATTACAGCAAAACAACTATGCATCCTCGAGCAGAAACAATGAGGATTATGAAAGGTTGTTTGTTATGCAACATGTCATTAATGCCATGTTTGAAAATGTTGAAGCAGCACATAAAGATGATGTATGGTGCGTTGATTCAGGTGCTTCGAACCACATGACAAGTCATGGGGAGTGGTTCAAGGAGATGAAAAACCTTGAAAGACCAGGTTTTGTGGAAATAGGGGATGACACTGCTCATCCAATTGCCCATGTTGGAGATGTGCCATTGTCTATGCAGGATGGCAAAGTGAAGCACCTTGCAGATGTACTTCATATTACGAACATAACAAAGAATCTGGTTTCAGTTGGCTGTAGGTTCGGTTTAATCCTGATGGTTGTTATGTTGAAGACTTTAAAGACAAGTGCAGGTTGGTTGCAAAAGACTTTAAAGACAGGTTGGTTGCAAAAGACTTTAAAGAGAGGTTGGTTGCAAAAGGCAATAGAGTGGGCATAATGTTTACATTGAATGTAAACATGCCTGAAGTGAGTGCTGCGATGTTTGCAAATGGTTCAGGAATTATTGCAGACACAGACATTTGGCATAAAAGAATTGGACATGTGAATATGCACAGAATGAAGCCTATGCAGACTAAAGGAATTGTGACAGGGCTGCCAAAGTTTAAAGTTGACGGTATGCAGAAAATATGTGAAGCATGCCAATTTGGAAAGTTTAAAGTTGACGGTATGCAGAAAATATGTGAAGCATGTATTTCCACGTGACAGAAATGTGAGCAGAAATGCACTAGATGTTGTGCATTCAAATGTATGGGGTCCTACGAAAGACCATGTCTATGGGGTCCTACGAAGACCATGTCTATGGGAGGCTGTAGGTATTATGTGACATTTATTGATGACCACACAAGGAAAGTGTGGGTATACTTCATGAAGGAGAAGGGTGAGGTGTTCACTCATTTTCAGAATTTCAGAGTTATGGTTGAAAAGCAAACAGGGAAACATGTAAAGTGCCTAAGGTCAGATGGAGGGGGAGAGTACTTCTCCAATGAGTTCTCTGAATTTTTGAAGAAGAATGATATTCAGAGACAGTTTACATGCAGATACACTCTGCACCAAAATGGAGTTGCTAAGCGGAAAAACATGCACATTGCTGAGATTGCGTGAGCATTGATGGGAGAGAAGAATATGCCACATAGCTATTGGGTTGAGGCTGTTTCTACAGTAGTTCACATCATGAACAGGACTCCAACTGCAGCCATACATGATGTAACTCCAAAGGAGAGGTTTACTGGTAGAAAACCTGATTTGTCTCATCTAAAAGTCTTTGTATATGTGCATGTGCCAGATGAGCTGAGAACTAAGCTAGATCCAAAAGCTGAAAAATGTGTGTTTATTGGGTATCCCCTTGAGCAAAAGGGATACAGGTGTTATAACCCTACTACACGTGAGTTGAGGGTAAGCAGGGATGTTGTTTTTGATGAGATGAGTAGCTAGTATGCTACTGGAAAAGAAGCTGTTGGGGCTTATATGAGTGGAAATGTGGTTGCACAGAATGCAAGTCAGCAATCAAAGTCTTTGAGTGGACCAGGAGAGTCCTCATCTAGTGGTTCAGTTGATAGACCATGGAGTGGCAGGCTGCGTCATAATACCAGTCCTGCAAATGTGATTAGTACATCACATAAAGGCAAAGAGAAAGTGATTGAGCCCCTTAGTATGCCTGACATTTCTGCAGGGCATTCTCATGTTGATGGAGAGTCTAGTGGCTCAAAGATGAGCCTTGATGAGGATCTTGGGATACCAGCTATGAGAACACCTAGTGTAAAGAAGGCTATGGAAGCCATGAATGCAAAGTTGTGAAGATCTGGGAGAGTGAAGAATCCTGTGCAGAGGTTTACCTATGATGGTTATGTGACACATCACTATGTATACATGGCAAAAGTTGTACAGGTTGTACAGCCCACATGCATTGATGAGGCTGTTGGAAATGTGTGTTGGGAGAAAGCTATGGATGAGGAGATGGATGCACTATATGGAAATGAGACTTGGAATTTAGTGCAATTGTCTGAAGGCAAGAAAGCCATTGGATGCAAGTGGGTGTACAAAGTAAAACATAACAGTGATGGAAGCATAAGCAAGTACAAGGCTAGATTGGTAGCCAAAGGATATGCGCAGACAAATGGCATTGATTATGAGAAAACTTTTAGCCCAGTTGCTAAGATGGCAATAGTGAGAGTTGCGTTAGCAGTGGCTACGTCAAAGCAATGGTCTTTACATCAAATGGATGTAAAGAATGCATTCTTGCATGGGGATTTGCAGGAAGAGGTGTATATATTACGGCCACCTGGTTATGAGGATGTGAGTCACCCCGAGCATGTTTGCAGGTTGAAGAAAGCCTTGTATGGCTTAAAACAAGCACCAAGAGCATGGTCTGACAAGATTTCTGAATATCTTGTCACTATTGGCTTTCATGTAGCCAATGCAGATTTCTCGCTGTATGTGAGACACAGTGATAGAGGGGTTGTGCTTGTTGTCATCTATGTAGATGACCTGATCATTACGGGGGACCATGATGCAGAGATCTTTGATGTAAAGATCTTGCTTAGACAGAAGTTTGAGATGAAGGATCTGGGGGAGCTCAGATATTTCTTGGGCATTGAGGTGATTAGGTCACCACATCGTATTGGATTACTGCAGAGACATTATGGCATTGACGTGATTAGGTCACCACATGGTATTGGATTAGTGGAGAGACAGTATGGCTTGGTGGACATGTTGTCCAAGTATGGTATGACAGGCTGTAAGCCTATCTTAGTGCCATTGGATCAGAATGGCAAGTTGAGTGCAGATTCAGGAGAGATTTTGGAGGATCCTACTATGTATAGGCGCATAGTAGGAGGCTTGATCTACATGACGATCACCAGGCCAGATTTGAGCTATGTTGGGTTGGTGAGTCAGTTTATGTAGGTTTCTCGGAAGCCACATTTGGATGCATTGAGACGCATGTTGAAGTATGTGAGGTCTACTTTACATTATGGACTATTTTATGAAACTGGGACAGAGATATATGTACATGGGTACACATATGCTGATTGGGCTGGTAGTATCTCAGATAGAAGATCTACTAGTGGCTTCGTGTTTTCCTTGGGGAGTGCTGCTGTGACTTAGAGCAGCAAGAAGCAGCCTACGCTTGTCCTATCCAGTACACAAAGGCCAAGTACAGAGGTGCTACTATGGCAGCATGTGAGGTAGCTTGGTTGAGAAAGCTACTTGCAAATTTGGGTCTATCAGTGGATAGACAAGTTGTCATTTTCTGTGACAACATTAGCAGTATACAATTGGCGAGGAACCCAGCCTTTCATGCTCGCACGAAGCATATAGAGGTCCACTACCATTTTGTCAAAGAGAAGGTTTTGGCAAGAGACGTTGACCTTGTATATGTCAGCACACAGGATCAAGTCGCTGACATTTTCACCAAAGCATTGGGTATAGAGAAGCTCCGCAGATTCAGGGCTTCGCTTGGTGTACATGAGATGGAGTTGACCTCGAGGGGGTGTCGAGCTCATCTAGTGAGGTGGTGGACACTGATGACCTGCCTGGGGGATAGGCCCCACACTTACACCACTGGCATGGTTGCTGAGATCATGGGTGATATGCGGGCAGTGGGACGATATGCTATGTGAGCCATTCTAGAGACTGGCATAGTTATAGCGCCAGCTCATTTAGTTAGGTTCACACTATAGAGAACCCTAGTATGTATTTGGTTGAGTACCTTTTCATATTGTGTGTACTCTTATCTTTGTATATGGTGTGTTGAGTGTTGTGTGAAGAAGAAGAAGATTTTCAACCTCTCACCTTGTGTGTTCTCTTTTAGGGTTTTGTGAGTGTGTGTGTGCTTGCAAGAGCTCAAGCTCTCTTCTCCCCTGCATCTTTTCAAGATATGTATTCAAAACTTTGATATATGATGTGTGAGTTTGATTTGCATACTTTGATTCTCATAGTTAGTTGCATTCACAAAAAAAATGAAATTTGTAGCTCTTTGATAAGCTCACTCGCTCTCTCTAGGTGGTTTGAAAGAAAAAGATGAATGTGGGCAATGTCGGACATCTTGTGGTAAAAAATAGCAAAAGTCACTATTTTTAGCAATAAAATTAAAATTTTTAAAGAAATTTATCATTTTTTATCATTTGGTCACTTATCCCTATTTTTAGAACATTGAGCTCATTTTTGGGCTATTTTGATGTATTTTTTGACAGTTTCATAGAACAAAATAATAAAGCACCGAGAGGCGGGAATGGTGTTGCCAAGCCTTAATGGGATGCAGGATCCACAAGGGGATGAAAAAGTGTGCATAAATACCTTATTTATATGTATCTAGAGTGGTCAAGACCAAATTTTAGGCTACCCGGACATTAGAGACGTGAAAAGGTATGAGTAAGTGTAAAGAGGTCCTTCATTTTCAAGTGAAAGGAGGGAAGTTACATCAAGAAACTAGGCATGGAGAAGAAGTGGAAGAAGAGTGATTTTTTTATTCTTGGCTGCATAAATACTTAGGTCTTGCTTCTTGAATCATTCTCCACCCATGATAGCATTAATCTATAGCCTAGTTCTTCATATCTTGCTTAATTAGAGCTTAGGAAGATGATTCAGAGATTTGGCTGGAAGTTGTTGTACAAAGGACGTTTTTGACATCGCAAAAGCATTGGCAACACCATTCTTCTCAACTGTGCACCAAATCAAGTGTTTCTTGGAGGTATTTTTCTTAATTATGCTTTGAAATGGCCATACTTTGCGATTATTAAGAGTTTCAATGCGCAATTAAGGGTGTTTAATGTGTTGTTTTTATAAGTTACATCACTAATCAAACATGTTTAATATCTTAATTAATCTACTTAATTAAAAATTACAAAATAGAAGTTAATGAAGGAATCCTAATATTTAACGATCTTTTTTAAAATATGATTCAAAACAGAGAAATAACATATTGAAATAATGCTATATTGAGCTTTGAGAATTATTAGGTGTTATTTGCTATTTATTAATTAATTTCCAAAATCAAGGTAAAATCAATAATTATTTATTATGGGAGAGTTAATTAAAGAATTTATCTAAGTAATGATTATCAGAGAAGTATTTCATCATGTGTTAGTTATATAAAAATTTTGAGCATATTTTGATTTGTTTTACTATAAGTAATTCTGGAATTATTGGGTATTTTTATGAGTAGAGAATTGAATAAATGTTTCTTAATAAATAGCTGTTTAAAGGACATTTTTGAAATTTGTAAGAGCATTGGCAACACGATTCCTCTCAACCGTGCACCAAATCAAGTGTTTCTTTGAGGTATTTTTTCTTAATTATACTTTAAAATGGTCATAATTAGTGATTATTAAGAGTTTCAACGTGTAATTAGAGGAATTCTAATGTGATCAGAGTTGTGTTACATCTTAATTTATTGTTTTCATATGTCACATTACTAATTAAACATGTTTAATGTCTTAATTAATCCACTTAATTAAAAATTATAAAATGAAAGTTAATGAAGGAACCCTAATATTAAATTATCTTTTTAAAAATATGATTCAAAACAGAGAAATAACATGCTGAAATAATGCTATGTTGAGTTTTTGAGAATTATTAGGTGTTATTTGATATTTATTGATTAATTTTCAAAATGAGAGCAGAATAAAAACTATTTATTATGGGGGAGTTAATTAAAGAATTTATCTAAATAGTGATTATTAGAGAAGTATTTCATCATGTGTTACTTATATAAAAATTTTGAGCATATTTTGAATTGTTTTACTATGAGTAATTATGGAATTATTAGGTATTTATGAGTAGAGAATTGAATAAATGTTTTTTAATAAATAACACATTATTTTTCCTTATTTTCAAAAATTAAGGATAGTTTTTAGGGATTTTATGGAATATCAAGGGAGTGAGAAATCATCAGAAAATCTTTCAACTAAAAATAATGATTTTTTTAAATTTTTGGTCTATTGTTTAGAAAATCAATATTTCAAATATGTAGCCATATTTGGTAGTGATGTGTGTGAACACACTAGGACTAGCTGGGGTACTTTTTTCCTCTTTAGGAGGTTTTTTTTCCCATGCTAGTAAACACACATCTTGGGGTATACTTATCATCTTTTGTACATCACCCATTCATTATCTATCTATCATCTCATTGTGTGCTTCCTTGAGCTTCTCCATTGTGTGTGTGCGCACGTGCGAATTCCTACAACCCTATGTATCAGAGCATACGCTCCTTGCCCCTGCATTGTTGCCTACCCTTCACCTCAAGTCCCCTATCTTCTTGGATCAGATTAGGGAGCCCTTTTGGGAGAACAAATAGGATCGTGAAGTGTGTAGTACTTTGTACTGAGGTTTTATGATTGGATTTTCATTTTGGGCTCGTTTTGGGGGTCGTTCTCGCACGATTTTTGGTTTTCTGTAGATAACTTCAAGAACTGGATTTACATTGTTCTTCATCGAATTCCGGAGTAGTTTTGTCAGATCTACTATAGATGGGTGTGCAGATACACAAGAAAGTATCAACAGACACTCACCACACCAGATCTGGTCTATAAGCTACCCTTCACCGATATCCATCTCTACATCTTATGAGTAAATTTTCTACTCACTTTATCGTGCATTTCTTTCATACACCTTGCAGGTCTCCATTGTCAGAGTAACCTTATTAGTAGCCACCTTGGTTGCATCAAAGGAGCACTCGGCACTTTGCAGGTTATGTGATTACTTGCTTGGGTATTATCAGAAATGGCAAACAGTGATGTATTTCAGATGTTATCTGCCAAGGATAAGCTTGACACGACCAACTATCCGTTTTGGTCCTACATGATGTGGCATGTATTGGTAGCCAAAGGGCTATAGACTGTTGTTGTGGCTCGTATTGAGAAACGTCCTAGTTCCTCTTATGAACATGATGTAGAAGGCACATTTGTAGACACGGACTCAGTTTCACATGGTGCATTACCATAACATAGCATACCTCCTACACAGGAACAAATAAAGTGGGATGGAAGAGATGCACAAGCACGTGTTGCTTGCTTTTGTCAGTTAAGATGAGTATCATTCCTCACATTCGATCATGCAGGATTGCTAAACATGCTTGGGATGCACTTGTATCATTGTACCAAGTATGCAATGAAGCACGTGTTGCTTATATACGTAAGCAATTAGAGTCAGAGCATATGGATGAGGGAGACTCCATGGACAGTTTTCTTATAAAAATCAAGGATTTTAAGGAGTAGTTGGCTAGTGTTGATGAAATATATCCTGACAATTCATTGGTGCCTACTGTCTTGAACATGTTGCTAGACTCGTATCAAGGTTTTGCTTCTATCATTAGACTCATTGATGAAAGGCAATCCAAATGCCTTGAAATTTGAGGAGTTGGTTTCTTGCAACAAGAAGAGAAATCCAGGTAAAACAGATTTGTCATATATACAGGAGATCAGGCTTTTGCTAACAAAGAGGCAAAGGTAAATCCTTTCCTCTGGGTAGTTACAAGCCAAAATTAGAGTCATCGGGCAAGCCTGTAGACAAGAAAGGTGACAAACTAAAGAAAAAGAGCAAATGCAACTATTGAAACAGCTAGAGAAGGAGAAAAGGAAAGACTCAGGTATGGCTGTAGAGCTGATGCATCAACATCTAATGTAGAAAACAAAGAATCTGCAAACTATGCACATGATGATTGAGCTTTCATTGTGTAATGCAGATATGACCCTTCGCATAAGGATGTATGTATGGCTATTACAGATATACATGTCTGGTATTTTAACAGTGGTGCTAGTAAGCACGTTACTTCTCATCGTAGTTTGTTATCATCACTTAAATCTGCTCCACAGGGAAACATTGTAACATGTGCAAACAACTCCTCATATCTTGTAAAAGGAGTTGGTAAAATTGTTCTCACTTCTCCAAATGGTGGAACAATCATGCTTTCAGATGTATTATATGTACCATGGATTAAGAAGAACTTATTATATGTCTCTGCCATTACTTATAAGGCTGGCTTAGTGGTTCAATTTGAGGATGACAGATGTATTGTTCATGATCACAGTGACAACAAGGTAACTATTGCTTCTGGTACCTTATCTCATGGCCTTTACAGGCTAGATGTATATGAAAGAAAAAGGCACGTTATATGTACAGTTTTTGCCACAAAGGCAATGGGTGATGCTAAGCTATGGCATGCACGTGTTGGTCACTTGAACTTTGGCAGTTTGCATAAACATAACATGGTGTCTGAGCTACCACATCCTGAAGCCCCTATAAAACATGTTTGTGAGGGTTGTATTCTTGGAAAAATGCAACGGGCATCATTTCCCAAAATGGTTCAATTAGAGTTGTCCAAAAATTGTAGCTTATACACAATCATGTATGTGGTCTTGTGATGAGGACACCATCTATTAGGGGCTACCTCTATTTTTTCATGTTCATTGATGATAATTCTAGACATACCTGGGTATATCCATTGAAACAAAAAGCAAAGGTTTTTATGTGCTTTAGGCACTTTGCTGCTATGGTTCAAAATACTTTTGCATATAAGATTGGTACCCTGCGTACTCATGGGGGAAGTATATGTCTAAGGAGTTTCATGCATGCATGGTTGATCATGGGATAAAACACTGTGCCCTATACACCTCAACAAAACAATGTAGTTGAACGTAAAAACATGTCTCTCATGGAGATGGCACGTTGGATGGTCAAAAGTCGAGTTACCTCATGGTTTATGGCTAGAAGCAGTCATGTGTGTAACATATGTTTTGAACAAGTAACCTACAAAGGCTTTGCATACAATTACTTCTTTTGAAGCTTGGAATGGCAAAAAGCCCAGCGCGGCTCAATTACACATTTTTGGTTGTCTTGCTTATGGACTTGTGCCTAAGCGAATTCGCAGTAAGATTGATGATAAGGCTGTTAAATGTGTTTTTGTGGGATATAGCTCGGAGAGTAAAGGTTATCGTCTCTATCATCGTGGTACCAAGGGGATTCTTGTGAGTAGAGATGTTGTATTTATGGAAGATGCAATTCAACCCTTGCTTTCATATAAAAAACAACAAAATATGTTCGCATGACATATTCGACACTATCCTTCCATTGTTCAATGTAGGACGACACATTGATGTAGAGCATTTGGGTAATCAAAGAAATGCTGAAAATCAGCCCACACAGGTTATGAATCAGTATGTTTTTCAGCCCATAAATTAGCCTACTAATGAGGCAAATGTGGATGATGTAGTTAATGAGAAAAGAAGGAAAATTTGAGGAGTCTGAAAATTTGAGGAGTCTGAAAGTATGCCAAAATGGCTATGCAAACATTACATGACAACAAATTGGCCACTCCTTTACTTACCAAAACATGTGCAGACTCTCATCATGCATCTCTTGTTGATGCAAGTTATGCTCTTATTGCCTATTTATATGATGAAGAGGAACCTGTCTCCTTTGATAAAGCAAAGGAATCTAAAAATTGGATGAGTGCTATGCAATCTAAGTATGATTCAATACTCAAAATTGATACATGAGATTTGGAAGACTTGCCTCTTGGCAAGAAGGCCATTGGTACGAAATGGATTTACAAGCTCAAACATAGAACGGATGGTAGTGCTTAGCGATACAAAGGTAGGCTTGTTGTGTAAAGGGTTATGTACAAGAGAAAGGCATTGACTATGGTAAAACCTTTGCACCCACATGTTGTATAACTACCATGCAGATTATCATTGCATTTGTAGCACATAAAGGTTGGAATGTACGTTAGTTGGATATTAAAACTACTTTTTTGCTTGGAGATTTGCATGAGGAGGTCTATGTATCTCAACCTTGTGGTTTTGTTCTGAAAAGTTAGGAATCAAAAGTATGCAGATTGAAGAAAGCTTTATATGGTCTTAAGCAGGCTCCAAGAGCATGGTACGAAAAGCTATATGCATACTTGGTTGCATAAGGTTTGTGTTATATGTTGATGACATGCTGCTCATAGGCCCTAATGATGATTATATTTTAGCTTTTATAGCTAATTTAAAGAATTGTTTTGAGATGTCATGGACCGTTGCACTATTATTTGGGCATTGAGTTTTGGCAGCTAATGATGACATTGTTATGTTACAGAGGAAATACATAGATGCATTGTTGAAGAGGTTCAATCTTGAAGACTGTAAACCTATGGCTGTACCTATGAAGCCAGGTTTATGACAGTCTTGAAGATACAGGTGACCCTTTTTAATGTTGTCTTGTATCAAGAAGCTGTTGAATTCCTTATCTTTTTGTCTAACACCAAGCTTAACATTAAGTATGTGGTCTTAATATTGATTAGATTTATGCATAGCCCAGGTACAAAGCATTGGCAGTCTATCAAATGGGTGTTTTGTTACCTAAAGGGCACCAAGCACTTTGGGTTATTTTATTCCAAAGGGGGTGAATCATAGCTTCATGCATTTACAGACTCAAACTGGGCTGGATGTTATGACACACGAGTGTCTACGAGTGGTTTTTTGCTTTCGCCTTAGCAGTTCATGTATATCATGGGTTAGCAACAAAGAAGAAACCCACCGTGGCCACTTCTAGCTATGAAGCTAAGTACAGGGCAACATTTACAGCTATAGTTGAGTGTGTATAGCTCCGCTACCTTATTTGCCGATTTGGGTATTGGTGAGTCCTCAGCTATTACCACCTTCACTGACAGTGAGAGCACTGCAGCAGTTACGAGAAATCCAATTTTTCATGCTCCCACAAAGCACATTGAGGTGCACTATCATTATGTCAAGGAGAGATGCTCAGCTTGGTTTATGTGCCAACACAGGATAACTTGGTAGATTTGTTCACGAAGTCTTTCCCACCACAAGAGAAGTTTGAAGCTTTTCGCAAAGCTTTAAACTTACTTTCCTTTGGAGACTACTCTGGGCTCTGTAGTATCATAGTCCACAGATCGTGGCACATCTCTGTAACTTTAGTGCCAGCTCACCCCTTGTTCACATCATCACTTGTAGGGGGATTTGTAGCCATATTTGGTAGTGATGTGTGTGAACAAACTAGGACCAATCGGGGCACTTTTTCCCTCTTTAGGAGGTTTTTTTTCCCCATGCTAGTATACACCCATCTTGGGATATACTTATCATCTTTTGTATATCACGCATTCATAATTTCATTGTGTGCTCCCTTGAGCTTCTCCATTGTGTGTGGTGTGTGTGTGTGTGCATTCTTACAACCCTATTTCTAACAAAATATATTATGAATTTAGAAAAAGTTTAAAAATAAACTTAGATTTATTTTTTATTTTCTATCTCTATGTTAAAGGGTTTTAATAAATAATGAATATTTTTTATAGTTGTAGTGTAAAATGGGTATAATTGTTGGTTTAGTGAAGGGTTAATAAGTAGAGATATGTAATTAATTTCCATATAATTAGGTGGCTATAGTGGAGGGGGAGCCCGCAATCCTTTAGTTGTCCTTCTTGTTTTATTAAAGAGGAGTTGCCTTTGGTTTTAACAGTAGAGAGTGTGTGGAAAGTTCTTAGAAGCTACGATTGGAAAGGGGCACTATCCACCTTGCTAGTCTAAACATTATCCTAGAAAGAATTAAAAAACGTAAGTATTTATTCAATAAGCTTGGAGGTAATATATGGACTACATCAAAATACAAATAAGTGAGCTTAAATGTAAGTAGATAACATATAAATTACCTTTTTAGTAGCATAACAGCCTAATACTTGGGTGGCTAGTAACCCATATTTATGGAGTGCTAGCACTTGTTACAAAAGGGTAGATTAGTATGAGTATTAGCGAGGAAGGAATTGGTGAAGATTTATATCTAGCGTGAGTAGATGAACTACCATGTAATGCGAAGCTGTCCAAATTAAGAGCCTACTTAGGTAAACCTATAGTGTATACATTAGGTATCCAAAAAAGAAGAGGTACGCTAATGAGAAAATCCAAGAAAAAAAAGACATTATACGGGAACTGAGTGATGAGACAAGGGAGAAACTAGTGAGTAGGGAGCTAAGGAGAAATTAACTCTTTGTGTGAATGTCTATGATTTAGAATGCTTAGAAGACTCACAACTTAGCCATCTAGCTATTCAACTAGCCACACATTTTTCCACTTATAGTGGGTATTAGAGAGGCCCTAGACCGCAAACAACCAAACCACACAAGGTGCATTACGAAAACCATAGGAAATATTTTATTTTGTGAGTAGTATGACAGTAGGATTTTACCCAAGAGTCAAGAAAGAGCTAGGGGATCTAGAGACCATATGGGTGATGAATGGGCTTCTCACTTGTGAACAGAGTGATTCTTTTTTTTTTTATAGATAGGTCCATCACTAAGATAGAACTTAGGAGCACTACAGGGTAGATGGTTCATAAGTAGTTTCGCTAGTATAGTGCAACCTTTACAAGTCTTGTTAGTGGGAGAATCTTGGGAGCCTTTACCAATAGTTTATGAGGTGATTAGTTCCTTAGAAAAGAAGATAAAATGGAATCGTTAAGGAAATAATAGTTAGAGTTAGATGGATGAGTGGTGAAAGAAATAGAGAAGTGAGAAAAAGAGAAAGAGAAGAACGTTGGGAATGACGTAACAAGAGACTTGGCTGAGTGTTTGGAAGAATTAAACAAACTACTAAAGGAAGGACCTAGAGGAACCGCATTAGCATTTAGAAATCTAAACGAAGGATGGATTACATGGAGTACATCCTCCAGCATAAGCAAGAATGATCCTTCATACTGGGACATATTAGTTTCAAGTGACGATGAGGGTTATCAACCCAATGTAAGCCCTATTAAATAGAAAGCAGAAAGGGAGGAAAAGGAACATGAAGGAGAGGAAGATAGTGTTCAAGGACACACCCCTCTCCACATATTCCAAGAAGAAAAAAAGCACCTTAGAAACTTACGAAGATTTTGGGTTTAAAAGATTATTTCATATACCTAAATGGAAAGTGCTTGATTTCTTTGAAGAAGAAGATTCAAGATTAGGTTTGCTTTTCTTCAAACCAATGGTAGCTCCACCACTGAGAGCGACAACTCGCTTAGCGAACCTTACATAATATTGTAAGGACCCAGATGCTCATAAACAAAGATTTGAGGTCGGCTAACAAAATCATGGATGATGACTAAAACTTGCACATCTTTCCAACTACATTGAAGGATGAAGCTGCTAGTTGGTATGGAAATCTTGATCTAGCCTTAAGGGCAACATATAACAACCTATCACAAAATCATGGATGATGACTAAAACTTGCACATCTTTCTAACTACATTGAAGGATGAAGCTACTAGTTGGTATGGAAATCTTGATCCAGCCTTAAGGGCAACGTATAACAACCTATCACATGCCTTTCTTATAAATTTTAGAAGGCAAGGTTTCCAAGATCGCCTAGCACAACAATTAGACTACCTATTTAAGGGATTAATGAAACTATAGACCATTACATCGAACAAATGGAAACAATTGTGAGGAAGATGGGAGCTATTGCTTTGAATGCACAGATTTAAAAATGTCGGTTTGTTAATGGTCTTCAAAATGTAGAGGTGCACATGCATGTAAGCCTTAGGCGTCCTGTAAAGTACAAAACAGGAAGTGAGACATTGGGAAGAAGTGTAATTGAGTCAGCAAAGATGACTCAAATTGTACACGATCCTAGGCCTTCACAACCTATAGTTTCTACACAAGCAACTATAGTGTAAGATCCCTGTTCCCACCGAGCAACGGATTCGGGGTACTGGCAACGGAAGTAGCGCTTCTCGCGCGGGACAGGGGTCCCACACTCGGGGCCTCGTCCACCACGGATATCCGGATAAGAGACTAATCCATCGGTTGTTCCAAAACCGAACCCGAAAAAACTTCCTTTATCAGAAAGCACGGGCGATTCCACCAGGATAACTTTTTACCCTAACGTAGTCAAGATCATTTCTGATCGAGCTGATCCAATTACATCTATAAGATACTTGGTCAGTTCAAGGAAGAAACTTGCACTTGGATCATTGGGATCAATGCTTTTTTTCCCATTCAAGAGGCACAGTCGTTGATTCCTATCTATAGAACAGTTACTGCCCGGAATTTATTTTTTCTATCGTAAAAACAAAAGTTTGAGTCTCGATTTACGGATCCATTAGTCCAGCCTAACCCCACCCAGTCCCATGGGTTAGCCAACCGCCTAACCACTGTAGTGATGGGATCCAATTAAGAATTTAGGTTTTGTCCCGGGTACCAAGGAAAAGAGTTCCAAGGCCCCCTAGCCGGATGTTTATGCAAAAATAAAACTAGTCACACCACTCACACACCCAATATGAATTTGCCTTTTCACAGATCCAACCAGTTTTAAACAATCCTTTAATAAAACCATAGTATCACTGATTACAATCTTCCAATTTATCCAGTTGATTCTTAATTTTTCCATCATTCCTTCATCAAAGTATCTATGGCATCATTGGCAACTAGGACACTCACCACCTGTCCACTCAGGGGCCGTTTCCTAATCCCTAGCCCATAATACTCGGTAATATAATCACTTATCTTAGGGTGCTTGGGATACCCTTTGAATAATGGTGTAGGCACACCCTTTTGTAGATCTGGCTATGTTTTTCCCACACCTCTTACCACCACGAGGCATTTCGTTGCATGTGACCTTGCTACCAATGCAAGATCAACCAACAGATCCATATAAAGAGCCATGGACTCATCCATTGAAGACCAGCAAGGTCAATCAACCAGATCCATGCCCGATTTCAGAAAAACAACTCCTACTCTTGTTCCAATATCTTCCTCGATGCACGCGTGGGTATCCTAGGCGACCTAGAGCCCGAGCACCGTATGGTCAGCACCCTCTAGGATCCTTCGCAGGTGACCTAGCGCTTCACTCATAGGCCGCTTCCTTGGCCCCTCATCCACCGTACCGGAAGCTCACCATTTTAATCGCACCGAGGCTGGTCAAGACCTCGGCCGACCTTACTACGCGAGACGTCCTTCATTGACTCTCCGTCAGCAGTTGTAACATTATCAGTTAGGTCTCCACGACCTTAATCACAAGATGGTCACAATGCTCCCCCAGCAATCTTGACATAAAACAGTCATTTACAAATAGCATTTACAAACAGTTTACAATACAGTTTCTATTTTTACTTTCATTTTTCCACATTATCCCTCATCAATCCACATTACTTATTCCATATTCCATTTATATGTATACTCATCCCATCACATCATTTTCCATCTCAACACTTCATATTCCTTCACATCACATATCGTATATCCAAATCCATACATATATCTGCATCCACATCCACATTCACATCCACACATCCACATCTACATCCATACATCTATTTTCACATCCACATCTACATGCACATTCATGCATCCACATCCATACATCCACATCTACATGCACATTCACATCCATACATCCACATCTATATGCGTACATTCTCATCTACATGCATACATCCACATCTCTATGCATACATCCACATCCACATTCACATTCTCCTCCTACATCTACATCTACATGCATACATCCACCTCCACATTCACATCCACATCTATACATCTACATCTACATGCATACATCCACATCCACATCTATACATCTACATCTACATGTATACATATACATCTCCATTCACATCCACATTTATACATCTACATCTACATGCATCCATCCACATCTCTATTTACATCCTCATCTATACATCTACTTCTACATGCATACATCCACATCTCCATGCATACATCCACCTCCACATTCACACTCACATCCATACATCTACATCTACATGCAAACATCCACATCTCCATGCATAATAAAATTCTTTTAATTAATCTAGGATGATAGTTCCTAGAATATGGTAGGAAGTCCTCTTTTTATGCTTTGAATGAATTTATTTTATGCGTAATTTCTATAAAATTTTTGCCATAGCTCCGCTACTATGACTGATAAATCTCAATTTTTTTCTAAGGGATAAAGCTTATCATTAAGGAAATAATTAGAATGGTCTCTAATTGGATCATCAATCCATAATGGATTGAATCATCATTATACATAAACTAAAAGCATAGAAAAAAGCCATTAATTTGGCCTCAAGCATAGCTTAATCTTGGATTAAGGAAAAGCCTATGAAAAGCTTTATTTGGATTAAAAAGGGTCATGAGTATGACCATTTCTTAAGTGAGAGAGAGAAAAACCATTAGAATTAAATATAAATAGAATTTTATGTAATTCTTTACTATCATTAATTAATTAACTTCAATAGCATTTCAAAAACTATACCAATTAAGCTTCTCAAGCTTGAGAGGGGTTGAGAAGAGAGAATCATTGAGAAATTATAGAAAAGATCATAATTCACTATACTTATCTTATAATTTGCTTGATTCTTTGTTCACGGTAGAGGCCCCCAACCAATCAATTGGTTTAGTATGTTGATGGAGCCACCAATGGGGATTGAAGAAAGAGAGAAGTATCAAAAACTAGTGAATTATTAAAGAATTCATAGTTCTTGGCTTAGGTGGAGTAGAGTAACAATGCATAAGACACTATATCTACATAAAGAATTCATAGTTCTTGGCTTAGGTGGAGTAGAGTAACAATGCATAAGACACTATATCTACATAAAGAATTCATAGTTCTTGGCTTAGGTGGAGTAGAGTAACAATGCATAAGACACTATATCTACATAAAGAATTCATAGTTCTTGGCTTAGGTGGAGTAGAGTAACAATGCATAAGACACTATATCTACATAAAGAATTCATAGTTCTTGGTTTAGGTGGAGTAGAGTAACAATGCATAAGACACTATATTTTTTTCAACAAGGGAAGGCTTCTATTTATAGGAAAATTTGAGCTCCTAACCAAACAAACCGATTCTAGAATTTTCCAAGTCAGTTTGGTCACTTTTTGACCATTTTTAGGTCAGTTAAGCTAACTTTTTGGAACTAGACTTGAATGAGGAGAGAGGAGAGATAAAATATCTCAATTTTTATGAGTTTAAAACTTATTCAAGCATGTGAAATATGCACCTCCTTTAAATAACTCCCCTTCCTTACATATGTGTCATAATGGAATCATTTTAATATTGCTCATAGTTATTAATAAACCTTGTACATTTTCAACTCTTCATCTTATGTGAAATATGCACCTCCTTTAAAGAACTCCCCTTCCTTACATATGTGTCATAATGGAATCATTTTAATATTGCTCATAGTTTTTGACTAATAAACCTTGTACATTTTCAACTCTTCATCTTATGTGAGCATTTAAGGGACTCCCCTTCCTTACATATGTGTCATAATAAAATCATTATTCCCAAAATATCTCATATTTTTAATATTGCTCATAGTTTTTTACTAATAAACCTTGTACATTTTCAACTCTTCATCTTATGTGAGCATTTAAGGGACTCCCCTTCCTTACATATGTGTCATAATAAAATCATTATTCCCAAAATATCTCATATTTTTAATATTGCTCATAGTTTTTTACTAATAAACCTTGTACATTTTCAACTCTTCATCTTATGTGAGCATTTACTCATTTTTGGGTATCTTCTTTTTACAATTTGGATTTATCTCCTCCCTACACATGGATTGATGCTATTGGCCCATAGGAACCTTAATTGGACCATAATCCAAAGATTTATGAAAATCTAGACCCTTAGACTAAGGTTTTTTATACCTATTTCTAATTAATTCCAATTGCACATTGGAAAATTCTTTTTGAATTTTTGTTTCAGGGGAATTCATCTTAATTATATGAGATATTTTTCTATCCAAAAATATTCAAAATCTGAATATTCTCTCTCTAGAATAATTTTCTCTCTCTAGGTTAAAACAGTTAGAAACAAGGTCTTTATATTTCTGAAGAGGGATTGATTACAGGGGAAGATACTAGACATCAAAAGGGGGTTGTGGGGGAGGAATCTTACATATAGGTTGTGAAGACAACGTGAGTTGCTACAAAATCCTAGACCTTCACAACCTATAGTTGCTATACAAGCAAAGACGACATGAGTTGCTACAAGATCCCAAGTGTTCACAACCTATAATTGCTACACAAGCAAAGACGGTGGGGCCATTGCCACCTCATGGAATGCCTAACATGCTTTGAATGAGTGTGCAACGACAAGCTATGATGGGTCCTAACCCATCGAGTTATATTCCATATAATCCTTATGTGTCAGTACCCACATACATGCCACATACATGGTTCAAACATGCACTCCTCAAGTACCTTTGAGTGAGGCTATGGTCACAGAAATAGTAACAAATTCATTAGGGAAGTTTAGACAATAAATTTTTAATGTAGGGCTCTGATAAGAGAAAGGGTATATGCTGTGGCACGACAAAATGTAGCAAATACTTAGAACCCATAGAGATCAAATATTTGGTGTGGGAAGTTCCATGGGTATGGCCATTTAGCAAAATGGAATGTCCAACAACATCAAGGATTGTTCCAGAGACCAACCATGAACTCTCTTTTGTACTTATTGTTTACAAGATAACCATAGTGAAAGACCAATGTTATATCAAGCATGCAACCATCAGTAATGACAAGCTCAAGGTTTGTAAACTAATTATAACTTCATGGGAAGAACAAATGCTACTCCATGAGATAGGCCCGCCAACATGACCTTTTATGCAAAGAGGATTGCCCCTGCACAAGGGCAAACTCCATTACCCAGAACCTCATATCCTAATAATAGATGAAATATGTGGAGAGATTCTCCTTTCAAAAAAAGAGACTATGGAAATCTAGTGGAATGGGTGGTAATCACCTTAGGCCACAAGGCCCCATAATATGCTATCATTGTCAACAAGAGAGGCATATAGCGGCTTATTGCCCCAATGAAATGAAGCACCAAGATTACACTCCCACATGTAGAAATTGTAGTGGGGAAGGGCATTATGAACAAAATTCTCCACTAAAAAAAAAGTCTTTGATTGCTAAAGATAAGGGTAAACAAGTGGTGAGTGAAAGGCCTAGCTCTTCAGCAAATCTTTTAGAAATAGAAAATGAGGATCCCTTCCAAACCATTGAATAAAAATACATGTCTTATAAAGTAACCTTTGCAATGGAACCAATGATTAGCATAGTGATTCGTTCATAAATAAATCAAGAAGGAGTAGAGAGAGATTCATCTCAATTAACTGAGAATGTGACACCTGCTGAGCCTAAGAAAGTAAATGTGGAGGAAAATGTAAGCCACAACATTGAACTAGTAGAGTTTGGATCCCAAGCAAAATCTTTAGATCATCCTATCTTACCTATCCCCTTGCAAAACCCACAGATACAGGTAGGAGTGGCACCCTTCCCTGAACAATTAGTTCTCGTAGAAAGGATGGCTAAGAGGGAAATTAGTGGATCTCCACAGAATAGAGTGTTTGATTTATGGGTAGAATTAGAGAAGATTCCCTTGTCCATAAACTTAAGACAACTACTCAAGTTTACTCTTAGTTGTAGGAGACAACTCTACCAAAAATTGGTAAGAAGAAGAGCACGTAGAGTTAGAGTGGCAGTTGATAGATTAAACCCTAAGTCTAGGAAAGAAAAAGATATACAAATAGTGGATCTTTTCTTAGATCTAGGAGCTCCTATGTGATAGATGTCAACATAGGTAATATGTTAATTCCTGGAGCACAGCGAGACGAAGGGGCAGCTATCAATTTAATGACATAGCGAACTATGGAGGAGTTAGGGTTAGGGTCAATTTAATGATAGAGAAAACTATGGAGGAGTTAGGAGTTAGGGCTGAAGGATTTAGAACCTACTAGTTTAGTGTTGCGGTTGGCTAACCAATGAGAGTTAAACCCCTAAGGGTGTTGTGAGCCCTAAAAACTACTATTACGGGACTTGAGTTTAGAATTAGTTTCTTAATGGTACCTCCTACTTCTCATGTCACGTCATACCCCATTTTATTAGGATGACCATGGTTTTCACAATCTTGTTGTGAATAAAGTTTGCACAAAGGTTTGATCACGATTGATTCTTGAGATGACCGAGTTAAAATAAGAGTAGTGCCTAAGGAGTGGCTTAAGGAAATAGAGATTGTGGAGGGGATGTCTCCAAGGGAGAGGTAACAAGTGCAAGTGAGGATAAGATCTCCAAGGGTGAACAACCTTATTCATGGTTGATTAGAGCCTCAAAGCGTAATGACAAGAGTCAAAAAGTTAATTTAGATAATGACCAAGGTGAATTTAAAAACTATAATGTAAGGGAATTAAGGGAGTTGTGTGTTGAGTTAGAATAAGAAAAGATAGCAAGCCAAAGATGAATCAAGGGAAGCAAGAGTGGGAATTAAGGGAGTTGTGTGTTGAGTTACAAAATATAGCAGGCCGAAGATGACTTAAGGGAAGAAAGAGTGGTAATCTTGTGTGTAGAAATAGATAGGTGCTTTTTTTTGGCAGCAAATTACGGGCGAGCAATCTTGCAAAACTGGCGAGAGCAGTTGATATCGTAACACATGGGCACTATCTTCTAGAGCCATATCTTGTTCCCTACTCTCTTTAACACTCTCTTTCACACACACACTCTCTCTCTCTCTCTCTCTTGATATTGACACATTTACACACCAACACATTTCACACATTTGGTTGCAAGATATTTCACATGTAACATATAGGACATTTTTCTCTCTCTTTCACTCTCTCTCTCTCTCTCTCTCTCTCTCTCTCTCTCTCTCTCTCTCTCTCTCAATATTGACACATTTACACACCAACACATTTCACATATTTGTAATATTTCACATGTAACTTATAGGACATTTTCCTCTCTCTCTCTCTCTCTCTCTCTCTCTCTCTCACACACACACACACACACTCTCTCTCTCTCTCTCTCTCTCTCTCTCTCTCTCTCTCTCTCTCGATATTGACACATTTCAAACTTTTGCAAGATATTGATAAATGTCACTTCCATACATGAGACGTGAATACAAAATCCATGGAAAACAATAATAAATGCTTTTGGAAACCAATGACATGGTCATCTCTATGACTCAAATTCCATGTGAGCCGCCAACACTACTTGAAGTTGTATGATCTTGCTGGTTTATGTTGGGTCATGGAGGCCCCCCCAATGTGGATATTGATATGGGTTGGTTATGTTAGGCTGTGGTATACCATAAGTGTATGGCATCATTTGTACTTCTGGTGGTGGTGGTGGATAGTAAGAAAGTTGCCGAGATGTAGAAGCAGCACCACGTGGTACATATGAAGCATGCCCTGGCAACCATTGGGGTTGTCCACGCTAAGGTTCCTCCGACAAAATTTGAGGTTGCATTCTTGCTTGAATAATTTTTTTAGATTCTTTACCTTGAAACCAAGTGGAACCCATGTCTATGGGCACATCTTGCAAAGGAGCCAACTCCTGATTATAGCACAACCAATCATTTTCTATGCTTATATAATGTTGACGAAGCTCCTTGCATGCCTTAGCCATGACACCAGTCCCTACAAAGCAATCTAGTACTAATTCCCCTTCCATTGTGAAAGTACCAAACAAGGAGCCACCCATGGTTGTCACGGTACGAAAATACGATATCGTACGATACGATACCGTACGGGAATTTTTGGTACAATATGAAATTTTCGGATACCGTACGATAAAATACGGTTTTTATTTTTTACACTTACAACCTATGGAGCTTCAAGCTTGAATGTGAGGGAAGGTTGGGAGGGGAGGAGTCTACAGTGCTTGAGGAACCAGAACATGGATATGTGTCTCTCCCGGTTGGATCTCCCCATGTCTCCAAAAAAGAACCTGGATGGGTAATGCAATACCAAAGGTCTCCCAGTGTAGCGTTTATGACTAAGGGACCGTCCTTACACAAATACGAGGAGTGCATCTAGGGTGATAAGTTTAGGGACTCCTCTCTAGATCAAAATGGCCATGTCCAAATCTTCTCCCTCGTGCATAACTTGAGAATCTAATTGTCTAGCCTACATATATCAGGGATCCCCAAGTGATGTAGCAAGATTCTCTCATCCTACCAATCAAGTGTACACTACTAGTCTACCTCGCCAGATTTTTTAGGTCTCTCAACAATCCCATATAGAATACTGAGTGGACACGAAAGTTGCGAAGTATTGCGAGCATTTGGGATCTTCGTAAAGCAGGGTTTCTATATTTTTTTAACCATTTGGAATTATTTTTTCCAAGGAAAAAATTTTTTGGGGAAAAAAAACAAACCTCGTACCGTATGATATCGTATGAATTCGTACGGTATCGTACCGTACGAACCGTGCCGTACGAACCTGTTCGTACGTGTACGAGAAACAACTATGGAGCCACCTGCCAAAATTTTCTTTGGAATTTTTTCTATCTTTCTTGAAAGCTCCAATATAATTTTTTTCATTGTCTTGGATACATAGAATGGTTACATTTGAAGGATATGTATCCTCAAGTTCGGTGTCGCATCATTTCCTTCATAAAGGATGAAGAGGCAGAGTTACTAATGAACCTTGCAAACCTCAATAGGTATATAAATATTCTACAATACGGATGTTCAATGTCTTGTATGCAAGTATTCTCTCTGACTGAAGCTATTAATTGTTGTTTTTCTCATCAGGGTGACTCGTGTGTGACTCGTGTGCATGTACCACAAAAACCCGACCACGATTATTTTCGGATGTTCAATGTCTTGTATGCAAGTATTCTCTCTGACTGAAGCTATTAATTGTTGTTTTTCTCATCAGGGTGACTCGTGTGCATGTACCACAAAAACCCGGCCACGATTATTTTCGGATGCAATGTTTTGGGCTAGCAAACGTGAATACTCTGCTGCTCTACAGAAGCTAATAGACAATGAATAGAAGTGGGCAACCACAATAGTTTCTTGCAATAATAAAAAAGTGGGCAAACCAAGTTGGTACAGTGTCCCAATGGCACTATTGTCCCAATTTGTTTTTCAGGTAATATTTGTGCATGCCTCTAACATTTAATTCAAAGACGTAACTTCTTTAGCTCAGGTTTTCTTAAAGTTTTCCATCTTGATTTGTAAGAACAAGATGACTTCAAGAAAATGATTCAAACAAAAACAAGAGGATTGCCTAAGGAAGGGTAACGCACAAAAGATGAGGAGGAGGTGTACAGAATTACTTGAAGGAAACATAGATGATTTTCATGAAAAAGGGGTACACATTCACAGCCATTGCAAATCCTGCAAATGGAAAGGATTCCTTTGATGTGGTATTTAAGTACCAGGATTGGCATGAGAAGCAGCAACAACTCACAATCGAGAAGTTGCAACTTATTGCCTGCTCTAGCTTTCCTCCAAATGAGTAAGTTTCATCCGCTGTGCAAAAAATGCAAGTTGGTTTTAGTAAAGTTTTAGAGTGTAATGCATGGCTGCTTTGTTTTTGTAGAAAGGGCAAGTTGGTTCAAACCATTGCTAAAGGGGAGAATGGTATGAAGTCTGCATGGGTACCATGCGGAGAACTTGCATTTTGCACGTTCTTTAACAAGTACATGTATTCGCATCACTTAATAACCACATCACTTGATATGAAGTGCAAAATAGAGGAAGAGAAGCCAATCTTGTGGGATGTTCATGTGCAAGGAGAATCAAAGGGAATAATGTCCCTGAAAGATTATTTGGCCAATTACAAAGAAAAACATTTCGACACCGCATTTGTATCATTGCAAAGAGCAATTCGGTCTTTGATCATAGCATTGGCTTAGCCACATCTCATATGTACAGCAAGACACGCCATATACAGGTATGCTTAGAATAGAATATTTCATTCCAATTTACTTGTACACTAGGTATAGGTATGCTGATAAGACAACTTTGTTATTATCCTATTTATTACCAGGTGGTGGGTTTTGATGAGGGACATAGTTTCTTTCCCCAAGCTTCGTCATCTCGCAGATGAGTTGGTCTTGAGTGAGGTTGAGGAAAATGGCATATATCTGGAAATCTGGATAGAAGAACTTGCTGAAAAAGAGGTCTGGAGTTTGTGCCCATGGTGGTTAGATTCTCCCAATGGGTCATACCCCCTGCTGATGAAGAGGTCTTGTGGAAAGGTATTATCCATATCCATGCCCACCAGTGCCATGTGATATATTCCATGCCTTGCTCTATGTTGACATAATTTTGTGAAGCAAATCTACAACAGCCTAAGTGGTCTGGAGCTGAGAAATCCAAGCAACCTACATGCCATGGCAAGAAAGGCGTAACCAGGGCAGACAGTGGAGAAGCATTGCTTACAAATGTCAAAAAAGATGCAAGTGGGCGAGGCAAAGGTGTCACTAATCTTGGCACCAAAAAAAAGGGTGGCAAGTCAAATGTGGAAAGAATTGGTCCCCAAAAAAGGAAGAAAGTCACAAAGAAAAGACAAGTTGTAAGCGAAGATGAGGAGGATGATAACAATTTAGAGGAGGACAATCACACAGAAGATTAGGAGGTGATGGATGATGAAGACAATGACATGAATACTTCAGGCAGTCCTCCAATGAGGAATGGACACTGACCTTTTTTTGTAGTCATTCAATCGTTTCCTTTAAAGCATTTGTTTAATTATGTAACCATGTTTGGTTTTTTATATACAAGTGGCTATTTTGGGCCTGAAATAGCCGACAATATAATTGGGAGAAACTTGTTCATACCTCTTCAAAATCTATCTCATCAGAGCGACAGTAGCTCTCTTGCAACTCCAATACAAGTGGCTATTTTGGGCCTGAAATAGTCCTCCAATGAGGAATGAACACTGACCTTATTTTATAGTCGTTCAATCGTTTCCTTTAAAGCATTTGTTCAATTATGTAACCATGCTTGGTTTTTTATATACAAGTGGCTATTTTGGGCCTGAAATAGCCGACAATATATATGTTGGAGGTGTATGTCATGACTGTGCGGGTAGTAATGTTGATTGTTGGGGTATTTGTTCCCACCCAGTGTTTGACCTCCAACATATATGAGAGTGACCAGTAAGGATGCATCTACTACAACCTCTAGGTTTACACACTATACTGACCTCTTGAGTGAGTCACTCCACCTAAAAGGAAGGCATGCCACTCATATTAGGGGAATAGATAATCAACACTATGGGGTGCAGCTGAGCGACTGCAAGGTTATTCGAAAATGTTTACCTTCATAGTTCAAGGGTTTAGAGGCAATCAGAATCACAGAAGATAAAGAGACACGTATTGCCCTTGTTCCACTTCAAGATATAGAAGGCAAGGAGCTCTAGCTCCTTGATAACCTGATATCTCTTACATAGGAGGTATGTGTAAGCTCAAAAGCCAATACATTAATTGGTACCTCTAATTATGTGAATATTGAAAGTTCAACAAATTATGATGATAGTGTGCTACAGAAGATAACTGTATTAGATCCAATGCCTCTATATACACACCTAGTTACCCAACCATGAAGTACTTTCACCCTTGAAATCAAAAAGCATTGTAGAGTTCTTATTGAACACGAGTGTTATGGGCTACCACACCTCCAAGAGGGAACTCTACACATTCACCTAATGGATGAGCAATAGATCACAACAACTGTCGTAGGGTACTTACCAATTCTTTGATCTTGAGTCCTTTAAGGCCTCCAAGCTCACTCGTTAAGCTCCAAACTCCAAGCTCCACCTCCACACTGTCACCCTGGAGTCGCTCACACCTTCACATAGGGCAATCACTCTCTCTCTCTCTCACTCTATCACACAAGCATGAAAGAGGCAATCACTCTCTCTCTCTCACTCTGTCACACAAGCATGAATCACACAAGCATGAAAGAGGCACAATGCTAGAATTATCTCACTCCTCCAATCTCTCTCAAGACTTTAAGGGAGAGCTCTCACTTTCTCACACAAGGCTTCGTGAAACTCCAGTGGCGTCCATCGTCTTTTAATTGGCATGTACAATGGATCGACCCATAATGTGGGTGGCGCAGTCATGTACACTTGGCTGTATTCTGGAATCACTAGGTACTCCTTCCTCCATTCAGGTTGAATTTCGAAATTCTCCAGGAGGGTGTGCTCGTCAGTAGTTACGATTGTGGTGTAGCCACCTGTTGTGTGCACGGTGAAGCTGATCATAAATGTTACTATTCTAATCTCCAGTAAGTCAGCTAACTATGGGTTAGCGAGCTTTGTGTGCTTGGCCACATTTGCCCATAAGGTGCCCTCTCCTGCCAATGGAAGAAGTTCTTCTCGCGAGATCAGGTCATGGGGTGTGAAGAGGGTATGGTACATTATGTTGCTTTGTTGGAGTGACCTCTATGTATGCTTCAGGCATGATCCGTTATGTAGGCTCAAAGGGAATAATCTGCATTAGTACCTTGAACATTAGTTTGGGCATCAAAAGAGGATTGCCTGCTCTTATGAATCCCTCGTATTCTGCAGCACAGCTGACAAAGAATCCAATACTGTTTCTTCAGTAAACGGTTGAAGATTATCTTCCGATACAGTTAGATACTCTATATGGGTAGCATCAAAATTGTATTGTACAGTTGTTAGCATGGCTTCTAAATGTTTATAAATATTATTGTAGAGTTTTAGAATGCCATAAGGGTGATAGAGAGTGGACTCACAGAGGTTTAGATGTTCGTGAGTGTTATAGACCTCTAATTAATGGGTAGCTATGTGCTATGACTTTGTAGTTGGTGGGCATATCTGCAATGTCATCTAGGACAAAGAGGTCTAATTTTTCAACATTGTTGTCCAGAATTTCTGAGTTTTGGAGCACGTGACACCAACTATGAAGGTTTTGAAAAGATGCAGGGGAGAAGAGAGCTTGAGCTCTTGCAAGCACACACACACACTCACAAAACCCTAAAAGAGAACACACAAGAGGTGAGAGGTTTAGATGTTCGTGAGTGTTATAGACCTCTAATTCATGGGTAGCTATGTGCTATGACTTTGTAGTTAGTGGGCATATCTGCAATGTCATCTAGGACAAAGAGGTCTAATTTTTCAACACTGTTGTCCAGAATTTCTGAGTTTTGGAGCACGTGACACCAACTATGAAGGTTTTGAAAAGATGCAGGGGAGAAGAGAGCTTGAGCTCTTGCAAGCACACACACACTCACAAAACCCTAAAAGAGAACACACAAGAGGTGAGAGGCTGAAAATCTTCTTCTTCTTCACACAACACTCAACACACCATATACAAAGATAACTAAAGGGTACACACATTATGAAAAGGTACTCAACCAAATACATACTAGGGTTCTCTATAGTGTGAACCTAACTAAATGAGCTAGCGCTATAACTATGCCAGTCTCTCTAGAATGGCTGTCACACAACCTATCATCCCACTGGCCGCATATCACCCATGATCTCACCAACCATGCCAGTGGTGTAAGTGTGGGGCCTATCCCCCAAGCAGGTGGGTCATCAGTGTCCACTGCCTCACTAGATGAACTCGATATCTCAACACTCCCCCTCAAGCTCAGCTCCATCTCATGTACACCAAGTGAAGCCCTGAATCTGCAGAGCTTCTCTGTACCCAATGCTTTGGTGAAGATGTCAATGACCTGATCTTGTGTGTTGACATAAACAAGGTCAGCGTCTCCTGCCAAAACCTTCTCTCTGACAAAATGGTAGTGGACCTCTATATGCTTCGTGTGAGCATGAAAAACTGGGTTCCTGGCCAACTGTATACTGCTAATGTTATCACAAAAAATGACAACTTGTCTATCCACTGATAGACCCAAATCGGCACAAGTAGCTTTCTCAACCAAGCTTCCTCACATGCTGCCATAGCAGCATGTGAGGTACAGAGGTCAAGTGTTGCCATAGCAGCACCTCTGTACTGGATAGAGCAACCGTAGGCTACTTCTTGCTGCTCCAAGTCACAACAGCACTCCCCAAAGAAAACATGAAGCCACTAGTAGATCTTTTATCTGAGATACTACCAGCCCAATCAGTACATGTGTACCCATGTACATATATCTCTGTCCCAGTTTTATAAAATAGTCCACAATGCAAAGTAGACCTCACATACCTCAGTATGCGTCTCAATGTATCCAAATGTGGCTTTCGAGAGGAACTTGCATAAACTGACTCACCAACCCAACAGCATAGCTCAAATCTGGCCTGGTGATCGTCATGTAGATCAAGCTTCCTACCATGCACCTATACATAGTAGGATCCTCCAAAATCTCTCCTAAATCTGCACTCAACTTGCCATTCTAATCCAATGGCACTGAGATAGGCTTACAGCCTGTCATACCATACTTGGACAACATGTCCAAGCCATACTATCTCTGCAGTAATCCAATACCATGTGGTGACCTAATCACCTCAATGCCCAAGAAATATCTGAGCTCCCCCAGATCCTTCATCTCAAACTTCTATCTAAGCAAGATCTTTACATCAAAGATCTTTGCATCATGGTCCCCCGTAAAAATGATTAGGTCATCTACATAGATGACAACAAGCACAACCCCTCTATCACTGTGTCTCACATACAGTGAGAAATCTGCATTGGCTACATGAAAGCCAATACTGAGACAAGATATTCAGAAATCTTGTCAGACCATGCTCTTGGTGCTTGTTTTAAGCCATACAAGGTTTTCTTCAACCTGCAAACATGCTCGGGGCGACTCACATCCTCATAATAACTAGGTGGCTACAACATATACACCTCTTCCTGCAAATCCCCATGCAAGAATGCATTCTTTACATCCATCTGATGTAAAGATCATTGCTTTGACGTAGCACTGCTATCACAACTCTCATTGTTGCCATCTTGGCAACTAGGCTGAAAGTTTCCTCATAATCAATGCCATATACACCTCTTCCTGCAAATCCCCATGCAAGAATGCATTCTTTACATCCATTTGATGTAAAGATCATTGCTTTGACGTAGCACTGCTATCACAACTCTCATTGTTGCCATCTTGGCAACTAGGCTGAAAGTTCCTCATAATCAATGCCATATGTTTGTGCATAATGGCTTTCTTACCTTCAGGCAATTGCACTAAATCCCAAGTCTCATTTCCATATAGTGCATCCATCTCCTCATCCCCATAGCTTTCTCCCAACTCACATTTCCAATAGTCTCATCAATGCATGTGGGCTTTACAACTTGTACAACTTTTGCCATCATGTATGCATAGTGATGTGCCACATAACCATCATAGGTAAACCTCTGCACAAGATTCTTCACTCTCCCAGATCTCCGCAGCTTTGCATTCATGGCTTCCATAGCCTTCTTTACACCAGGTGTTCTCATAGTAGCTGGTATCCCAAGATCCTCATCAAGGCTCATCTCTAAGCCACTAGAACATGAGAATGCCCTGTAGAAATGTTAGTCATACTAAGGGGCTCAATCACTTTCTCTTTGCCTTTATGTGATGTACTAATCACATTTGCAGGATTGGTATTATGATGTAGCCTGCCACTCCATGGTCTATCAACTGAACCACTAGATGAGGACTCTCCTGGTCCACTCAAAGATTGTGATTGCTGACTTACATTCTGTGCAACCACATTTCCACTCACATCAGCCCCTGCAGCTTCTTTTTCAGCAGCATACTAGCTGCTCATCTCATCAAAAACAACATCCTTGCTTACCCTCAACTCACATGTAGCAGCGTTATAACACCTGTATCCCTTTTGCTCAAGGGAATACCCAATAAACACACATTTTTCAGCTTTTAGATCCAGCTTAGTTCTCAGCTCATCTAGCACATGCACATATGCAATGCATCCAAAGACTTTCACATGAGACAAATCAGGTTTTCTGCCAATAAACCTCTCCTCTGGAGTTACATCATGTATGGCTGCAGTTGGAGTCCTGTTCATGATGTAAACTGCTGTAGAAACAGCCTCAACCCAATAGTTATGCGGCATATTCTTCTCTCCCATCAATGCTCGCGCAATCTCAACAATGTGCCTGTTTTTCCGCTTAGCAACTCCATTTTGTTGTGAAGTGTATCTGCATGTAAACTATCTCCGAATACCATTATTCTTCAAAAATTCAGAGAACTTATTGGAGAAGTACTCTCCCCCTCCATCTGACCTTAGGCACTTTACATATTTCCCTGTTTGCTTTTCAACCATAACTCTGAAATTTTGAAAATGAGTGAACACCTCACCCTTCTCCTTCATGAAGTATACCCACACTTTCCTTGTGTGGTCACAATAAATGTCACATAATACCTGTAGCCTCCCATAGACATGGACTTTGTAGGACCCCATACATCTAAATGCACAACATCTAGTGCATTTCTACTCACATTTTTGTTACGTGGAAATACATGCTTTGTTTACTTTCCAAATTAGCATGCTTCACATATTTTTTGCATACCTTCAACTTTAAACTTTGGCAGCGCTGTCACAATTCCTTTAGTCTGCATCATAGACTTCATTCTCTGCACATTCACATGTCCAATTCTTTTATGCTAAATGTCTGTGTCTACAACAATTCCTGAACCATTTGCAAACATCGCAGCACTCACTTCACGCATGTTTACATTCAATGTAAACATTCTGCCCACTCTGTTGCCTTTTGTAACCAACCTGCACTTGTCTTTAAAGTCTTCAACATAACAACCATCAGGGTTAAACTGAACCTACAAACCCTATTCAATCATCTAGCCAACTAAAATTAGATTCTTTGTTATGTTTAGAACATGAAGTACATCTGCAAGGTACTTCACTTTGCCATCGCGCATAGACAATGGCACATCTCCAACATGGGCAATTGGATGAGGAGTGTCATCCCCTGTTTCCACAAAACCTGGTCTTTCAAGGTTTTTCATCTCCTTGAACAACTCCCCACCATGACTTGTGGTTTGAAGCACGTGAATCAACGTACCATACATCATCTTTATGTGTTGCTTCAACATTTTCAGACATGGCATTAATAACGACATGCTACATAACAAACAACATTTCATTATCCTTAATGTTTCTGCTTGAGGATGCATAGTTGTTTTGCTGTAATTTCCCATTTTGCATGTCAGCGTGCTTCTTATAACAATCTGCCTACACATGTCCAGGCTTACTACAATAAAAGCATCCACATGTATCATTATACTGCCTTTGCCAATTTCCACAACCTTTTTGACTCCCCTTGCCTCTTCCACCTACGTGTTGTTGTTGTTGTGAATTCTGGGACTGTTGTTGCTGATGCTGGCCATAATTCTGATTACTTGTTCGGCCACCTCCTTGGCCGTGTCCATGGCCTCCTCTACCTCGTCCTCTTCCTGAACTTGTGTAGAAGGCCTGTTGTTCTGAACTATTTTTGTTTTGTGAAGGCTATTGGTCTTCACCCAAGCTCTTCTCTTCTATAATCAACATAGACACACCAAATCTGTGAAATTGGGAATGTTTTCCCAAGTTTGAATAGACATTTTGAACGCCTTGTATTGTGGCTCGAGACCACGTAGACAAACTTCCACCTTATCATCATCATCTACTGAAACACTAATAGATGCAAGGGATTCCACAATACCCTTGATCTTCAATGCATAGTCATTCACGGATATACTCTTTTTTTCCACAGTATGAAGTTCATTCTTCAACTGTATCTTTCGTGCCTTGGTATTCGTTTCATAGAGTTTTACCAAGGTGTCCCATGTGTCTCCTTGGGGGACTTGGCATCTTGTATGTGCTCAATCATGGTGTCCTGTTGTATACTGATAGAGAGCCAATACATAACTTTTTTGGCTCCTTGGTTCCAATACTTGAACTCTTTCACATATGCAGCAGTCGAATTGATCTCCGGTATTTCTGGTGCCTCTTCATGCTCACCTTCTATATAGTCCCAGTAACCCTTTTCCATCAGGAAATTTCTCAGCCTGAACCTCCAAGCATGGAAGTTGTTCTTATCAAGCTTCTCAACAATAATCTGGTTTATGCCATCATTTGACATCTTGCTAGACACACAAATTTACCAGAAACAGCACTCTGGTTTGTCCTGCTGCACAAACTACTGTATTTTCTACAGCGGTACTGTACTACACTCAAATGTCATAACACGTGACCTCAATGTGCATACATACACCTAATGGCAACTGTTGACCTCCTTGTAGCACACATAATGTCTGCACAACCAATCTGTCTTCCTGCAGTTCTTAAACCAGAGTTCTGCAGAGAATCGATGACTTACCCACTTGAAATCGCCTGCTTTCTGAAAAATGAAGGTCATAACGCGCCCGAAACGCGTTTTCGACTTGAAAATTTTTGTTCGATAGGACGATATAGTTGCCCTATAGCTTTATGAAAAGATGCAGGGGGGAAGAGAGCTTGAGCTCTTGCAAGCACACACACACACTCACAAAACCCTAATAGAGAACACACAAGGTGAGAGGCTGAAAATCTTCTTCTTCTTCACTCAACACTCAACACAACATATACAAGAATAAGAGTACTCATAATATGAAAGGTACTCAACCAATACATACACGGGTTCTCTATAGTGTGAACCCGACTAAATGAGCTGGCGCTATAACTATGCCAGTCTCTAGAATGGCTGTCACACAGTCTATCATCCCACTGGCCGCATATCTCCCATGATCTCACCAACCATGCCAGTGGTGTAAGTGTGGGGCCTATCCCCCAGGCGGGTCATCAGTGTCCACTGCCTCACTAGATGAGCTCGATATCTCAACACTCCCCCTCGAGCTCAACTCCATCTCATGTACACCAAGCGAAGCTCTGAATCTGCGGAGCTTCTCTGTACCCAATGCTTTGGTGAAGATGTCAGCTACCTGATCCTCTGTGCTGACATAAACAAGGTTAAGATCTCCTGCCAAGACCTTCTCTCTGACGAAGTGGTAGTGGACCTCTATGTGCTTCGTACAAGCATGAAAGACTGGGTTCCTGGCCAACTGTATACTGCTAATGTTGTCACAGAAAATGACAACTTGTCTATCCACTGATAGACCCAAATCTGCAAGTAGCTTTCTCAACCAAGCTACCTCACATGCTGCCATAGCAGCTCCTCTGTACTCGGCCTCTGTACTCGATAGAGCAACCGTAGGCTGCTTCTTGCTGCTCCAAGTCACAGCAGCACTCTCCAAAGAAAACATAAATCCACTGGTAGGTCTTCTGTTTGAGATACTACCAGCCTAATCAGCATCTGTGTACCCATGTACACATATCTCTGTCCCAGTCTCATAGAATAGTCCACAATGCAAAGTAGACTTCACATACCTCAGTATGCGTCTCACTGCATCCAAATGCGGTTTCCGTGGAACCTGCATAAACTGACTCACCAACCCAACAGCATAGCTCAAATCTGGTCTGCTGGTGATCGTCATGTAGATCAAACTTCCTACTATGCTCCTATACATAGTAGGATCCTTCAAGATCTCTCCTGAATCTGCACTCAACTTGCCATTCTGATCCAATGGCACAGAAATAGGCTTACAGCCTGTCATACTATACTTGGACAACATGTCCAAGCCATACTGTCTCTGCAGTAATCCAATACCATGCGGTGACCTAATCACCTCAATGCCCAAGAAATATCTGAGCTCCCCCAGATCCTTCATCTCAAACTTCTGTCTTAGCAAGATCTTTACATCAAAGATCTCTGCATCATGGTCCCCCGTAATGATCAAGTCATCTACATAGATGACAACAAGCACAACTCCTCTATCACCATGTCTCACATACAATGAGAAATTTGCATTGGCTACATGAAAGCCAATAGTGACAAGATATTCAAAAATCTTGTCAGACCATGCTCTTGGTGCTTGCTTTAAGCCATACAAGGCTTTCTTCAACCTGCAAACATGCTCGAGGTGATCCACATCCTCATAACCAGGTGGCTGCAACATATACACCTCTTCTTGCAAATCCCCATGCAAGAATGCATTCTTTACATCCATCTGATGTAAAGACCATTGCTTTGACGCAGCCACACTGCTATTACAACTCTCACCGTTGCCATCTTGGCAACTGGGCTGAAAGTTTCCTCATAATCAATCCCATATGTCTGCGCATATCCTTTGGCTACCAATCTGGCCTTGTACCTGTTTATGCTTCCATCACTGTTATGTTTAATTTTGTACACCCACTTGCATCCAATGGCTTTCTTGCCTTCAGGCAATTGCACTAAATCCCAAGTCTCATTTCCATATAGTGCATCCATCTCCTCATCCATAGCTTTCTCCCAACACACATTTCCAATAGCCTCATCAATGCATGTGGGCTCAACAACCTGCACAACCTTTGCTATATATGCATAGTGATGTGCCACATAACCATCATAAGTAAACCTCTGCACAGGGTTCTTCACTCTACCAGATCTTCACAGCTTTTCATTCATGGCTTCCATAGCCTTCTTTACACCAGGTGTTCTCATAGCTGGGATCCCAAGCTCCTCATCAAGGCTTATATCTGAGCCACTAGACTCTCCATCAACATGAGAATGCCCTGCAGAAATGTCAGGCATACCAAGGGGCTCAACCACTTTCTCTTTTCCCTTACGTGATGTAGTAATCACATTTGCAGGGCTGGTATTATGACGCAGCCTGCCACTCCATGGTCTATCAACAGACCCACTAGATGAGGACTCTCCTGGTCCACTCAAAGACCGTGATTGCTGACCTGCATTCTGTGTAACCACACTTCCACTCACATCAGCCCCAACAGCTTCTTTTGCAGCAGCATACCAGCTGCTCATCTCATCAAAAACAACATCCCTGCTTACCCTCAACTCACGTGTAGCAGGGTTATAACACCTGTATCCCTTTTGCTCAAGGGAATATCCAATAAACACACATTTTTAAGCTTTCGGATCCAGCTTAGTTCTCAGCTCATCTGGCACATGCACATATGCAATGTATCCAAAGACTTTCAGATGAGACAAATCAAGTTTTCTGCCAATAAACCTCTCCTCTGGAGTTACATCATGTATGGCTGCAATTGTCCTGTTCATGATGTATACTGCTGTAGAAACAGCCTCAACCCAGTAGCAATGCGGCATACTCTTCTCTTCCATCAATGCTCGCGTAATCTCAGCAATGTGCCTGTTTTTTCGTTCAGCAACTCCATTTTGCTGCGGAGTGTATCTGCATGTAAACTGTCTCCGAATACCATTCTTCTTCAAAAATTCAGAGAACTCATTGGAAAAGTACTCTCCCCCTCCATCTGACCTTAGGCACTTTACATATTTCCCTGTTTGCTTTTCAACCAAGACTCTGAAATTCTGAAAGTGAGTGAACACCTCACTCTTCTCCTTCATGAAATATACCCACACTTTCCTTGTGTGGTCATCAATGAAAGTCACATAATACCTGCAGCCTCCCATAGATATGGTCTTCGTAGGACCCCATACATCTGAATGCACAACATCTAGTGCATTTCTGCTCACATATCTGTTACGTGGAAACACATGCTTTGTTTGCTTCCCAAATTGGCATGCTTCACATATTTTCTGCATACCTTCCACTTTAAATTTTGGCAGCCCTGTCACAATTCCTTTTGTCTGCATAGACTTCAATCTCTGCACATTTACATGTCCAATCCTTTTATGCCAAATGTCTGTGTCTGCAACAATTCCTAAACCATTTGCAAACATCGCAGCACTCATTTCAGGCATGTCTACATTCAACGCAAACATTCTGCCCACTCTGTTGCCTTTTGCAACCAACCTGCACTTGTCTTTGAAGTCTTCGACATAACAACCATTAGGGTTAAACCGAACCTACAAACCCTGCTCAATCATCTGGCCAACTGAAACCAGATTCTTTGTTATGTTCGGTACATGAAGTACATCTGCAAGGTACTTCACTTTGCCATCCTGCATAGACAATGGCACATCTCCAACGTGGGCAATTGGATGAGCCGTGTCATCCCCTGTTTCCATAAAACCTGGTCTCTCCGGGTTTTTCATCTCCTTGAACCACTCCCCATGACTCGTCATGTGGTTCGAAGCGCCTGAATCCACATACTATACATTATCTTTTTGCGCTGCATCAACATTTTCAGACATGGCATTCACGACATGCTGCATAACAAACAACCTTTCATTATCCTTATTATTTTTGCTTGAGGATGCATAGTTGTTTTGCTGCACTTTCCCATTTTGCATGTCAGCCTGCTTCTTATAACATTCTGCCTGCACATGTCCAGGCTTACCACAATAATAGCATTCACGTGCATCATTATATTGCCTTTGCCAATTTCCACGGCCTCTTTGACTCCCCCTGCCTCTGAATTTGCCTCTTCCACCTGCGTGTTGTTGTTGTTGTTGATTCTGGGATTGTTGTTGTTGCTCCTGCTGTCTGCTGGCCATAATTCTGATTACCTGTTCGGCCACCTCCTTGACCGCGTCCACGGCCTCCTCTACCTCGTCCTCTTCCTGAACTCGTGTAGAAGGCCTGTTGCTCTGAACTATTTTTGCTTTGTGAAGACTGTTGGTCTTCACCCAAGCTTTTCTCTTCGATAATCAGCATAGACATCAAATCTGTAAAGTTGGGAATGTTTTTCGGAGTCTGAATAGACGTCTTGAACGCCTTGTATTGTGGCCCGAGACCACGTAGATAGACCTCCACCTTATCATCATCATCTACTGACACACCAATAGATGCAAGGGATTCCACAATACCCTTTATCTTCAACGCATAGTCATTCACAGACATGCTCTTTTTCTCCATAGTATGAAGTTCATTCTTCAACTGTATCTTACGTGCCTTGGTATTTGTTTCATAAAGCTTTACCAAGGTGTCCCACGCCTCCTTGGGGGACTTGGCATCCTGAATGTGCCCAATCATGGTGTCCTGTATACTAATGGAGAGCCAATACATAACCTTCCTGGCTCCTTGGTTCCAGTCTTTAAACTCTTTCACATCTGCAGCAGTCGGATTTATATCCGGTATCTCTGGTGCCTCTTCATGCTCACCTTCTATGTAGTCCCAATAGCCTTTTCCCATCAGGAAATTCGTCAACCTGAACCTCCAAGCATGGAAGTTATTCTTATCCAGCTTCTCAGCCACAATTTGTGTTATGCCATCATTAGACATCTTGCCAAACACACAATTTTATCAGAAACTGCACTCTGGTTTTTCTGCACAAACTGTTGTATTTTCTGCACAGCGGTACTGTAGTACTCTCAAATGTCACAACCAGTGACTTCAATGTGCATACATACACCCAATGGCAACTGTAGATCTCTTTGCAACACCCACAGTGTCTGCACAGTCAAACTGTCTTCTTGCAGTTCTTAAAACAGAGTTCTGCAGAGAATCGATGACTTACCCGCAGTGCTCAAAATCGCCTGCTTTCTGAAAAACGGAGGTCCAGGCGCGCCGAAAACGCGTTTTCGGCCCAAAAATCGTAGTCCTATAGGACTGTATAGTCGCTCTATAGCTTTACTCACGCGAAGAAAGCTCCTTAATCAGAGATCATTTGCCGGTGCCTCCCGTAGAGCTCCCGACAAGGGTGTAGTCACCAACACAATAGGGAAGAGTAGTTGAAGCTCTTACCCTCGTATCGCTTCCTATGGTTCTCTTGCTTGCAGCTCAGCCCTTAGCACAAACCAGGCTCTGATACCATGAAAAGATGCAGGGGGGAAGAGAGCTTGAGCTCTTGCAAGCACACACACACATACTCACAAAACCCTAATAGAGAACACACAAGGTGAGAGGCTGAAAATCTTCTTCTTCTTCACTCAACACTCAACACACCATATACAAGAATAAGAGTACTCATAATATGAAAGGTACTCAACCAATACATATACGGGTTCTCTATAGTGTGAATTCGACTAAATGAGCTGGCACTATAACTATGCCAGTCTCTAGAATGGCTGTCACACAGCCTGTCATCCCACTGGCCGCATATCTCCCATGATCTCACCAACCATGCCAGTGGTGTAAGTGTGGGGCCTATCCCCCAGGCGGGTCATCAGTGTCCACCGCCTCACTAGATGAGCTCGATATCTCAACACTTTACCCCCACGAAGAAAGCTCCTCAATCAAAGATCGTTTTGCCGGTGCCTCCCGTAGAGCTCCCGACAAGGGTGTAGTCGCCAACACAAATAAGGGAGAGTAGATGAAGCTCTTACCCTCGTACCGCTTCCTATGCTTCTCTTGCTTACAGCGCTCAGCCCTTAGCATGAACCAGGCTCTAATACCATGAAACGATGCAGGGGAGAAGAGAGCTTGAGCTCTTGCAAGCACACACACACTCACAAAACCCTAAAAGAGAACAGTGAGAGGCTAAAAATCTTCTTCTTCTTCACACCACTCAATACACCATATACAAAGATAAGAGTACACACATTATGAAAAGGTACTCAACCAAATACATACTAGGGTTCTCTATAGTGTGAACCCAACTAAATGAGCTGGCACTATAACTATGCCAGTCTCTAGAATGGCTGTCACATAGCCTATCATCCCACTGGCCGCATATCACCCATGATCTCACCAACCATGCCAGTGGTGTAAGTGTGGGGCCTATCCCCCAGGCAGGTCATCTCAGTGTAAGTGGTGTAAGTGTGGGGCCTATCCCCCAGGCGGGTCATCAGTGTCCACCGCCTCACTAGATGAGCTTGATATCGCAACAGGTTTAAGACGATAGGATGTAGGGGATAGAAAAAGATATCCTAAGGGTTAGTCAATACTAAATCACCCTGTAAAATTCCCATGATTATGGTGGGATCAGCATCTCTTTCTGTATTTTTCTTGATTAGGGTTAGATCCCCTAGGCCTATATCATCAGCTAGATTTATGTCATATTGAAGAAAAGAGAGGGTTAGTGTAGACAAAAACAAAGCAAGAGTGTGAGGAGGGGCCCGAGGAGTTACTGGCAAACTGTCCCAACTCGGAGGCTCGCTTAAGGAGTAGACGAAGGTCTTCATTGGGTTCTGGCCCTTGACTTCTTTCGTGTATGGCGAGCTGGCATTCCAATGCTTGCAATGCAGGATTCAAGAGTGTGAGGAGGGGCCCGAGGAGTTACTGGCAAATTGTCCCAACTCGGAGGCTCGCTCAAGGAGTAGACGAAGGTCTTCATTGGGTTCTGGCCGTTGACTTCTTTCGTGTATGGCGAGCTGGCATTCCAATGCTTGCAATGCGGGATTCTGTGTTGTTCATGAGATTTGATATTGCAGTTTCTCTGACCATCCGTGCAGCATCCATTTCTTCAAATCTTTGGGTGGCTTCATCTTGGGCTCGCCTAGCTGTTACTTCCTTTGCCTGAGCCTCGATGATCTATTATAGTCGTTGTGATGCTAACCTCTTTGGTGCCTTGAAGTTGTTCCGTGAGTTGTGTCAATGTTTCCTTGTGTGCCAACTCACCTCTCTGTGCTTCGGCCTAGCATGCAGCTATTGTATCATTGAGACCTTTGATCTTTTCAGCATGCTCCTTGTTGGTCTGTTCTCTTTCCTGTTGCAAACGTAGTGTCTTCTCTTCCTCTACTTTGAGCAACGTTGTTAGTTGTGTAATCTGATTTGGCAATGTGGCTTCTTTGGTCCTTGCATTGTCTTGAAAAACATGTATTTGCTGTGCATGCAGTGTCGTGATTTCTCTTGTGTAGTTTACTTCTTTCTGGAGTTGTTCTTTTGCTTGTTCCAGCTCGGCGTTGAGCTCCACATTCTCTTTGATCTTCTGTACTATTGTTTGGCTCAACACAAGGTTATTATTCTCCAGTGAGTTATACCTTTCTTCCTGCTCTTATGTAGCCTTCAAACTCTTCAAAATGACTTCCTTGTGGGTTGAATCTGCTGCTTCCAAGTTGTCCTGTAGCTTTTGCACTTGTGCTGATGAATATTTGACTTGCTTCCATAGTGCATTGTTGCGGTCATGGAGCATATGTGTTGTTAGTAGATGGCATTGCCACACTTTCTACTCTTGCTCCCATATTGCATTGGTCCTTGATTCTGTCTCCAGCCCAGTTGGTGGTTGGTTGAGCAGCTCATCAAGGCCCTCTACAGTCTCGTGCAAGAATTGTTGGTAATTGATATTTTACAGGGAAGCAAGCTGTGGTGGTCTTTCTTTGTCTTCCAATCTCCTCTTCTTGCTCGGACTAGATGGCTCTAGAGTTCTTTGGCGCTTACTTGCCTCCATGGTTACCTCAGGTTCTAGTACTTGGGCTAGGGTTGCCTCTTCTTCTCTTGTTTCTTCAGCTTGTATGAGTGTTGTTGCCTCTAGAGCTGTTTCTATGGGTGTGTCTATCAGACTCGAATCCTTGAGAGGAGATAAGTTGGTAAATATGAGCTGAGCAGGGTTGGCTGGGGGAGTGTGCTTTTGCTAGGGTTTCTGTGTAACCTGACTGAGGATATTTTTCTTCAGTGCCTCCTGGTAAGTCCTTCAAGGGCATCTTGTTGATGTTGTGTAAGTGGGCTTTGCAGCTGGGAGTTGTAGAGCTTCTCATATTAAGTCGTCTGTGATGAGGAACTCTTCAATAGTGCCATCTGCCTTGGTGATCTTCCCTCTTTTGGTCTGCTTGTCATATGTCTTCAAGTACTCCCGTAGAGCAGCAGCAGAGTTATGTGTCAATAGTCTGGGGGAGTATTTCTACCATTTTTCCTAGACCAACTTTGTCTAATTTGGCCTTCACTTCAACATCTTCCCTCTTTTGGTCTGCTTATCATATGTCTTCAAGTACTCCGCTGCCGCAACAGAGTTATGTGTCAATAGTTCGGGGGAGTATTTCTACCATTTTTCCTAGACCAACTTTGTCTAATTTGGCCTTCACTTCAACATCTTCCAGTATCTGTATACATGCCAAGCTATGGTATTGGAGAGCTATAATTTGGCCTTCACTTCAACATCTTCCAGTATCTGTATACATGCCAAGCTATGGTATTGGAGAGCTACCTTTCCATAGGCTATAATAGCTTCTGTCGTCCGGATGAGGGTTCCATGGAGCGGTTGGGCATAAGGACCAAGAAATTCAGCTTTGGTTTTTGTGTCCCTCGTCGTTTCTGACTGCCTGGGGATCTAGTGGCACTGCTTGCGTGAGTGGTAGATATGTGCTCGTGGGCTACAGACTATGAAGTCGACATCTGTATTAGGCACATAAGATCAGTCGAATGACTGGTGGGGTTGATATTATTCTCTCTTTCTTTTTTTCTTTTTTTCTTTTTTTCTTTTTTTGGTAAATAATTTAGTGGGAATAAGTTAGTATAGTTGAAGAGAATGTTAGTGTATGAGCAATCCATTGGTTGGTTAATAGTCAATTAATGTGTAGATCGTGAAAGGTGAGATCGTGAAGGTGCAGTAATTGTTCCATGAAACGCTTAGGCATGAAACGGTCAGGTGTGAAAGTGTCAGTCATGGAACGCTTTGCCGTGAAACGCTCAGGCGTGAAAGTGTTGGCTGTGAAACACTCAGGCAGCATGAAAGTGTTAGTTGTGAAACACTCTGGCATGAAAGTGTTGGTCGTGAAGCACTCAGGTGTGAAAGTGTTGGTCGTGAAGCACTCAGGTGTGAAAGTGTTAGTCATGAAACGCTCTGGCATGAAAGTGTTGGCCGTGAAAAAATATGGGGTGAAATGCTCAGCATGAAAGTGTTAGTCATGAAATGCTCAGGCATGAAAGTGTTGGCCATGAAACACTCAAGCGTGAAAGTGCAAAAAAATTTCGTGAGAGTGTAACATTATCTTTAATCCTTTGATTTGGCGCATGTGGAGACACCAATATTTTATAAATTTTGTGATTGAATTATGTGAAACAGCTAGAGTATTTATGCCAACACTGATTGTGTTTAGACGAACACAAAACGGATACCAAAATAACTATCAAAACAAAGAAAAAAGAAAAAGGAAAAGAAAAGAAAAACCGTGTATCAAGCTCCCACCTCAAAAGATTAGTCGAAAATTGTTGGAGAGGGATGGCGAGCTCGGATGGCGAGCTCGGATGATGCATTGGGGAGCGAAGGCGACGATCACTCAAGCACTCGTCGATGCGAAATGACAAAAAAGGGAAAGAAAATCGATTTTATAAGGCAGCCCATAGAGAACAGGGCGACTCTCTTAATGAAGAACACTATGTGGCGCTGTGTGATTGGCTATCAAAAAATTACGGTTTCATGGCATGAAATGTTTTGAATTGTTTCACGGTGTGAAACTCTACAAGGTGGTTCCCGGCGTGAACGGCTATAATGGGGTTCACGTTGTGAACTACTTTTTTTTTTGCTCAAGCAGTCAAACATGCACATGATGAGTGAATGGAGGCATTGCTTACCTTGTACCCATTTGTGCATTCAGTGGATACCTTTTGTTTATTGCCATGAGAACCAAGGGGTCACCTGGGCACTTTTGGGCATTTCTTGATGGTCATTTTAGTTCCATGTGGGAGTTTTTTATTGTTCATTCCACCCAATTGAACAATTTTGTTGGTGTGTTTGGTTGTGGAGGGCTTCCATCTGCATCTCCTTGTTGGATTCCTTTGTTTTTACTGTTAAGTTCCCTGCTCAGTTCTATAGCTAAAGTGGATACTTTTGTGGATTCGGAAGTATTCAATCCATTTGGTTGAGGTTGTTTTATCCTCCACACAAGGGTTGGTATGGGGCTTGCATGGGTTGGGAATAGATGTTGCACACTTTTACCACCCTCTTTTTGATGACTTGATATGTTTGCAGTATGGGTCATTGAGTTTGTTTTGGGTACCCATATTGTTGCGTTGCCTTGGTAGTACCCTTGTGCATGCAGTAGATCCTTTTGGACCCATTGTTCATGTGTTCCTTGAGGTCTCTTTGGATTTTTGGAGTCCTGCCATTTGGTTTGAGTCCACAAAGTTCTGACTTTTGAATTGTTTGTAGGATCTTCTTGGTTTCCTTATATCATTTATGTTGTCCATCTTGTTTGTTAGTTGATTCTTGGGCACCCACTTCTGTGTACCCTTAGATGTAGGGTATTGTGTTGGGTAAGCATCGCGAAATGGTTGCTGGACCTGTCCTCTGAGGTATTTCCATTGCACTGGTTGTTTCCTCATCAATTATGATGTGCTTTCCTCTATTTGTTGAGCTCCACAAGGGTATGGACATGACCTTCTCGCCTCAATTATGATGTGCTTTCCTCTATCCACATGTTCGTTCTTTCCATTAGATGTTGCATCTACTAGCACAGATCCAAGACCTTCCTAGAATCATCTCTTCTTCCATGGAACCTATAGGCATGACAAACATCTTCCCGACCAAGGATTTATTTTTGATTGAAATGTTAACATCTAAAAATCCCTTGGCTTTTGTGGTTATCAAGTGAATGCTACGAACTTGCGCATCAGTGGATTTGAGGTGTGGTTTACCTAATGCTACCCAGGTCTCATATGGTTATCAAGTGAATGCTAAAAACTTGCACATCAGTGGATTTGAGGTGTGGTTTACCTAATGCTACCCAGGTCTCATATGAGATCAAGTTATGACTTGACCCCATATCTATTAATGCAATGCTTATTGCATGGCCTTTAGCTGAAGTAAGTCCCACCTTGAGTCGTGCTGGCTCAATGTTTAGTTCCCCTTCGTCCAAAAGGGTTACAGAAGCCATGTTGACATGTAGCAGTCTTTTGTGTAGTAATTGTTTGGATTTGATCTCTCTAGCTTTAGCCTCTTTTTGTGCTTGCTGTATCTTTTCCTTTTCAAGCTGTTTTTGTTATTTCAGGAGATGTTCTTGCAAGAGCATCTCTTGGGTCAGTGGTCCAAAATATTTTTTTTAATTTACTCCCATTGACATAACCCTCCATTTGGACACCGTCAATTGTCTCTATTCGGACAGACCCCTGAGGTGTGATTTTTGATACTCGAAAAGGTCCCAGGCCTCGGTATTTAAGTTTCTTTTTTTTTTTGGCGCTACCTACACCATACATGAGGACAGGGTCCCCCGTTTCAAGTTCTTTTTGCTTAAGGTTTTTGTCGAACCAGTGTTTCCTTCGTAATTTTTCAACCATGAGCCCATGTGATGCTATTAGTCTGGTTTCATCAAGCTTTTCTAAATCAATTAGCCTTTTGGCTAATGCATTCTCCATTAGCCACTCTTGTACAACAATCCTTAAGCTTGGGACTAGGTATTCCATAGGCATAACTGCTTCCACACCATAAGCTAGACGGAAGGGAGTGTAACCCATCGCTACCTTCTTATATGATGTTCGATAGGCCCATAGGGTTGCTGTTAGCTTGTGTTCCCAGTCTGTTTGACTTGCTTTCAAAGTTTTTGTCAAGATAGTACACAAAATCTTGTTTGTAATCTCTGCTTGACCATTAGCGTGTGGATAATAAGGTGACGATTTTCGATGGATCACTAAGAATCCTACAAGTAAATGATCAATCACCTCATTAATAAAATGTGAACCGCGATCACTTACTAATTCTAATGGGCAGCCGAACCTCGAGATGATTTGCTCATATAAGAATTTTACAATTTTTTGCGCATCAGCTCTCTTTGAGGCTCTGGCTTCTGCCCACTTTGAGGCTCTTGCTTCTGCCCACTTTGTGAAATAGTCCATGGACACGATTATGTATCGGGCTTGGGATGGATGTGCTGTTGGACTAATCGGTCCCACAAAATCTATCCCCCATTTCTCAAATGGTTGTCTTACAATAATAGGGGTGAGTAGTATCTTGTCCTTTTGTTGTGGGATAACAAAGCGTTAGAATTCTTTGCATCTTTTGATAAGTTCTATGGCGTCCCCGAATAACGTGGGCCACCATAGTCCTGCTTTTGCAGCACTTTTCAAGCTGTGATTTCTCCAACAAAATGTCCGCCCGCTATCCGTGGTGAATGAGCCTCTTCCAATATGGTGATGAACTCATCCTCTCTAATGCTCCATCTGAGCACATTATCTTTTCCCAGTCTATATAGTTCTCTTGCAATCAATTGATAAGGAGCAGCCAGCTTGATAAGCCGTCTCATTTTATCTTTGTTCAAAGGTATTTTTTGCTGCTGTGGTGAAAAACCATAGGCTAGATACTCTGAGATTTCTTCGCTCCATTCAGGTACCATGTCTAACTTAAATAAACAAGCATCAGGAAGGTCATCATCAACACCAATATGGTTTCCCATTTAGAATTCTAGACAAGTGGTCGGCCAACACATGCTGTGTTCCCTTCCTCATCTCGTGACTGTAAAGTCAAATTCCAACAACAATAGTAATCATAGTGTGACTCTCCCCGTGGTGCAAGGTTTACCAGGTATAGTAAGGCTTGATGGTCCATGAAAAATATGAATTTGTTGGCCAAGAGGTAATGTCGATATTTCTTGAGGCGTAAACCATGGCCAATCCTTCTCTCTCTGTGGTGTTGTAATTCACCTCCACATCATTCAACTGACGACTAGCAAAGCAAACTGGATAGTCCAATTCAAACTCACCAGGCTAGGCTAGCATGCAACCAATAAGAAAATTTGATGCATCGATGTGCACGATGTGAAATATGAGATCCCGATTGGGGGGTCGTAGAATTGGTGCACTTGCCGATGCTTTCTTCAGACGATCATATGATTCCTAACACTCCTTAGTCCACTCAAAGACAATAAGAAGCTTGTACAAGGATCTAGCTATCTCAGCATAAAAAATTATGAAACATCAAGATAATACCCCACATGACCCTAAACCTTTGCACTCCTTTGTAATTGGTAGGTGGTGGCAGTTCCAATATCAGTTTGACTTTACTATCGTCAGTGGATATACCATTCTTTGAGACAATGTGGCCTAATATCACACCATGCTTGACCTAGAACTGACACTTCAATGGGTTTAGTGATATACAATATAATCGACATTGCTTGAACACTTTCCTTAAGCAAGCCAGATGATCTACCCATCACGAGTGTACACATAGATCGTCAATGAATACCTCCAACCACTTTTGTAAGTAGTCCTTGAAGGTTGTGCACATCAACTGCCGCTGAAAGGTTGTTGGGGCATTTGTGAGGCCAAATGGCATAACCTTGCATGAAAATGTTCCCTGTGTTGAAAGTTGTCTTGTGCTGGTCCTCTACTGCTATGGACACCTGATTGTAGATGGAGAATCTATCCAAGAAATTGTACACTTCTCTCCCAGCCACTCTTTCCAATACATGTTCTGTATAAGGCAATGGGTAATGGTCTTTCCTAGTGGCTGCATTAACCTTTTTAAGATCAACACATACCCTAAGTTTTCCATTATTTTTAGGTACTATCACGATTAGTGACCAACCAATCTGTATGTTTGATTTCATAGATGAAATCCGCAGCAGAGTGAGCTTGTCAATTTCCTCCTTTACAGTTTTCGCGTACTTAGGATTCATTTGGTATGGTTTTTGCCTGGTTGGTCTCAATCATTCCATGATTGGAATGGTACGCTGTACCACCTCAGGTGGTACCCTTCATCTCCTTGTACTTCCAGGCGAAACAATCCTTAAATTCCTTGAGGAGAGCAATGAGCTCTTCTTCTTCAACTAAAGTCAAATCTTTAGCAATGTATACGGGCCAAGCTTCTTCCCCTGGTCCTGCAATATCCACCTCCTTGACTTCTGCCAAGCCATCGTAGTATGATGTGGACAGCCCATCCTCTTTCACCCTAGTAGCTGTCAGTCGGCATACCACCCTCCGGTCGTCTCAACAGTGTAGTTCTTGAAATGGTCGGGTACTGAAAGCAAGTCTTGCTTGTCCTCATTGTCACTTTTGGCTTTAGCCATGATCTTTTTAGCCTCACGTTCTACCTCTACTAGGGCTTTATTGCATTTTCAGTGCCCTGCTTTTGTAAGCTTGGGTGTGTTTGGCTCTTGAAGGATGACTTTCTCTTTATGCCTTCCCTCCAATGATATCTTACTCAACTCCTCGCCCCAATCCTTTGAGAACTTATCGTGTACCTTAGTGGCCTCAAGGTATCTTAGCCACTGGTGGGTGTCCGTAGGTTTTCTTTGTAATAGGGCATTTCGTCGGGCTATATACCATTTCTGTTTCTGCCATCATTTTGAGGCGCTGAGCAGCACTGGTATGGCTTCGTGCTATAGTACCTTCTATACTTGATGTTTTCCCTCTTGATTCCTCATTCACGATCTACCAATTAACCATGCAGATAGAGGTTGTAGGGAGGGTTCCATATTCCAAATACTGGTCTCCTCTAGGCTGCATTACATCAATGGTAGCCAACACACGCATCCAGTTTTCACTAAAGTCCGAAGGAGGTAGTGACACATACATTTTCATTTCCTATTTATCCTTGGAATCCTCTGCGGCGGGTTGGCATATCTGTATGGAAGTGATTCGTTCCGTTGTGACCGAATCGTTACCAAATAACTACCCCTCCATGGGGTGTGCTTTCTAGGTTCTCAGAGATCAATCTTTAAGATTTGCAAATCCCTATGTACATACACGTGATCCAAGGCCCAATCATGTACCAATTTGGATTCCCTCATGAAGGGTCTCCCCAATATTATGTCATATGTATCAGGTTGGCACAGGAAGTCCATGACCACGAATGTATGATGATAGCAAAATGTAAAAAGTCTGAATTTAACATTCTCCAGAAGCCCAATGGGAGATAGAGGGTTCTTTCCATATAGGTGTCTCGTATTCTTCCATATGGAAGGAATGGATGGACTCCCCTAACCCATTTTCCTCAAACATTCTGGACATTGTGTTTGCTTGGGACTCCTCTTCTGTTCCTTCTGAAATTGGGGTTAGCACGTCTAGTTCCCTATCTTGGGTTGGCTCGTTTCGTGGATAAACTGTATCTCTTACCCAGTTGGCCCTCATCTTGGCTTCATGAAGCCATTGGTACTCTTCGACTAGGGCCTTGGCATCTTCGAGCTTTCTCATTTCTTCGTCGGCATCGGAATATTCATTGACCCCCTTAGGAGTTATTGGTTGTTCTTCTTGCTTTCCCTGGTTTGATCCTCTATGATTGACCCCTTAACACCCCTCTTCCTTCGATTGGGTGGATCCGGGTATTAATTATATCTTCCTCGGATCTGGGATTGTGACTCGTGTGTCACCCTTACCTACTTTTTTCACTCTTCTTTGCGACGACCAGTTCTAGAAATAATCGCATCCGCTCAATTTCTTCCCTTGTCTTCTAGTTGAGCTTGAGCTCTTGTTAGGACATTGAGGGGTGTGATCTTCCTAGATTGAGGGGTGTGATCTTCCTAGATTGTACACTAATGGTCTGGATAGTGGCTTAAGCTTGAGCTCTTGTTAGGACATTGAGGGGTGTGATCTTCCTAGATTGTACACTAATGGTCTGGATAGTGGCTTGATTAGCAATAGAAGCAGAGCCACTTGCTTGGTATGGACAATCTTTGATCAAATGATCAATTCCACATTTAGTATAGGTGAGCACTGGCATGTCATTGGGCAAAGCTGCCACTTTGTTGTGGTTGATGTGTATATGACTCATATTCTTGTTTGGGCATTCGGCTACTCGATGTGGCCCTCCATAGCCAAAGCATTGTAGTGGTCCTCTTCTCAAATTCCAGTTCATGTCCTTTCCCTTACATTGTACTATGGTTTAAAACACAGGTACTGGCATGTTATTTTGTAGGACGTAGTATTCCGACGTAACCTCAACCATTTCCTCATAGTACTTTCTGCTAAGTTCTATTTCCCACACCATATCAACATCTTCTGATGGCTCCTCAATTAATACTTGATTGATCTTAGCCTGTGGTGGTTGTGGTGGTAGAACTGGTGGCGGGAAGGGTGAAGCATCTTGTACCCGAAACATCTCCCTAGGTAAGTAGGAAGAGTTAGGTTGTCCCACAGTAGAGCGGTGATCTGTACAGGTGGCGTTGGTAAAACCAATGAGGCTCTAAGTGCTGGTAGCTATGCAACATTTTGAAACCTTGGATATCTACACATTGAAGTGTCATGATTTCCTAATTTTACACAGTGAGCACAATAGAGTAATGGTCTTGCTCTTAACTGTGGACACTCGGTGGTGGTGTGATTTAATCTGCACATAGAGCACCACACTAATTCCCTGTGGGGGGGTAAAGGTGATTATGCCCATGCTCAGATGTTTCTCTTCCCTCTTTGACTTTCAATTTTTCTAGTATGGCATTACTGAGCTCATCAACCGTCATGTTTCTGACTTGCTTGCTTCGAGTTCAAATTTCTTGGTGGCTTGAGACGCATGAAGTCATAGTTATTGAAGATGTTTTAACATCTTTTGGTTGTGGCAATTCTAACATATTATCTTCATATTTGATTGCCAGTTTGTAGCATGTATCAAGAGTAGCAGGTCGGCCTAGTATCAGGTAATCATGCATTTTATGGTCTCTAACCCCCCTCTGGAAACAAGGCAACAACTGATCATCAGTTAACCTTTCCTGAAGTTTGGACCTCGAATTTAAGTGCTTCAGACGAGAAACATAGTCTCTCATTAACTCATCTTCCTTTTGTTTAATATTATGTAATTGTGCCATAGGGCTCCATCTGTCACCACTCGGGGGTAAAACGAGGCACAAATACATTCTTTAGCCTTGTGAAGTTAACCTTATCCTCAGACTTAAGGGTTTGGAACCATTGATGAGCTTTTCGTTTCCAAGGTCAGTGAGAAGGCATGTATCATTGTCACATCACTGACCAGCCCGTAGGTTTCACATGTGAATTCAAAAGTCTCTACATGTTAGATAGGATCCTTGTCCTCCCCAAAGAACTTATAGACAAGTTTTGAAATGATATGGGGTTTTATCTGGGAAGGTTAAGATTCTAGAGCAGTGCCTAGTTCTCTGACCATCCCCCGGCCCACCATCTCTGCCGCCATATTTAGCAGGTCCACCCTTGTGGCTACATTAAGGTCCATGGTTGGATCTATCCTAGGCCTTTGGGGAAGCGCTCCCCCCTTCCTAGGCCTCGTCCCCTACCTATATTGACTCTTCTAGGTATTTTGGGTCCATGGGATGGTCCAGTCGTGGTACCTGGAGTGACTCCCCATTAGTTATCTCTGTATGTCTTTGCAGAATCAGGAGTTCCATGTCTTGTAGGAACGTAGGGTTATTGATCATCTGCTTAGTATCCTTTTTGGTGTAGAGTCGGTCCTCTACTTCACCTGCCATGCTAGCCAGGTTACCCTCTTCTTCTCTATGGTTGTAAACCCTTCCTCTGTCCTGGATTCCTCATTTATGGGTTCCAACTTTGGAATTTCTCCCTCACTTCTACCCATAACAATTTCAGGTTCCTTCCCTCGTGAGACTGGAGTGGGTTAAAACTTCCCGTTTCCTTCTTCTCAGCTCTCGTCCTACAAGTGTTAAGCTCTTGTTTCCTTAAGCTCAATTCTCGTAGTTGTCATTCCGCCTCACTCCGTTTGAGGTCTAACTCTACTTCCTTGGTAGTGGGGAAGAATATTTGACCTGTCCTAGCCGCACCTTCTATGTCTCGTCTTATTCGAGGGGTGTCGGTATTCGATAGCCTAGTATTCAACGTTTGGAATGACACTTCTTGTCGTGGACCGAGTCCATCGCTAGGTGACGGACCCATGCCTGCAAATTGTGCTTCTTCATCATGACTGGTTTGGAGACCGCGGGGGATATCAATGATACCACTGGACCTTGTTGGGAAGGGTGGTTTCTCCTCTTCCCCAAACCCATCATACCTTAGCCCTTCTTCCATGGACTCTTTGCTACTAGTTTCAGCAGTGGTTTGGTTTCTTAGAACACTCAAGTGTGTGCTGTGGAATGTCTTGATCCCACACTTCTTTGGTAGGAATATCTTGGGTGATTCGATGCACTATCATCGGGCGTAAGATCGTCCGCGATGAGTTTTCTGGATGCATGTATGTACAATTTTGATAAGCTATTTGTCAACCCAATTTTGATAAGCGATTTGTCAACCCAATTTGATTTTGCTTTTGATTCTATCGCTTTGTTTCAGATGTCGTGAAACTTCAGAGAGCGTTTCACATTATGAAACTACAGGAAATGGTTCACGACGTGAACGTTATCCTGTGCTTTCACGTCCCAAAATTTTTTACCCTTTGGGTTAGATTCCCTCTTTTTGGTATAGGGCACTTTCCTTAACCGATCCTTGTGGCCTCAGTCTGTCCAATAATTGGTTTTAGCCTACTCGTGAATCTGCAGAAAATGTTTCACGTCGTGAAACAGCAAGGGTTTCATGCCGTGAACGATTTCCAAGGGGTTCACATCGTGAACCAGTAAGGGTTTCACACTGTGAACTGCTTCAGAACGTTTCATGTTGTGAACGCCTTCCTGAACTTTCACGTGCTAAAAAATTTTGGTAGATTGTGCGGTGTCAGAGATGTTAGGATAAGGTTTATCCTGTGATTTTTGGCATTAATTACGGCACTGATTTCGTGAGCGATCCGTGGTGTGAAACTGCAGGAAATGGTTCACGGCATGAATGACTTTTCTACACTTTCATGTGGAACTTTCCATGTCAAATTTTATGATTTTGGGTGCATAACACTTATCCAATTGATACCAAATTGCCTATGACACTCCCAAGGAATGAAATGCAAGTTTTTGACACAATCAATGGTCCCTTATGTTTTTGATTTTTATGAATTTTTTGAAAAAGAAAGAAAACAACACACCAACTTTCTCTTCACGCTTGTGGTTTTAATGATGCAAATATAAAAATTAACAAGAACAAATAGTGAAACCTTGTCGTAAAACCACTCCACCACAAACACACACAACATCACAACCAATTTCTCACAATTTTTTTCCTACCACACACACATCTTATCCATTCATTTTCCACACAATGTACTACCTGAATGCAAGGGCAATAATGAATCCTATGTAATGGGATCTGAAACTCCAAGAGGATGGAAGAAACAAAGGTGTTTCCCTGACAGCGACGCCAAAAATGTTATGGGCTACCACACTTCCAAGATGGAACTCTACACATTCACCTAATGGATGAGCACTAAATCACAACTATTGTAGGGTGCTTTTACCAATGCTTCAATCTTGAGTCCTTTGAGGCCTCCAAGCTCGCTCGTTAAGCTCCAAACTCCAAGCTCCACCTCCACACTGTCACGTGGAGTCACTCACACCTTAACATAGGGCAATCACTCTCTCACTCTCTCACTCTCACACAAGCATGAATTACACAAGCATGAAAGAGGCACAATGCTAGAATGCTCTCACTTCTCTAATCTCTCTCAAGACATAAGGGAGAGCTCTCAATAGCACAAAGGGGATTGTGTCTTTTCATTATGAGAAAATGCCTTATATACATTTGGCCCTTATTCACACTTGGGTGCCCAAAACTCACTTACGAGGCCTTGGATGGCCAATATCTCATAATGTACAACTTTTATAGTGCCATTTCATGACACTTACTAATGTCCTCAATTGAGGATCATGTTTGTTAATCCAAAATGGGATTAACAAAATGAGGAAAGAGAACACTTTGACAAAGTTAGTGAGGCATATAGCATGGGTGTTTAAGGTGAATAAGCTTCCTAGGTTCTATGATGGTGGGTGGGGATGTAATATTTGAGTTTCCTACCACCATGGGTTCTATAGAAGCAGGCATGGATGGTATGGATCATAAGTATGATGGCCACATATGGACAAAGGCAGCTACATCGAATGTCAACTTTCCGGGGGTGTGTAGAATAAGCCATTGCATTGGTCAAATACATTGTTTGCACACCACATGCCCTTGGTATTTAAATAATGGATTCCCTAATGACATTAGTTTCAAAGGGTGCATAAAGAAATCTTGTGCAGTTGGTGTCCCAGCCATTAATGATGGAAAGCTCAATTGTCACTATTGCAAAAAGCCAACAACTTGCAAAAGGAATCTTGTGCGTGCTATGTGTATTATGTCATGCCTAGTGATGATAGCCTTACACGACTTCTAATACACACCAGAACTCATTCACATGGTGTTCAGGCTGCTAGAACATCAAAGGCATTGCTTGATAAGACTAAAACAATGGTTCAAAGAGTAATTACAATAGTTGCAGGGCTGGTCCAAGGAAGGTGCAGATGTGTGTTGCCAAGGAGTTGGTGTTAACTTCATTAGTCTGAGAGAAGGAGATCAAGGACATGAGCTTGGCAATAAGAAACTCAATAATGTGCTAGAAGAACTCGGCCCACTAGTTGAGAACAAGTGGTGAGGTAAATTAGAGAAGCATTTGTTAAGGCCATATATACAAAATGATTAAAATTTGCTTTCTTTAGGTTTCGAAGGTCAGTAGCTCACACACGCCAAGGACCACCTAAGTCATCATTTGGCTATGATGACTTGCTACGTTTGAAGAGGGATTGTAATTATGACTTCTTCCATGGGAGATGATTTCCAGGTCAAGGGAATGAAATTGAACGTTGTTTTGTTTTCAAGATGTCTACTAAGGGGCCAGCCTTAGGTGTTGAACTCATCAATAGAATGAGGTGTTTAGGGAATGGTGATCTAAGAAGATCTTGGATCCAATTTGATCACACTATACGCATCATGCATTGGGTAACAATGGCTTGTCACGTTTATGATCCAAGGCAGTAACAATGGCTTGTCTATTTTGAAAAAAAAATAGTTTTTTGTTATTACCTCTTTTAACATATTGACTTTTAGTTGCAGCTTGCAGAAGCTTCTAACTACTGCAACTTGCGAGATGAAAGAGGAGGACAAGACTTCCCAAGTATTGTTTTGGGAGTGCATAAATAATTTCATGGTTGTACATGGATTTGAAAAGGCAGACTTCTTTGGTTTCATGGGGCAGATGAAGCCCAACCAAATTGGAATGCCATTAGAGAAGTCTACAATGAAGGACAAGAAATGGAAGGTCAGGAACGCTCATGTTTATTTCATTGGGCACAAAGCCTAAATATACATACCACAAAGTATGTTATAAAGGCCTTCTAAGGCGTGCATAAGAGCATGTGCGAGAAGTGGCGGATCGAGTCAACAAAAAAGGCTGCACTAGCTCAAGGGCGACTTATCCGATAACGGTGTCATAGTGGAAATGTAAAAGATTCAAATATACCTGCCATGGATCTTTGGCTGAGCTGGTGGGGAAGTGCGCATTGCACATTGGGGCAATGTAATGATTTTGGTATATAGAACCATGGTCTTTAAAACCAGTGTCTTTATCGAAGTTTCTAATATGTCTCTAACTATTAATGTCTCTAACTATTGCATAGGTGGAGAAGAGCAGTGATGATCAGTCATGTACACCATGAACAAACTTATCAGAGTCTAAATATGGAAGTTGGTTAGCTGGGGAGGGTTTCAAACAAAAAATAACACTCTACAATGCATGTGTATCAGACATGGCTAATGCTTTATTACAGAGTGCAAAGCAAAATTTATACATGATGGGCAAGCATATTGGAACAGGTCCAAGTCTTGAAAAAGCTCATTGAGAGGGCAAATACACATACTCTAAGCCCAACAGAAGTTATAAGGAGAGTAAAGAGTAACACTACAGGCACACCTATGTACAAGGCCCTAACACCTTTGGCAGGTGATCGGGAATTTGCTCAACACAAGAGACAACAATGTAATGTAATTGATGTGGATGATGATGCTAGTCATAGACCTGAGTACAACGTGCACGTGAGAGATGGGAAGTCTGTAGGACGTCGCAGGAAAATAGCTTTCATGGATGAAGATGTGGACATAAGAAATGAATCGAGTGATAAAATCATAAAGGAAGCACTCATACACAAGACATTTTGGGCAATTAGAAGAACTCCAAAGGGCAGTAGAGTAAAGTGTTTGGGTTATATAGGTATTAGTAAGTGTGGTCGCATGATTGTAGGATGTGCAAAAGGAGTACATGCACCATCTTTTTTTTCAACAAGGTCCCATGTTGCTGGGAAAACTAGTTAAATAATGTGGTTTTGCAATAATGACATCATGCATACATGGAGTGTGGACAAGTACATTGACCATCCCCCACACAATGTGCCTACTATATGGCCAGTGGTGGCTGAAGGCACAAATCTGACAGTTGAGGAGGTAAATGCATTGGTGCTTGCAGGGTATAACTTACAAAGTAAGCCATTGGGAAGGGAGCAACAAACTCCATTAAGCTCAAGTCAACCAGAAATGCCTAGAGGAGAGACAAATACATTAAAGAATGATACGTCACGAGATGGTCATCGCACAAGATACATAACAGGCATTTCAGAAGAAGCTGCAAAAAGGATCAAGAAAGCACTAGAAATAAATGCACAGGTTACACAAGTGCAGGTGTTTCAATCTTCCAAACATGAGGCTTTCACCATTGAGACTTTTAGAGAAGGGTCTCATGTGGGAAGTTATGATGTGCATATCAAAAATGCATCCATCATGCTCATGTCCAGATTTTTTGGGAAGGGTGAATACTTGGCATGCAAGCACTTGTACTTTGTGTACATGAGAGTCATGGGAATGAGCCAAAATGAAAATATTTTTATTCACCAACCAATTTTGATAGAAAGGGAGGTATCCAAATGTCTATGCAGAGAACGAACCTACCCTGAATTGGTTTAGTGGACAACTCATGTTCCTAATTTAACTTGAGAGATGTATGGGATGTGCAAAAATGTTTTGGGGTTTTATTTTATTGGAACAATTCCAATGGAGTAATGCTTATTTGAGTTTCTCTCATTTTATAAGGATGTATCATTTTATTGGAGTAAATTTATTTTGCTATTCACAAAAACAGAGAGAGAGAGGCAAAAAGAGAAAGAGAGAGACTAAGAGATAAAAGAGAGAGAGAAAGAGAAAGAGCGAGAGATAGACAAAGATAAAGAGAGAAAAAAGGGAGAGAGAGAGAGAGAGAGAGAGAGAGAGAGAGAGAGAGAGAGAGAGAGAGAGAGAGAGAGAGGCACACAACTAGAGTCCTAGTTGAGCATGAACGAGCTAGCAAAGAATCCGTTAAACTGTCTAGGCTAGTAGTGAGATAGGGACAGCCCCATGGGTAACCTTAAGGCAAGCCCTAGCCAATACCTCAAGCTAAACACCCACATCTATTCTTGCAAAGAAAAATGGTTTGGTGCATAATTTGTCTTAAAAATCATACATCTTTCCATGGATCAATCCTTGGTGACGACCAGCCTTGGTGACAATGAGAGAAGGAGATAAGTGTGCAATAGAGATAGAGAGAGAGAGAAGGAGAAAGAGAGAGAATAGACCAAGAGCCCCCCATTATACACCCCTTTCTCGCCATATTTGGGTTTATGCTCGCCCGTAATTGCTCGCCAACAAAATCCCCTGAAATAGATAAAGCACAAGCATTGCGAGAGTTACGCGAGAGCAAGGAATTATGAGAGATGGAAAATGTGTATCACAAAGAAGAAAATGCCTCATTAGATGTGGCATTAGAAGAGAAAAATCTAATTATAGAAGAACGAGAGCTACTTATATGCCAACTTCAGAAGAAGGAACATTTCCTTATTCGAAAATTTGAGGAAGAAAAACAAGAGGCTATATGGGATTCAAAGAAAGTAGTAGCCCTTAATGCTCCTTAATGAGAGTTATGTTTAGGCTCTGAAGGATGAAGTGAGTTTCCATAGATGGGAAGAAGAACATTTGGAAGCTAAACCCATTGAAGCAGGGATGAAGAGACAAAAAACTAGATGGAAACAAGTAGCTAGGGGTTTGAAATCGCATGAGTTAAGAAGAGGAGTTCTGATGTCGCAAAGATACGAGGGAAGCGATAGTAAAAAGAGAGAAATTAAGCGTAGTTGTTTTATGGTTGAGTTAATGGAGATACATGAAGAGAAATTTTGCGAATGTCATGAGATTATCCCATATGTAGCAGTGACTATTGTAACAAAAGATAAAGATAAAGAAACTGTAAGATTCCTCCCCAGCCCCTCAAGATGTCCAGTATCTTCCCTTGTAATCAATTCCCTCTTCAGAATAATAAAAGATCTTATTTCTACATATTTTGGCTTAGAGAGAGAAAATGTTCTAGAGAGAGATTATTCAGATTTTAGATATTTTTGGATGGAAAAATATCTCTTCTTATTAAAATAAATTCCCCCGAAACAGAAGTTCAAAAAGATTTTCAGAAGGTGCATTAGAAATAAATTATAATCTGTTCAAAAGGCCTTATCCTAAGGGTCCAAATTTTTTGAAAATTTTAAATTAAGGTTCTGAGGGGCCAATCAGATTCATCCAAATGTATGGAGGAGATAAATTGAAGAAAAAAAAATTCTCCCAAAAATGAGTAAATACTCACATAAGATGAAGAGTTGGGAGGAGGAGGACTAAGGACCAAAGGAAATACAAAAAAAATGAATTTTTGACACCTCAGAGTGGGGATTCCCCCTCATGAAGGAGGCGCCTATTTCACATGTGTGGTGGAGTTTTAAATTCTCAAATATTGAGATATTTTATCTCTCCTCTCTCCTAATTCAAGTCTAGTTCCAAAAAGTAAGCTAAACTGATCCAAAAATGGTCAAAAATTGACCAAACTGATCTGGAAAATTCTACAATCAGTTTGCTTGGTTAGAAGCTCACTTTTTCCTATAAATAGAAGCCTCTCCCTTTGTAGAAGCTTAATAGTGTTTTATGCACTATTACTCTACTCCATTCTAGAGCCAAAAATAATGAATTTATTGATAATTCATTAGTTTTTGACCTTTTCCTCTTCAAAAGAATTGGTGGTGGCCACTCTTGTTGCAAACAAGAGTGGATCCCTCAAACCATCAAGCCAAAGGAAAGCTCATAGAAATTCAAGTAAGCTAGAAATCCTACTTTTTCTTTATTCCTTTTAATGGTTTTCTAATTTTTATTTTCTTTAAAATGAAAAAATGATGTTATGCCTTGTTGGAAAGGCTTTCCCCCTCTCTTCATTCTTAAATTCAGCCTTTCTTTATCCTAGATAAGTAATCAAATTGTTAGAATTAAACTTTTCTTTTTGTTTCTCTTTTAAAAGTGAAATTTGATTAGTTTAAAATGCTTTAAACCATTTGGGATAATTTTTAAGTAATTTGAGGATAGAAAAAATTAAAAAATGGTCAGCCATACAAAGGAGGTTATGGTAAAATTTTCTTAAATTTTGTGAAATAAGTTTTATCTTTTATTATTCAAAAAGAGTAATCCCTACCATTTGTGTATTCTAAAAGTGTTATTTTCATTCTAGGCATAGAAAAATGCATAGTAGAAATATTTTTATTATAAAAGTGTTATTTTCATTAGATTTAAATTCTATGCATAGAAAGATGCATATTGGTTATTTTTTTATTATAAAAGAGTGATTTTCATTATATTTAAATTCTATGCATAGAAAGATGCATATTGGTTATTTTTTATTATAAAAGAGTGATTTTCATTAGATTTAAATTCTATGCATAGAAAGATGCATATTGGTTAATTTTTTATTATAAAAGAGTGATTTTCATTAGATTTAAATTCTATGCATAGAAAGATGCATACTGGTTATTTTTTAATTATAAAAGAGTGATTTTCATTTGATTTAAATTCTATGCATAGAAAGATGCATATTGGTTATTTTTTAATTATAAAAGAGTGATTTTCATTAGATTTAAATTCTATGCATAGAAAGATGCATATTGGAAATAATTTTTTTAATATAAAAGTGTTACTTTCATCAATATTGATTTTTATGCATAAAATGATGCATAAAAGAAATTTTTTTAATTATAAAAGTGTTACTTTCATCAAAATTGATTTTTATGCATAAAATGATGCATAAAAGATTTTTTTATTATAAAAGTGTTACTTTCATCAAAATTGATTTTTTATGCATAAATAGATGCATAAAAGGATTTTCTTTTATATAAAAGTGTTATTTCCATAGAAGTTGGATTTTATGCATAGATGCATACAAAATCTTTATATCAAAATAAGAGTTCTCTTTAATCCTATGTTTAAATCCCATGAGTATGGGTAATTGAATAAGTAAATACTCTGTGAGAGAAAATTCTACCGTTTCATATTCTCTAGGATGGTAATGAGAAAATTCAGAAAAACTATTGAAGTTGGAATTTTAGATAAATGATTAATTTATTCTCATAGGAATTCATGATTAGTTTTAAATTCAGTTAAGCAAAATACTCAATGATTAAAATTCAATAAAGTAGTAATTGAAATATTACTCTTCGAGCAAGTTAGTTCAGGGAGAACCTTCCCAGACTCAAACCCTGAATCAGACTATGACCAAGACTTAATCTCCTTCGTGAGTTTCAAGAAAAGACGATGTGACCAGTTCAGGAAAATTTCACTCAAATCACCCACCGAATCTGAAATCAAGTTAAAACCCTTGATTTTGATCTGAGGATCAAGGTTACAGAATTCAAGAAATTCTGTTGGAATTTTAGAACTGTGATCTCTAGAAGTATTGGGATAGGGATTTAAGATATACCCATTGTATTCAAAAGAAAATCAAAACGAAAAACTTGCATAGAAACCCTATTTTCTTAAAGGATTGTCTTACGCCAGAATGCTGGAGGGAGCATTTGGTATATGTGTTTTTCTAAGGGAAGTTCGGTTGCAATAGCTAGCGGCAAGGAGTGTTCAAAGGATGGCTCATGCGACAAAAACCTACCAGCCTGGGTATGGTAAAAAATGGTGTGCTTTTGGTACGATGGGCGAGGGCCGACAAAGCGGTCCCTTAGTGAAGTGCCAGGACACCTAAGGAGGATCCTGGAGGGTTCTGACCAGGCGATGCATAGGCTCGCGGTGCTTAGGACACCCATGCGTATGTCGTGGAAGATATATATATGTATGATGACGAAAAATTATTGTAATCTATTATTGGATCTGGTTGCTGACGACTCCACGTTCGGCCCGATCACCGTCAAGGCGGGGAGGGCAACCCCTGGGGCACTCGACACCCACGGAACCTCCCCCACACCCGAGAAGGCCTAACGTGCCTACCCGGTGTGTGAGTGCATTCCTAAGGTGCCTACCATGGGTCCGTGCTTTGCCTCTTCTTGCACCTCCTCCCCATATAAAGGCATGATATTCGAGGGGTAGGCTAGCACACCCTCAAGGCACCATGTCCCTTCGGATGGTTTTCCACGTCACATATTATCCTATCAATTTGGGAAAAGAGAAATAATGGAATTATCCTATCAATTTGGGAAAAGAGAAATAATGGAATTAGCTTAATCTAGTGGGATAATCATAATTAAGGTTATGATTATGATTAAAAATATGATTTAAATTCATAATTAGATTTTAAGCATAAAAGAGAAACTACTATCATATTTCCATTACAAGCTTTTATTCTTTGGAAAAATTTGAGAATTGTCAGTAATAGCAGCGAAGCTATGGAAAAAATTTTAGAAAATAATACATATCTTATTTTTATGCATGATGCTAAAAGAGGACTTCCTACCATATTCTAGGATTGGACATCCTATGCAAAAAGAATGATTTTCATCATATTCATGATAAATATTTTTTTTATAATTATGCATAATCAATTGATTATGAGAAAAGAGTAAATTTTGGTAAATTTATTTTTATATAAAAAGAGGAATTCCCATGATATTTGAGATCCAAGTAATTAAATGATAAAAGATGAATTTTTAGTAAATTTATTTTATGCAAAAAGAGGAATTCTCATGATAATTGAGATCCAAGAAATTAAATGGTAAAAGAGATATTTTTGGCATAATTCAAATTATGAGTATTTATCAAAAGTGGAATTTTGAGCATTATTAATTTTATTGGGAAATATGGGTAGAATTGATTTTTGTAAATCCCATGAATCTTTTACTCAAAAAGAAGTATATTGAATATATTTCACTTGAAAAATTTAAGAAAGAATATGAAAATATCCATCGAGAAAAAGTTACCTTTAACTAGGCCAAGCAATTGGCACAAACTTGGATAGATGTGCATGTGAATGAATGGATGGATTTGGATAGATGTGCATGTGAATGAATGGATGGATGTGGATGGATGTGAATATGAATGATTGGATGGATGTGGATAGATGTGAATGTGAATGAATGGATGGATGTGGATAGATGTGTATGTGAATGAATAAATGGATGTGAATGTGAATGAATGGATGGATGTGGATAAATGTGATGAGATGTGAATGGATGTGATGAGATATGAATGAATGTGGATGTGATGTAATGAGGATGGAATGAATGAGATGTGATGTGTGGATAGATGTGGACGTGATGTAATGTGGATGGAATGAATGTGATGTAATATGGATGGAATGAATGTGATGTGATAAGGATAGATGTGGATGGAATATAGGTGATGTGATGTGGATGCAATGAATGTGATGGATTGGATGTGAATGGGTGTGATGAGATGTGATGTGATGTGAATATGATATGATGAGATGTAAATAAATGTAAATGTGAATGTGAATGTGATGTGATGAGACGTGAATGGATGAGATGTGATGTGGATGGATGTGATGTGATGAGATGTGGATCTGAATGAATATAAATGGATGTGTGATGTAATGTAAATGGATGGATGAGATGAATGTGATGTGATGTGGATCTAGGTAGATGTGAATGGATGAGATGTGATATGAATGGATGTGATGTGATGTAATGAGGATCGGGGTAGATGTGAATGGATGAGATGTGATGTGAATGGATGTGATATGGATATGGGTAGATGTGATGAGGATATTGGTAGATGTGAATGGATGAGATGTGATGAGGGTAGATGTGTATAGATGTGATGAGATGTGATGAGATGTAATATGATGTGATTGGATGAGAATGGATGAGGGTAGATGTGTATAGATGTGATGAGATGTGATGAGATGTAATATGATGTGATTGGATGAGAATGGATGAGGGTAGATGTGGATAGATGTGATGAGATGTAATATGATGTGATTGGATGAGAATGGATGAGATATAATATGATGTGATTGGATGAGAATGGATGAGATGTAATATGATGTGATTGGATGAGAATGGATGAAGACGATGGGAATACGTATGACTGGATGTGGAATAAGCAATGTGAATTGATGTAGAAGAATGTGGAATAATGAGAAATGATGTGGAACAATGTGGAAAGATGAGAGTTCATTAGAAACTGTATTTATGGCTTGTTTTTAAATGACTGTTTTATGACAAGAATGCCGGGTAATTATTTTGACCATCTTGTGAATGAGGTCGTGGGGAGACCTAAGTGATAAAGTTGTAATAGCTGATGCAGAGTCAACAGAGGATGTCTCGCATAGCACGGTCGGCCAAGGTCTTGACCAGCCTTGGTTCGATCAAGGAAGTGGCCTATGAGTGAAGCACTAGGTGACATGTGAAGGAGCCTAGAGGGTGTTGACCATACAGTGCTTGGGCTTTGGGTCGCCGAAGATACCCACGCGTGCGTCGAGGAAGAAAAATGAAACAAGGTGTTAGAGTGATAGGCCAAAAAGATATAGTCAACTCTCATATTCAAAAACTCATATTGCGAGTGAACGGGCATGGCAAGAGGATTGAATGGCCGTGGCAAGCTAAGCGAACAGTCACGAGCTCGCAGGACTAGTTGGAACGGTCGGGGGCTTTTGAATAGGGAGTCAGCAAAAACGGACGTTGCAGTGTGTGAGAGAGGGAATGGCCATTCCAAACTGGAAACGTCCGCAGACTTTGAGAAGGGAATGACCGTGCAAAACTTAGAACGGCAGTGGGCTTTGTGGTTTAGGGAGGAATGGCCGTGGCACTTAGAATTCTAAGAAAAAAACAACCGTGGAAAGTTTTTTTTTTGGGTGTGCACCTTGTAAACAGGTTTTGTACACAAAGGCTATGCCGCCAGCACCCCATTGTGGGTTTTATACTGACTACATGCCCAGTTCACCAAAGAAAGGAGTTTATGCCAAGGTAATGGCAAAGCAGGGAGTGGCACATCCTGAAGAGATTGCGATGTGGGTGGGGAGGGAGTAGCTGGGGCAGAGAGAGTTAAAGGGAGTTTTGTGGTCATGTCGAGCCTCTAAATGATAGGTGAACGAATTTCTGACGCTGAAGTATATCTGTAAGGAAGTTCATAAGCGGTAGCTTGGGGATGACTGTGTCACACATAGGAATTTCTGCTTCCCTTTGTCTTGAGTAAGCTTGACTGCTCTGCAGATGTTGCCTTGGCATTGAAGGGTAGGTGACTATGGTGTGACATGAGGTAGGAGCTTAGGTTTGAGAGGTTTGGGGATCCATAGGGTATGATTGCCTTCATAGTAATGTTGGACGGGGAGGAGAGATTTTGGGATCCACCAAAGGGTTGAGTGCGTGGATTTAGGGTTCGATCGAGGTTCAAATCGCCTAGGAGAGCGCATAGGTTTGCGTCAATCCTGTACCCTTTAGGCTTGAGGTTGGCAAATGGGGGGCCTACATTGGGGACTAGAAACTCTGGATGCCTATTGATGAGGGGGATGGTGGGATATTTTGGGTATCCACAATGGAGATGCTCCCTCATAGTAGGCTTGTCCTACAAGAAGTTGCTTGGGGAAGATTTGTTAGTATGGTTAGCAGTGTTAGTTTGGTTAATGTGATGTGGTAGGACAGTTGCCTGTGATTTAGCCATGTGAGAGTGTGCTGCCATTGTGTGTGGTGGTGGTGTGGGTGCAAGAGGCGTTGATGTGGATGGCATGTTGAGCAGCCTCTTTTTTGGGGGAATGGAGTAATAAGGGTGCAATATTGGGGTACTTGTAGGTGGTGGAAGTGGGAGTTCTTGGCATGGGGAATCAACGGGAACTAGCTCTTCATCTGTCATTAGAACGGTAACATGGCCAGAAGCCAATTGTGGGGTGGTCATCCATGTATCCCAGTCGATGTTGCATCTGTTATGGCCCATCCATCCCCTGCCAAGGAGGATCTCTTCACGCATAGTTCCTGCAGGCATCACATAAAACTTCCCTTCCAAGGGATTATTTCCAATGTGGAACAAAAGTGTGACTATGCCAATGCAATAAATATGTTGTGAGGCAACTGTGGTGACCACGGCAGATGTTTGTTTCAATGTGGGTTCCCAAGGGAACACCATGTTTTATAAGACAATAAATTGTAACTAGCCCCTGTATCTATCAGAGCTAATTTTTGGACAAAGCTAGTTGGTGTGGTCATTCCTAACCATAACCGAGCTAGCTTCACCTCCTAGTCTTTTTCTTCTAAGTTAATTACTTGGGCCATGTTGACCATGATATGCTTTTGCTTCAGCTTGGCTTGCCTCACTTTGGCCTATTCTTGCACAATTTTTTTCATATCCTCATGGTCTTGTTTTCGTTGTTTTTTATCATGGATGGCTTTCAAGGTGGCCTTGGTGAGAGGACCATAGTATCGTTTAAGTTTTCTACCATGCCATGCCCATTTGCTTACAATCACACACCCATTCCCTGAACTTGCCATGGCCATGTCTTCTTCACAGGGTTATAAATATGGGTCCCTTTCTTCCATTTCCTGACTTTTCACTCTCAGGCTAGCTAAACTCTTGCAATTTTTTTCCCCAAGCCCTTACTCTCAGAACCAGCATTCAGGATGTCAAAAGCTTCTGACTCCTCCCTGGAGGTGCTCCACCATACTTGAAAGATCCTTGTCCCCACTGTGCAATGAATTCAGGGGTTCTAGCAGTGGAAGTAGCACTTTTTTGCGCGAGGCAGGGTCCCTCACTCGGGGCCTCATCCACGGATATCCAGACAAGAGACTAATCCATCGGTTCTTCCAAAACCAGACTCGGAAAAACTTCCCTTGCCCGAAAAGCATGGGCGATTCCTCCAGGATAATTTTTCTCTAACGTAGTCAAAAGCCTTAACTAATTGAACTGATCTGACCGAACCCGTAAGTCCCATAGTCAGATCAGGGAAAAGATTGCACTTGGATCATAGAGACCAACGCTTTTTTCCTCATTGAGAGGCACAGCTGTTGATTCTTTTCCATCGAACAATTCTTGTCCGGGATTTACTTCATCTATCGTACCATAACAGAATTGAGTCTCAATTTAGGGATCCATCAGTCCAGCCTAACCCCATCCAGTCCCATGGGTTAGCCAACCGCCCAACCATCAGTCCAGCCTAACCCCATCCAGTCCCATGGGTTAGCCAACCGCCCAACCATTGTAGTGATGGGATCCAATTTGGAATTTGGTTTGGTTTTGTCCTGGGTACCAGGGAAAAGAGTTCCCAAGTCCCCTAGCCGGATATTCATGCAAACTTAAAGTCACACCACTTACACACCCAATATGAAATTGCCTTTTCACAGATTCAGCTGACTTTACAACAATCATTTAATGAAATCACAGTGTCACTGATCATAATCCTCCAAAGTCTCTGGTTGAATCCTAATTTCCAATCATTCCTTCATCGGTGTACCTATGGCATCATTGGCAACCAGAACGCTCACCACCTGTCCACTCAGGGGCCTTTTCGATGGTTCCTAGCTCATAGTACTCAGCAATATATTCACATATCAAAATAGAATCTCTGTTGAAGATCAGCAAGATCAACCAACAGCTCCATATAAAAGAACCATGGACTCATCCGTTGAGGACCAGCAAGGTCAATTGACCAGATCCATGCCCAAATTCAGAAAACAACTCTTACTCCTTATTCCAATATCTTCCACGACACACATGCGGGTATCTTTAATGACCAGAGCCCAAGCACCGTATGGTCAGCACTCTCTAGGATCCTTCGCAGATGACCTAGCACTTCACTCATAGGCCACTTCCTTGGTCCCTCATCCACCGTACCTGAAGCTCACCATTTTAATCGAACCGAGGCTGGTCAACCTCGGCCGACTTTGCTACGCGAGACGTCCTCCATTGACTCTCCGTTAGCTGTTGCAACTTTAATCAGATTAGGTCTCCATGACCTCATTCACAAGATGGTCAAAATGCTTCCCCAGCATTCTTGACATAAAACAGTCATTTTAAAAGCAGGTCATAAATACTGTTTCTATAGCGAACTCATGTCTTTCCACATTGTTCCATATCAATCCTCATTTATTTCATTTGTATTTCCATTCTCATAACATCATAATCATTCACATCACATATCACATCTATCCCAATTTACATCACATCTCATTCATTCACATCCTGATTCACATGACATCACATCTCATTCATTCATATCCTGATTCACATGACATGACATCAATTCACGTCCATCACATTCATTTACACCCATTTACACCCATCACATTCATTTACATCACATCCATTTACACCCATCACATCACATTCATTCATATTCATCACATTCGTTCATATTCATCACATTCGTTCATTCATACCCACCACATACATTCTCATAACCATCCCATCACATACATTCTATCCACATTATATCTCATCACTTCTATCCACATCATATCTCATTCATACACATCCATCCAATCGTTCACTTGTACGACTACCCATATCTATTCATACATTCATATCTATCACTTTACATCCACTCACATCCCCCCATATCATTCATTTACATCCTGATTCACATGACATCACATCTCATCTGTTCATTCACATTTATCTAATTCACATCACATCTCATCACATCTATTCACCTCACATCTCTTCACCCCTATTCACATCACATCCATCCATCCATTCGTGCACATCTATCTGATTCGCATCACACATCTCATCACATCTATTCACCTCATCACATCTATTCACCTCACATCTCATCACCTCATCACATCTATTCACCTCACATCTCATCACCTCCATTCACATCACATCTATCCATCCCTTCATTCACATCTATCTGATTCACATTACACATCTCATCACATCTATTTAAATCACATCTCATCACCTCTATTCACATCACATCTATCCATCCCTTCATTCACATCTATTTAAATCACATCACATCACATCACATCTATCCATCCCTTCATTCACATCTATCTGATTCACATCATTTCATAGAATTCAAACATAAAATTTAAGAGAATGCTAATTTTGATATAAAAATTCTTTATGCATCTATTTATACATAAAAATCAACTTTAATGAGAATAACACTTTTGAAATAAAAATAAATCCTTTATGCATCTTTTTATGCATATAATCAATTTGAATGAGAATAACACTTTTGAAATATAAATAAATCCTTTATGCATCTTTCTATGCATAAAATCAATTTGAATGAGAATAACACTTTTGAAATAAAAATAAATCCTTTATGCATAAAAATTAAATTCAATGAAAATAACACTTTTATAAAAAAAAATTCCTATTATGCATCTTTCTATGCATAGAAATTAAATTCAATGAAAACAACACTTTTATAATTAAAATATTTCCATTATGCATCTTTCTATGCATAGAAATTAAATTCAATGAAAACAACACTTTTATATATAATAAAAAAAATTTCATTATGCATCTTTATATGCATTGAAATTAAATTCAATGAAAACAACACTTTTATAATAAAAATTTTCATTATGCATCTTTCTATGCATAGAAATTAAATTCAATGAAAACAACACTTTTATAATAAAAATATTTCCATTATGCATCTTTCTATGCATAGAAATTAAATTCAATGAAAACAACACTTTTATAATAAAAAATTTCTATTATGCATCTTTCTATGCATAGAAATTAAATTCAATGAAAACAACACTTTTATAAATAAAAATTTTCATTATGCATAGAAATTAAATTCAATGAAAATAACACCTTTATAATAAAAATATTTTCATTATGCATCTTTCTATGCATAGAAATTAAATTCAATGAAAACAACACTTTTATAATAAAAATATCAATTATGCATCTTTCTATGCATAGAAATTAAATTCAATGAGAACAACACTTCTATCATAAAAATATTTCAATTATACATCTTTCTATATGTATAGAAATTAAATTCAATGAAAAGAACACTTTTATAATAAAATATTCCATTATGCATCTTTCTATGCATAGAAATTAAATTCAATGAAAATAACACTTTTATAATAAAAATATTTTCATTATGCATCTTTCTATGCGTAGAAATTAATTTTAATAATTTAATATCAGTGATATCGATGCATATTCATAGGTGAATATGTACATGGAGTAAATTAGAATATTTCTTTTAGAATGCACAATGGTGGGAATTACTCTTTTAGAATAACATAAAAATAAACTTTATTTTTCACCAAATTCAAGAAAATTTTACCATAATCTTCTTTGTATGGCTGACCATTTCTCAATTTTTAACATTCTATTTTCAATTTAAATTAACCCCAATTAGATATAAAGGACTCTAATCTACACAATTTTCAATTTCCAAGAGAGTAAACAATAAGAAAAGTTTAATCAATCTATTTGTTAATCATTCTAGGATAAAGAAATGCTGAATTGTAAAGAAGAGAAGGGGATGGCCTTTTCATCAAGGCATAGCATCAGAATTTACTTTAATCAACTATAAAAAATAAGAAAATCAGAAAACAATAGGTTTGAATTTAAAAAGTAGAAATTTTTAGCTTACATGGAGTTGTAAGCTTTCCTTTGGCTTGAGGGATTGAGGGTTCTACTCTTGTTTGAAGCAAGAGTGGCCACCAACTACTTTGGAGAGGATTAAGCCAATAACAATTGAATTATCAAGAAAAATCAATGTAATTGGCTCTAGGTAGGAGCAGAGTAATAGTGCATAAACACTATTAATATTTTACAAAAGGGGAGGCTTCTATTTATAGGAAAAAGTGAGCCTCTAACTAAGCAAACTGATTCTAGAATTTTTCAGATCAGTTTGGTCAATGGAGTGCGACCTACTACACGAGGGCCTATAAGATGTATATTAAGTAATTAAGGAACAATTGAGGTGGCTCTTGGAATAGAAGTTTGTCCAGTCCAATATATCTCTTCTTAGGGTAGTCCTGTGCTTTTTCAAAAGAAGAAAGATGGTACCTTAAGGTTATGTATTGATTATCGTGTATTGAATTGGTTAACAAATAAAAAATTAATATCTAATCCCAAGGATAGATGAGCTTTTGGACTATCTTTATAGTGCTGAGATATTTACAAAGATTGATTTGAAATCTGAGTACTATCAAATCAAAATTAAGGATCAAGATATTCTAAAGACCACCTTTAATTCAAGGTATGGACATTTCAAATTCATAGTAATGCCCTTTGTCTTACAAAAGCTCTTGCAACTTTTAATTGATTGATGCAAGAAACCTTCAAATAGTATTTAGATGATTTTGTTCTTGTATTCATTGATGGCATTCTGGTTTATTCAATGAATGATGTTGAACATAAGATGCATGTTCTTAAAGTTTTAGAGATCATGACAAAGCATAGACTCTTTGCCAAAAAGACTAAATGTATCTTCTTTACTAATTGTTAGATATCCGTAACGCCGCTATGGGCGTTACCACAAGAGGGGACGGCGGACTCTGGCTCACCACCCAGCCATAGACGAAGAATGAGGATTGCCCCTCATCCCCCAGGCTATATAGTGTGTGGCCTACCGTCCACACTAGCCTGGCCGCCCATGACTCCGCATGGGTGTCCTCTCCCACTGAACCCCGGACATGGCCATCCGGTCCGTCGGTCACACAGGCATTACAGCCTACGTGACATTACCCCCACTTAAGAAGAGTTTTCGTCCTCGAAAACAAACTGGGAAAACCTTTTGGAAATAGCACTACGGCGTTCCCAGGTTGCCACCTCCTCATCCGTATCTGTCCATTTAACAAGTACCTCCTGGTACACTTTATGTCGGGTTTGTCTGTCACATGATACTCTAGAATCTTTTCAGGTTCATGTGGTATCTTTGGTGGCTCTATCAAGTCCACCAAAATCTCTGGAGAAACTGCGTTCTCTAACCTGTGAACTGATTTCTTCAATTTACTGACATGGAAGACAGGATGGACTTGAGAACTCTCCAGTAACTCAAGTTTATATGCTACATCCCCAATCTTCTTAAGGATTTTAAAAGGACCACAATATCTCAGAGAAAGTTTATCACACTTTCCCGTTTTCATGGTTTCTGACTGCGCAGGAACCTTGAGGAATACAAAGTCACCTTCTGCAAAGGTCACCTTTCTTCATCCTTTATCTGCATAAGTTTTAGCACGATCCTGAGCGCTACGAATGCTCTCACGTGCGGCTCTGAGCATATCATTCATATCTTCAAGGAAATCCTTGACAGATTGAATCTTCTCCTTTTCTAGGCCTACAGCCATTGGAGATCTCGGCTGGAATCCATACATTAACATGAATGGTGTAAATCCAATCGCTGAGTGTTTAGAGCTGTTATAGGCAAACTCCAATAAGGGCAAGTACTCTTCCCAATTAGATTGCTTCTTACTAACATAAGAACGCAACATATCCTCTAGAATTTGGTTAACTCTTTCAGTTTGACCATCAGACACTCCGGATGATCTGCCGTACTCATACTCAGAGTAGTATCCAACTTTTTGAAGACTTCCCTCCAAAAATGACTGTTGAACTTTCTATCTCTATCCGACACTATATCTGCGGGGGCAGGCCATGTAGCTTGTAGAGATGTTCAATAAAGAGTTTTGCCAACTCTGGCGTTTTTATAGTTTTCTTCGTGGCGATAAACTTTGCCATTTTAGTTAACCTGTCCACTACCATCCACACCGAGTCATTCCCTCGACTCGTCTTGGGTAAACCGGTAATGAAATCCATGGAAATGCTTTCCCATTTCCCTTGAGGAATCTCCAGCAGATGGAGTAGTCCTCCAACCTTAAGATGTTCATGTTTATTGACCTGGCACTTACTACATTTCAGCACATAAGTCTGGACGTCCTTAAACAAACTAGGCCAATAAAACTGTCTTTTTACTAGTGCATAGGTCTTCTGAATCCCAGGATGACCCGCACTTAGACTATCATGACTTTCTTTAAGAATTTGGGCCCGAAAGTCACCAATAGTTGGTACACATATTCTACCCTTGTAGAGTAAGTACCCGTTATCAATGGAGTAATTAGCATATTTCTCCCCCCAACGAAGTTTATCACTCCCCTTTGAAGCCGTGGCAGTCAAAGGTGATGAAGGGCCTACGTCAGAACTCTCCGGCTCCAAACTATACCCAGAAGACACGGCTAGTCTCTCCGGACTAACTCTCGCTTCCCTTCTTGTTGTTTCACCTTCGGCCAGTCTCTCTCCGGACTAGCAATACGTGCCAACGAGGGAGGTGGTCGCGTCTGTGAAGAAGTGCGTATGCGTACAGCGCACCAGACCTCTGTAAAAGATAAATCGTGCTCACATAAACCACGTAGGGACTTCAAGAAATCATTCTTGAAGACTGTTAAACTAAGTTCATTAATCTATGGCATGCGACTAAGTGCATCTGCCACCACGTTATACTTACCTTTCTGGTAATGTATCTGAAGGTCAAACTCCTGTAGAATCTCCGCCCACCGAGCTTTTCTACCCTTCAGTTCATTTTGACTTGAAAGCCATTTTAGACTTTCATGGTCCATCTGGACCTCAAAAGTAGCACCATATAAATAGTGTCTCCACTTTTTCAGTGCATGAACTATTGCTAGTAACGCTCGCTCGTAAGCCGAGTAGTTACGCTGGGCACGATCTAACTTTTTACTCTCAAATGCAATTGGGCGTCCCCTTTGCATTAGTACGGCCCCAATGGCCTCATTACTAGCGTCTGTTTCCAAAACAAACGGCTCATTTGGATCCACAATAGTCAGCCTTTGTTCAAATATTCCGTCAATTGTTTTTCCACCTCATGTGCCTCGGAGTGGCTTAATCTATAAGCAGGTTTGCTTATAGGTTTTGATCCTGGCATAACTTCGATGCCATGGTCTACTTCTCTAGATAGTGGTAAACCATCTGGTAAGTCATCAGGAAAAACATCCTGAAATTCCTCTAATAAATTCATTAAAGTATCTACGTACTTTTTCTTTAATGTCTCATTCACCTTGGATTTTGCATGCCAAACAAGGTTTTCAAACAGTGGGTCTCGTCCAAGGTTATTTTGTTTTCCTTGTTTGTCTATGCAAACATCATTTATTGTTTCATCTACGGAAACAGAATTCAAAAGAGGGTAACAAGCATATACCTCTGCTATCTGGTCTCTGTGGACCGCTGTACACAGCTCCATGGAGGAAATAAGTGGTGTGGCAGGGACAGTACGGTCGCCCTGCAGGGTGATGACTCTACCTCCGTGCTCAAAACATAGCGTATTATGTAAGTAATTCCGAGCTAGACTAGGGCCCAAGCCATACAACCACCTGCCTAGATATACGTCTGCTCTGGCTAAGTGCATGACCTGAAAGTCAAGCGGAGCCTCGTAGTCCTGCATAGATAATGGGACCCCCAATACTACGGTATTCCATACCGTTTTGTCATATCCGTTGGCTAGGCCAACAGTATACTCATGATCACTCCGGGTCTCAGTCAATCCCAACTTCTTGACTAACGAGTAGTTCAAGAAGTTGTGGCTAGCTCCATCATCAATAAAAACTGTGACTCTACGGCCACCTATGGTGCCATACATGCGCACCATGTCATGCGGACCTACAGTAGGCTGCCACATCGCTGGTGTCACTGAACAAGCGTGATGCTCATCACAATGACACACTGTCACCTCTCTGAACTCTGCAGAACTGAGAGGGAGTCTCTGCACTGTATGCAACTGCCTAGAAGATTTACCATCTTTTTTGGGCTCGTTGCCACTCGTGCTGGCTTTAGGTTTTGGACACTCAGCCTTCGTGTGCCCTACTTCATTGCAATTAAAGCAGCGATTTTCCTTTCGCGCTTTAATATACTGCTCTTTCTTTTGGATTTCGGTGTCTCTTTTTTTTTTGGATGGTCGCGGTTTTTCAGACCAATGACCACCCTGTCCTTCCTGGTCCGTCCTATCCCCTTGTTTCTCACTGCGGAACCCTTTTCTTTTGAGGCCTGACCTCCTCTTTTCACTACCCTCGGCCCTACTAGGACCACCATGCGCACTATGGCGCTTGATGTCATCAAATATCTGTGCATATTGAATTGCCTCTGCTAAGTCTTTAGGCTGTAAGGGCTCTACGTACTCAACGTAATCATCTTTGAGGCCTCTCTAAAAGCCTCGCAATGTCTGGAATGCATCGATTCCCTTTAGCTTGAGTACTATCTCCCTATAGTTTGAGATGTACTGAGTTAGGGATTTGTTCTCCATCGAGCACTTGTCCCATAACTCCCAGCTTCTCTCTGCCTCATTAACAGGCAAAAATTCTTTTCGAAACATTGTTTCAAATTTCGTCCAAGTGGCAGGGCGAGTTGTCAAACTCATCCACCACTTGTACGCTTTGCCGGTTAATGAGAGACTAGCCTCTACGGGCTGTATACGGCTAGGCTGCTGTCGCAACACGTGCAAATCTGACCACTTCGCTAGAAACATATTGACTGAGTCCTTGTTTCTCTCCTTTTCCTCGCCACCAAAACTAGGCGGCTTTAAGTCTTTTAATAACGACGAAGCTGTCGCTACGGATGGCCTCACAGGCGCATCGGCCTGTACTCCTGCAACCACTGGTGAGGCTACGCTCACCCGTGCTATAGGAGCTCGGATACCTCGAGGAGTCGGAGTACTAGCCGAGGCGGCTGTCAGTGCATCTAACCGTGTGGAGATGCTCTGTAGCATCGTTACTAAATCAGCCTGGACTTTACCCATAGTGTTCAATTTGGCATTAAGATATTTAAACAGTCCACTAGAGAGATCCGTCTCTGTCAGGACATCAGCAGGGTCCAATAGGTCATAGTCGTCGTCGTCATAATCTAAGAGGTCCTCCTCGGTCCCCTCGGCGACGTCAGTGTTCATGTCCTCTGGCTCATCGGCCAGAAAGGGGTCATCAGCCAATGCAGCCGCCGCTGCGGGCTCGCTAGGTCCTAAGGCGGGGTCAATAGACGAGGAGGGCGCTGGCGGATCACGCGTGATCGACGAGCGCACTCCGGACCGAACAACGGTCGGGCGTGTATGGCCTGACAATTCGGTCGGGATCAAACCCGCGACCGAGGAGGACAAGTGACTGGAAAAACCTAGAGAAGTAGAAGGCAGTGGGGACACACTACGCCTAGCAGACATCTTTAATTCTTGCAAAAAACAATGCGAGAACTCGAAAATTACTAAAAAAAAACGCTAATAAAAATGAGCAGTTGTGGAGAGAAAATAATAGTCACCCCCCTTTACGGTTGTTTGTCGATGTGTGTTGCGCTGCGAGCCTCTACAAGGACGCTTCCCCGGGATGCTCCGATCCACGAGAAAAATGCCTGCAACTCATGAAGGAACATGGAAGCTACTGCTAAGCTAGATTAGAAAGCAGGAAGAACTGAGCAAGGCTAAGCTAAGGCGGAAAGAACACAAAGACAAGCATGATGAAGAAGCTAACTACTCAGACATAGACTCAAGTTCAGTTAGGCCACAAGATTGAGACTTGTGTTCATAAAAAGACTTGAGAGCTTGCTGGATGATCTATTCATGATAGAGACCTCACTTATATAGAAGTGAAGTACAAGTGTTACAATGACACCCAACTATATGGGATAATAGAAAGAGTGCCACATGGCAACTCACACACAAAGACTAGTTCCTAGTACACACTAGGACACCTTGACTTCATGTTCCAACACCCCCCCATGAAGGAAAGGTGAGTGATATCATGAGTTTATAAAAGATGCAGTTCCTTGATATACCCAACAAATCCCCCCTCAAGGAAATGCCTCATACTGCAAGGATAAATCATAGGCTCATGGTCTCTCATGCCAGGGTCTCTGGTCAAGGATAAATCCACGGCTCTAGTCTCTCATGCAAGTTGGACATCCTTGGGTAGGTACAGAATATGGGATATACCAGGACAAACACACAAAATATAATAGATACCTCTGAGAGGTTCAAACAGATAAGACAAGATACCCTTGCATACTCATAGCGGTTGCAACAGGTTTACAAAAATCCCTTTTGGAAACATGATCCAGGCAGGGAACCCTAGAAACAGAAATCTTTATCATCTACCATATATGCTTTTTCATCACTTGTGTCCTCCACCATATTTGCTGAATTTTTCTTTGAGAAACAGTTACTTTCAGAGTGGCCATTCTTGCCACAAATCCCACATGGCTTGATGCGAAAACAATCTTTCTCATCATGATTGTTTTTGCCACAATGTCTACAAGCTTTAAAAGAAATCCTTTTGAACTTGGTTGCCAAAGCTTGTTCTCCCTCCACTTGGTGATCCTTTCGCTTCTCCCGCTTCCTTTCTTCTTCCTGCAATGCACTTATGATCCCTTCAAATGAAGGATCGGGACCATATTTCAGTGTCGTGACCAAGTTGTCATAATCTTCAGGCATGCTTTTGAGAAGCACTGCCATAGCATCATCTTCTGTCACCGGAGAGTGAACGGAAGCCAATTGATTCATTAGGCTTCGCATTTTGTTGATATGAGCATCCAAAGGTGCTCCAGGTTTTAGATCTAACTCAAAGAATTCAATCTTGAGTGACAACTTTGAATGCTTGCTACTTGCACCAAATAAGTGGTCAAGCACATTCCAAGCGTCAGCAGGGTTTTCAAGATCAGAGATGTGATGCAGATAATTGTCTCCAAGACCCAATGCAATGATTGCGAATGCTTGCTCGAGACGTTGAGGTTCCTTTTCCTTCTCCTTCTCGTTTGATGAAGAAGTTCCCTTGACCAGATTCCACAGATTGTGCTTCATCAAGTGGAACTTGATCTTCATTTGCCAGGTGTGGAATCCTTGGCCATTGAACTTCTCAATGGCAGCGTGAGGATTCATCATGATGAATCAATCTGAGAGATATCTCAACTCGAAATGAAGATTAGCAATACGCAGCTCCCATACACGCAGACAGTGAACTGAAAATGGCGGGCTGATTCATGGGAAGATGCTGAGGCAGATGGCTGGAAATGTGGCGCAGATTTTGGGGCAGAAATAGAGGGCAGATCTCAGGCAATGTGGCACATATGTGGGGTAGACTTCTAGTGGAGAATGGCGCAGATCTGGGGCAGCTTATGGCTGGTAGAATGCAGGCAATGGCGGGCAGATTTGAGGCAAAGATGACGAGGCAAGGAGAAGAGAATCAGGGCAGCATCAAGGCTAGAAGGAGGAAGACGAGGCAACGTGACGACGAGGGTAGCGTGGCTCTGATACCACATGAAGGAACATGGAAGCTACTGCTAAGCTAGATTAGAAAGCAGGAAGAACTGAGCAAGGCTAAGCTAAGGCGGAAAGAACACAAAGACAAGCATGATGAAGAAGCTAACTACTCAGACATAGACTCAAGTTCAGTTAGGCCACAAGATTGAGACTTGTGTTCATAAAAAGACTTGAGAGCTTGCTGGATGATCTATTCATGATAGAGACCTCACTTATATAGAAGTGAAGTACAAGTGTTACAATGACACCCAACTATATGGGATAATAGAAAGAGTGCCACATGGCAACTCACACACAAAGACTAGTTCCTAGTACACACTAGGACACCTTGACTTCATGTTCCAACAACTCATATCAAAAATAAATTTTTGTTCGGAAAGCTGTGCCTGAAAAATTTGGATTATTTCTTGCGGGGATTATCCCTCCTCCCCAGCCGAGAGAGAGGGTTTGCTTGAATTTTCTCATTTTTAATTTCATAAAAATGAATAATGAAAATATATTTTAAAAAAATAAATGGTTTTTTTTCTTTTTTTTTTCTTTTTCTGGCCGTTGGGTGGCCGCCTGCTGGTTGGTTGACTGGCCGTGTGGCTGGCCGTTGTGGCTACTTTGGCCGCCGCTGTCGCGCTGGCCGTCGGCTGGCCTGGTCCCACAGGCAAAGGCGCCCCCCCCGGCTCTCTACACAGGTCGCAAATGTGGCCTTCGCCCCCAACTTCAACGCAAAATGGCGCTCACGCAAGTCGGCGCTGGTTTTTGCTTCTCCATGCAAGTCAGCCATGCCTGGGCGTCGCCGTGGGGCTGGTATTCGCCCTGGGCTTGCTTCACCCCACACACACGTTTTAGCCTTCTTTCGTGGAGTCTTCGCCCCTCCATGCAGAATTTCAGCTATGACGTTTAGTATTTCAGCTACGAGAGTGGGGCTGGTGTCCGCCCCCCCCCCCCCACACACAAGCTTCAACGGGCACACCATTTCAACGCAGAGAAAGAAAAAAAAACAAAACCAAAATTGCTTTGCTTACCTGCGTGGAGACTTGCTGTGTGTGACGGGGGGGGGGGGAGAGAGAGAGAGAGAGAGAGAGAGAGAGAGAGAGAGAGAGAGAGAGAGAGAGAGAGAGAGAGAGAGAGAGAGAGAGAGAGAGAGAGAGAGAGAGAGAGAAAGAGTTCTTCCCTTCAAAATCTTGGCCGCCTCCCTCCACACACTCCCTTGTGGAGATAAGGTGAGACGATGAATGGTTGAAAACCATCGAGTGGGCTCCGGTCCCCCATTCACGCGCGGACTCTCACGATCCCCTCGAACCATGCTCTAATACCAGTGTTAGATATCCGTAACGTCGCTACGGGCGTTACCACAAGAGGGGACGGCCTCTGGCTCACCACCCAGCCGTAGAGGAAGAATGAGGATTGCCCCTCATCCCCCAGGCTATACAGTGTGTGGCCTGCCGTCCACACTAGCCTAGCCGCCCATGACTCCGCATGGGCGTCCTCTCCCACTGAACCCCGGACATGGCCATCTGGTCTGCCGTCAGTCACACAGGCATTACAGCCTACGTGACACTAATTGTATTAGGGATTCATTATTTCAAAGGATGGAATCTCAGTTGATCCAGCCAAAGCAAAAGCTATCACTGATTGGCCATAGCCTAAGTCTATGAAAGAAATTTGAGGATTTCTTGATTTGACAGGTTGGTATCATATTTATTCAAAGATACACAAGATTTTCTCCCCCCTAACAGCACTTCTCAAGAAGGATATGCCTTTTAAATGGACTCCAATGTGTCAAAGTTCCTTTGACAAGCTCAAAGTTGCCTTTATATCTAACCCAATGCTGAAATTGCTAGAGTTTGGTAAACCCTTCAAGGTTACCGCCGATGTAAAGGGTTTATAATTAGGGGGATTCTTATTCAAGTCGATTGAATAAGAATCCCCCTAATTGACTTGTGGCTTATGAGTCTCAAAAGTTGAAGCCTTATGAGAGAAATTATGCAATTCATGACTTGGAACTTCTAGTTATTACTCATGTATTGAAATTATGGAGGCACTACTTTCTTGGTCAAAGAATCACTCAGTGAGACAGACCATTAAAGTCTAAAATGGATATTTATCCAAAAGGATCTCAACATGCATCAAAGGATATGGAAGCTGACATTGCAAGAGTTTGACTTTGAGGTAAAGTACAGTTCTGAGAAGGAGAATGTAGTTGTTGATGCTCTTTGTCAAAATGTTTCTTTGTTAATAACTATTATGATCTCCAAACACTTGCCTATTGATTTCTTTACCCCGGTTATAGTTTTTTTAAATTAGGAGAGCAAGACTCCTCAAGAGTTAAGGAGATTTTAGGGATACAAAGTTAAAAACGACTGTTTATATTTTAACAATTGCATCTATGTCCCTCAAAAGAGTGATTTCAAAAGAAAGATCCGAGTCGAAGCTCACAACAGGCTTATTATTAGACCTCCTAGATATGTAAAGATATTCATGGTAGTTAAGAGGAGCTACTTTTGGGCTAGATTGAAAAGGGACGTCTTGAATCATGTATGTACAACAATGCCTTACATGTCAAAGGATTAAAGTTAAGAGTAAAAAAGCCTACAAAGTTGCATGCCCTCTACATTCCCAAATAAAATGGGAATGCATAACTATGGACTTTATTACTAGTCTACCACCCATCAGTGTACCATCAAGGAGTGCAGGCTATAATTCTATATTTTTTAGTAGTCACGTCGATAGGGTGACTAAGATCACATATCTGATTCTAGTAAAAAAACCTTTACAGCATTAGATATATCCAAGGTATTTCTATGTAAAATATTTTTACTTCATGGATTTCCTTACAAAATCATTAGTGATCGAGATGCCAAATTCACCTCTAGATTTTGCAAAATCATTAGTGATCGAGATGCCAAATTCACCTCTAGATTTTGGACATCCTTTTTTAAGGCAATTAAAACTTCACTTGTAAGCCCAGAGAAAAGCTTATCTAGAGAGAGATAAGATACTAGATGTGTTTAGAACAATGTCTGGCTTAATAATTTAAGATAAAATTAATAGCATAGAGATGGATAACCCTTATTTGGGAAGTGCTTGGATTTAGAACCCTTAGAATCATCGAAACAAATGGTTAAATAGTTCTCAAAAGAGAAAATTCTCTAGAAATTCTCTCTCTAGAAAGGATATATGTTCAAAAGGTTAATCCTTGATGTTAGAGAAAGAACAAGAACCTTAAACCAAATTGATAAGTGAAATTCTCCCTGATTAGTATGGAGATTAGACCAAAGAAGAATACCTTGAAAATAAAGACTTAATCCAAATAAGATTTATGAGATAGATAGAGAGAGAGAGAGAGAGAGAGAGAGAGAGAGAGAGAGAGAGAGAGAGAGAGAGAGAGAGGAAGTTAGATGCAAGCCTCGAGTTGATCTAACTAGATAAAATAAGATCTAAAGTTTTAACCACCAAATGAACCTATGAATTTAGTCGAGAATTTTATAACTCCTTAAGAGACCCATAAGCATATTCAACTATGTATATTGAGAGTATAAAGTAATTATCCTCTAAACAGGACTATGTGTTAATAGGAGTATAAAGTAAGTATCCTCTAAAGAAGTTTTTTGAAGGAAGATCTTAAAGACCTAAAGCCCTAAATCATAGGATATGGTGGGAAAATTAGAATCCCCTATGGAGACATAACAATGGTTATAGCTTTAGAAATAAGGGATGCAAAGCCGCTATAAGGTTTAATCCAATATTGATCTTAATCTCAACCTTTAGTAATTCTTTAAAAAAACTATAAGGACTCTGTAAATTCAAGTAAGCTTGAGGAACTAGAGATTTTTCATGGAATGATGAAGACCTCACCTGGACTTTGTGGTTGAAGGATCTGACACTCTACTCTCTCTCTCTCTCTCTCTCTCTCTCTCTCTCTTCATAAGATAGAGCAAGTAGACACACACAATTCAATTGGCACGGATATGCCTATTCATTAATATGAGAAATTCACTTATACAAAATTGGATCTTATTTACACGGGTGCCCAAACTTAATCCTAATCTACTAAGCTTGTTCATTTGCCAAATTTTCTCATAATATGTATTGGTTTATAACCACTTTTAATCTTTCTATGTAAGTTTGTAACCAGCTCTAAAACCTCTCTTTTATTCGTTTATAGCTAGTTTTAATCTTACTATTTAAGCTTATAACCTACTCTAAGCCTCTCTTATACTGGTTTATAACTAGTTTTGTCCAGGTTTATAACCTAATCTAAGCCCATCTTTTATTGGTTTTACTAGTTCTAAACTACTCTAGACTTCTTTTATATTGGTTAAACTTCTCTTCTACTGGTTTATAACAAATTTTAATCTTTCTATGTAAGTTTGTAACTTGCTCTAAACCCCTCTTTTATTGGTTTATAGTAGCCAGTTTTAATCTTGCTATGTAAGCTTATAACCTTCTCTAAGCCTCTCCTATTCTCTAAGCCTTTCTATGTAAGTTTGTAACTTGCTCTAAACCCCTCTTTTACTAGTTTATAGTAGCCAGTTTTAACCTTGCTATGTAAGCTTATAACCTTCTCTAAGCCTCTCCTATTCTAGTTTATAACCAATTTCAATCTTTTTGTGTAGGTTTATAACTTGCTCTAAACTCCTATTTTACTAGTTTGTAACTAGTTCTAAACTTCTCTTATATTGGTTTATAACCATATAAGTTTGTAACCTTGCCTTTATAACTAGTTCTAAACTCCTATTTTACTGGTTTGTAACGAGTTCTAATCTTCTCTTATATTGGTTTATAACCATATAAGTTTGTAAACTTGTCTTTATAACTAGTTATAATCTTTTTATATGAGGTTGTAACCTGCTCTAGATCCCTCTTTTATTGGTTTATAACCAATTTTAACTAGTTTTTTTGGGGGGTTTTTGCTCACTTTGTTTTTGGCAATTATAAGCAAGGTTACATGTGATTTGTGTTAGTGGGGAAGCTAAAAGATGTTAATGATGGGGAGAAGAGAAGGAAGGATCCATAGGAACGTAGACATAATTATTAGTGTAAGATTGTGTTTCTCAGTTCCTTATCTGATTCATTGAAGCGACATTTATCATTTGAAGAATTTGGCCTCCAATGATGTCTCTTTTTGTGGTAGGATTCTTGTCAAATGTTGTTGAGTAGGACATGATCCCGTATGCTTCTTCCCATATGATTTTGATGCTTTTATGTATATTTAAGTGCTCTATGAAGTAGATAGACATGAAGGACATTAAAGGAGTCAGTTGGACTCTGATGAAGTTGCTGCTTGTTGAAGTAGCCCCTTTTTTGGCGAGACATTAAAGAAGTATGTCGACTTGCGAGGCTAATTTAGATATTTTCACCAAGGATTAGAGATCAATGTTTTGTGAAGACTTGTGTTTGGAAAGGTTTGAAATTTGAAGGAAAGTTTCAGGCGATGGGTTATACCATTTATCAGGCTTTTACCCACCATGGCCCTCCCATCTAGAGATGTACCTGGAAGGTTATCGATGATGAGGCTCTCGTGTGTAATGTCCTCCAATGCATGAGTATGGATATGTACTCATGGAGCAGCTGCTACATTAACTTAGCCAAAAGAATAGTAAGTTATAAGCTTAACAAAAATGTATTGGCTAGTGAAGATCGTTGAGAGTGGCTTGTGATGTTCTACCATGTTTAGGTAGACCATCCCTTATGTGTGTCTGTTTTTTTTTTTGCTCACCTTGCAAACAACAGGTTCGTGTGTCTACTTTCCTTTTTGAGAGAATAGGTTCTTATGTCTATAGCTTTTGCACTAATGCTTCTCATCCAAAGGGGTGAAAATATGATTGTGAGTTTGTCTTTAATGGGCTCATAAGTCTTCATTTGCAGATGTGGTGGGTATTGATTCTTGAATTTTTGGCTCAATTGTTGTCGTGGTGGCAGTAGGTAAGGCTTCTAGTTGGTTTCCATTAGGGTTGACTGAACACACAAGCTCTTGTGTAGGTGTTATATGCACGAGAGAGGTTGAGTGGATTTCTTGGTGTTGCTTGGGTCTCCATTCTTGTCGAAGTTTAGGGTTGAAGTCGGTGGTGAGGCTTTCTTCACTTTGTTCGATTTTGGCAACCATATGGAGGTATTACCGTAATACCCTTGTTGTTGAAGCACATTCATAGGCATCCATCTTTGATGAACATTAGGAGTTAATGGTTGATGCCTTTGGTGCTTAGGCTTCTTTTTTTGGTAGGCATGGGTGACTTATTGATGCGCTTGGGAAGCTACGCTTTGGTATTACTTTGGTAGTATCCTTGTCTTGCAGTAATTTGTTTGGTACCCACAATTGTTGAGTTGTCAGAGTTCTATGATGAACTCGCATAGGCTTTTGAGAACGATGTTGTGGTGTACTTTTATTCCTCTTTCTCCTTTGAGTTTTGTGCTGGAGGAAGAGGCTTTGATGATCAAGGTACCCAAATTGGATTGGCGCCTTTGTAGTAGCCTTGAGCTATGAGTAACTATTTTTCCAACCACATTTATAAATCAGGGAGATTTAATGGGTGAGTTCCTCAAAAGGAATCTCAAAAGAATAAAGATCTCAGCAGAGAGCAGCTTGATACCATTAAGATTTTGGTTGCAGTGAAAGGTTTGGGCCCTTCGTCACATTGGTTATTTAGCACTAATATTACGGGTTTGATACTCATTGGTTTTGTTGACGACGAGTCTTTTGAGCGTGCAGTCGTCTCCTATGGTGAGGGGGGTGGTTGAAGAGGCGTGGGATCCGAGGCTTTTCCTGTGAGTTCCTTTGTAGAGGTCAATGGTTGCACTTAGGGAACTTCTTCAGGAAAAGCTATTGATTTGCGAGGTTTTGGCATTGAAAATAGAATCTATTTCTCTTGTTGGTGAAGATGGAGTCACAAGAGTACATGCTTTATCGGAGTCAGTAATTGATGTAGATGGTAGGTCTTTGTGTAGAGGGGCTTCCGAGGAAGACACTTGTAGCTTTTTGCGTTCAGCATCATAGAAATCCATTAGGGTTGGATCCTCTTCTGTGCAGTATGGTATTGTCAACTTTGTATCATTGAACATCATGATGACCCTATCACTAGCAAAGCATAGTGGTGCTTGAGATCAATAGTCCATTTATGCCCCAAGATCAAATTGGCTTCCAACACATACTCAACCACAAAAAACTTGCAAGTAAGGGGATTAGTTTCAATATACATTGTATGTTCAAAGTACCCCAAAATATGGCATGTTCAAGTCTTGTGTAAATGGAATTCTTTCAAGATGAGACATGAGTGTTAGTTGATCTAACAAATCCCATAACTTGAGGGTCATGAGATTCTACTCTCGTGTTTGGATAAAGCTGTATTTGAATTATGGTGAGTCTAGTGGAAAGTTCTAATCCAACCATAATTCTTGGGATATTATCAGTAAGATATGTTGGAAGTTCTAGCTCCTCCAAGGTCTCTTCCACCCGTAATAGCAATTGCACAATGCCTATAGGAGTGTTCAAGGTGATTGTTTGCATGGATTCATCAATTGAATACAATGAGTCATGTATCCAAGTTCCACCAAGGACGACATCACACACAAGGAGATCTGGTGGAATCTAAATTCCACATTTCCACTGATTGTTTGAGTAGCATAGCTAAAGTAACCTGGAACTTCAATGTTTTGTCCATTGGTACCTCTTGCAAGACCATTATCTTTAGGGATGATTTTGGGTTGTCCTAATGACACCTAAGTGTCTATTGTCATGATGTTATGACTAGCTTGAGGGCTAATGAATGCGTGTTTTATGCTTAACATCATTACCCGTAGGGAAATCTAACCATACCATGATAGAATCTTTAAGAGAGAAACTATGGATGTTTTGATTTTTGTTTCAGCTTCAAATCCCGTTTTGGTTTTATATTCCCATTCACTTTCATACTCTTCTTGGCTTTCAGCTTTTTCTAGAGTGCCCAATGTGTACAATGGCACACTCGGTCCATTGACAACTTTAAGTGAGGTCTGTTTGGAAACTTGTGAATCCTTATAGTCCTATTCTATGTAGCTCTTGATGTTTTGGTATAACTCATATTTAGCCTTTAAAGGTGCAAGGGCTGAAGCTATGCTAGCTTCGCCCTACGAGAGAAGAGCACTCCTCCAAATGAGGATTTGAGTGGCTGCTTTAATTTTGTAAGGGAATTATCAAATTTCTCACGTGCTTTTTCAACCGCATCATTCGTGCAATCTACTTCTATTGACTCTTCTTGGCTTAATGAGTTGATTTATGTAGGGAGTGTGACTCCCTCTTGAAAGGGGAAGCGATACTCCTTTGGTTTTTGTATTTGGGTTACTTTTTTAGGCTTGCCATTATGAGGTTCAATCACAATTGGTGATTCTGTATTACACCCAACAATGCTAAGCCTGCTTTTTGCATTTCGTACATGTCATGTGATCATGATTTTCAGTGTGGGGAGTGGTTGGGTGGGTTCTAGTTTCTTGATTGGTCTATAAGGTACACCTAGTGAGATGAATCAAAACTTGGTTCATCCACACTAAGTGACATACTAGAACTTTTATCATCTTCTGACTTTCCTTGGATCATCAAGTTTTCATTAGGTTTGCCCATGCGAAGAGAACAAACTTCCTTTTTTCTGTTCTTTATCGTACCTATTGGTTTTGTGGTTTGAGTGGTAACCTTTAAGGTGTATGCTTCTACATCATGTGTAGCCTTTTGCTCTATTGTGGTTTGGTCCTCTATAGGCTCCTTTCCTTTGCCTTTTATTTCAACCTTGGTTTCAACAGTTTGGTTGCCCCCTTGTTTTTCTTGGGTTTAGATGGTTTTGTTTCCTCTTTTGGCTTCTGTTTTAAAACATGCTCTTCTAACCATTTTGAAGTTTGTCTTGGCTTGTATGTGTGTAAACACATTCAAGGATACCATGGACAATTGCCCATTTTGTACACTCAAGATGTTAAGAGTTGTATTCTGTGAGATAGGTTGTAGGGAAGCAACTCCCCTTGGGTAATCTTGGAATATGTGATCAATTCCATATCGTTCACATATGGATTGCAAGGTGTTAGTGACAGTGGGCATTGAAGTATTCCAAATTATGCATTTTGCCACCTGGTGCGGTCCACAACAATAGAAACACTGTAGTGTTTGCTTAACTACTTCCTAAGAAATTTCTACCCTTTGGATTGTTTTTGCTTGGGGCACGAGAGATGGAGATTTAATTGTAGATTAATTGGGACATTGCAGTGTGTCATGACCAAAGATTTTGCAATATATGCAGTATAGAAAGATAGGCACCTTGTACACACAATGGGGATTAGGATGGACGTAGTAATTACAATGAACACAAGACATTTTGACCATCACTTGGAGAGATATTAAGGATGATTGGTTTCAAGGGGGTTCATCCTCCTCTCTTGGAGATTCTGGTTCAAAGCATTTAAGCAAGGCTGCATAGAATTTAAGGAATGACAATTTTGAAATCAATTTTTTTTAGCCATTGCTTCACTTGGTGTAGATGAGGAACATCTTGTGTCATGATCATCCTCCATCATGTTGTCATATAAACGTGTTGCTTCTTTACAACATTGATCAAATGCTTCCAGATTGGATACAATGATCAAGTTGTTTCCAGATTGGATACAATGATCAAGTTGTGTAAGATACTATTCTTTAAGCCCATCATGAAACATCTCTTCAATTCTGTTACATATCCGTAACGCCGCTACGGGCATTACCACAAGAGGGGACGGCCTCTGGCTCACCACCCAGCCATAGAGGAAGAATGAGGATTGCCCCTCATCCCCTAGGCTATATAGTGTGTGGCCTGCCGTCCACACTAGCCTGGCCGCCCATGACTCCGCATGGGCGTCCTCTCCCACTGAACCCCGGATATGGCCATCCGGTCTGCCGTCGTCGGTCACAGGCGTTACAGCCTACGTGACATTACCCCCCCCTTAAGAAGAGTTTTCGTCCTCGAAAACAAACTGGGGAAACCTTTTGGAAATTGCACTACGGCGTTCATAGGTTGCTACTCTTATCCCTATCTGTCCATTTAACAAATACCTCCTGGTACACTTTATGTCGGGTTTGTCTGTCACGATACTATAGAATCTTTTCAGATTCATGTGGTATCTTTGGTGGCTCTATCAAGTCCACCAAAATCTCTGGAGAAACTGCGTTCTCTAACCCGTGAACTTATATATTCAGTTTACTGACATGGAAGACAGGATGAACTTGAGAACTCTCCGGTAACTCAAGTTTGTAGGCTACGTCCCCAATATCTTAAGGACCTTGAAAGGACCGCAATATCTAGGAGAAAGTTTATCACACTTTCCCGTTTTCATGGTTGCTGACTGCGCAGGAACCTTTAAAAATACAAAGTCACCTTCTGCAAAGGTCACTTGTCTGCGTCCTTTATAGGCAAATGTTTTAGCGCGATCCTGTGCGCTACGAATGCTCTCGTGTACAGCTTTGAGCATATCATTCATATCTTCAAGGAAATCCTTGACAGATTGAATCTTCTCCTTTTCTAGGCCTACAGCCATTGGAGATCTCGGCTGGAATCCATACATTAACATGAATGGTGTAAATCCAGTCGTCGCTGAATGCTTGGAGTTGTTATAAGCAAACTCCAATATGGGCAAATATTCTTCCCAATTTGATTGCTTCTTACTTACATAAGAACGCAACATATCCTTGAGTATTTGGTTAACTTTTTCAGTTTGACCATCAGACTCCGGATGATCTACCATACTCATACTCAGAGTAGTATCCAATTTTTTGAAGACTTCCCTCCAAAAATGACTGTTGAACTTTCTATCTCTATCCGACACTATATCTGCGGGCAGGCCATATAGCTTGTAGAGATGTTCAATAAAGAGTTTTGCCAACTCTGGCGTTTTTACAGTTTTCTTCGTGGTAATAAACTTTGCCAGTTTAGTTGTCCACCTCTACCCACACCGAGTCATTCCCTCGACTCGTCTTGGGTAAACCGGTAATGAAATCCATGGAAATGCTTTCCCATTTCCCTTGAGGAATCTCCAGCGGATGGAGTAGTTCTCCAACTTTAAGACGTTCATGTTTATTGACCTGGCACTTACTGCATTTCAGCACATAAGTTTGGACGTTCTCAAACAAACTAGGCCAATAAAATTGTCTTTTTACTAGTGCATAGGTCTTCTGAATCCCAGGATGACCCGCACTTGGACTATTAAAACTATACCCCGAAGACTCGGCTAGCCTCTCCGGACTAACTCTCGCCTCGTTACCCGTCGCACCTACGGCCAGTCTCTCCCGACTAGCATTACGTGCCGGCGAGGAAGGTGGGCGCGGCTGTGACAGTGCGTACGCGTACAGCACGCCAGACCTCTGTAAAGACAGAATCATGCTCACACAAGCCATGATTTGGTATTTCAACCAAAACCTTAAGGCAAATTTCATGCCTTGATTTTGCATCATGTCATTAGCACAGAAGCTAATGTACTGGAGAGCATTCTAGTAGCGCAAGTTCTTAGACTATGCTACTAGAAATTTGTAGACTACGCTACCATTTTGCTTCACCAACTTGTTAAAACTTCTCCTTGGAAAGCTCTACGGCCATAAGAGAAATAAACTAGAGCCAATCTAATCATGCATCACAAGGATTAGTTCCAAAGTTGAGAGATACTTCCTCTCAGAGTAACATCTTTGCACAAGCATATGCTCTAGAATCTTGTTGAGTTTCTAACTACCATCAATCTACGGATGGTTAAACTCTACTCTAACTCAGAGTAAATGTAAGTTTTGAAGATTTCCCTTCAAATATAACAATCAAACTTCCTATCACTTATGCCATACTATATATGCGAGCAGATCATATAGTATGTGGAGATGTTTGATAAAGATTTTGCACCACTACGGGTGTCTGGAGTTACATCCAAGCACTTACAAGTCTTTGTTGCTATTACCAGACACATACCTTCAAGTATTGTCTGGACTCACACAACTATTGGAGTTTATGTGATTCTTGAGGATATCCCTCCTTTCCCTCAAGAAAGGTTTTTGTCCTCAAAAATTCTACTCTCAAGCGGACTACGCGCTAGTGTCATAGGTCCAAGAATAAATCTAGACCATGTTTAATATCATATGTTATATTCTTGAGTATTCCAAGAAACTTTTAAACATCTTGCAACGAAGATGTGGTATAGTGTCTACGCACATATGGTGGTACTATTGATAAACTGCTTTGCAACAGATCAGTGGTTTCACACTTGTAACAAAGTGCTTCATTGTTGCATATTATTACCCTTCATAAGCGGTTACACACTTATGAATCATCTGGGTGGGTTGTACCATCTATCAAAAAAATTCCAAACTACTAATAACCACATTATCAATCCACAGATAATGACTGAGCTTGCTGCGAAGCCATAGGTTGCTAGATAATTGATGGTAATTACACAAGCCCAATGTCTCATTACATCGTACATTCAATATAAATGCAAACATCACAGTACTTCGTGATGATGAACTTAGGAATTTCATCCTATCCCTGTTTGGTGTTGGTATGAAGTATAACTATGAGAACATTATTTGCTGCCTCCTCATTATAGCGGCAAAGCTACCTACCCATCACAGGTGGCAATCTCTACCAAGCTATAACCAATGACTAGCAAATAAACGAGTACTCTTGTAAGAACTTCATAACCATATCTCACACCCAACTCATAATCACTACGGATTAAATGCCAGGGCTTGCAAAATTGAATGTTATCTGATAGTAGGTAGAGGGGATCATCAAACTACGGATGACCTCGACAACTCACTAGGACTAGTGATGTGTAACTTTTAAGTTACTCCACTCTCTTGCTTATTCCATACCATCGAACAAATCGGTCCCTCGATTTGAGCAACGTCAACATATTTATGAGTACCTCGATACTCATGGATTGTAGTTCGGTAATTTAAAATGTTGATCTAGAGTATCTTTCACTCAAGGATCTTAATGTTATTAGCAGTTATGTATTAGTAGTGAGTAACTACGTACCCACTATCATCACACTAGTAGCTCCATACTAGTCTGTGAGTAACTCTGTACCCAATGGCGTACCTCCCCCGAGTGGGAGTACCATATACAACCAATTATAACAAGATGCTTAAGTCACTTGCTGCTAAGAAGTGACTACATAAATTGACCCCTCCATTGCACATTGCAGTACAATTTCTGGTATTACAACACGAATTTTTGGACGTCCTTATCATAGAGGTCAACTTAAAAACTAGTGCATAGGTCTTGTGGAGTCTCGGCTGACCTAACCACACCACTGGTGACTTCCTACAAAAAATGTGGCGCCGAAGTCACCACCTATGTACTTTAACTCCGTAAAGTACATGGTCTTCATCTATCATCTATGGAAAGTTGTAAAACATTCCTTTCGATGGATTTTTATCACCCTAAAATTATTGTGCACTATTTTAGTGTGAAGAGCTTTTTTCCTGGGTACCATGGTTCACCCCAAGCTCATCTTTTGCTAAATTCTCCGATTTAACAAAAGATATGTCTGCCTCCGAACACTCCGGTTCAGCCCCAGACTTTGAGTTTACTTCTTAACACTCCGGTTAAGTCAAAACTCACCAGATACAGTAGGATTTACCACTAAGCTCTCCGGCTTAGCCTCCTATCCTAACTCAGCCCGAGTTTATGTACACTTCATATGTCGGATCCGATACTAACAACAATTAGGCTCATCTGGAGTGAGATACTACTCACTATTGCCATGTAAAACCTTATTAAATCCTAGAAATGCTCCACTCATTTCCCAGGGGTCATACGACTCATAGGGTTTACACGCACATGAACTTTGTAAGCAAAATAGCCTGTCATGCAATATTACAATTGCTTATGTAGGAAAGTAATATATTTCCCAAATTCATATGGTAGCAACTAAAATGTGCTCACAATCGCACACTTATGTTGAACATAGGCAAGACTACGCTTGCAAAATGCTATAGGGCGTCCCCCATGCATGAAACTGTCCAACCAAACTAGTCTTACTGCTAACCTCTAGATTTAGATCACTCTGGAACTAAATCACTCTGTTAGCACTAGTACACCATCATGGTCTTGCTACCTAGAGCTTCTCCGAACTCTGTAACTGGGTTTTATCCCAACTCATGGCTATATTTGTAATTTTCAAAGTTCAAATTTTATCTTGCACACTTTATCACTACGGACAAGTGTACATACAGACCTGCCAAAGAGTCAAGTTACATGCACAAGCCTTGGCGTCCCATTCCACCAAGACTACAATCGATTCCGTGAGAATTGATGTCCCATACCATCAAATTACCACCAAACCAATTGATGTGACATATAAAAAGGCTCTTTCCCCCCTCGAAAGCTCACCACCAACTCTCGAGCAGTGGGATGTCAACGCATGGCAATAAAAAGAAGAGAAAACCATGCTAGTAAGTTTAAGAACAGTTCTCTTCGATCAACTTCTATAAGGGCATTGAGCATTACATCTCAAGATTATACCCCTTCAGATTTGTTTGTCACTACAAAACAAACACAAATTTGTCCGAACAAAACTTTAACTCTAGCAAGACAACGCTCGCAAAAGTGGAAATTGAAATCTGGCGAGGATACGCTAGTCATGTCTAGAGAGTACGTTGCCAATGGGGTCATGTGATCAAGGCTACTAGCAGGTAATCGACAAACGCGACCTCAATCCCAGCTATCTTAAATGCCATTGACCAATTTTAGAAGTCATGACCACGGCAAGACTGCGCTTGCAAAAGTGTCTCTACGGACTACATTTGTTCGTCACAATGGACCATGTCCAAGTAGACATTTTTCATTGGGTTTAAGCACATTGGAGTCACGAACTTCTTCTTGTGGACTTTCAACAAGAACAATGTGTCTGATGTGCTCTCATATTACTTTGTGGTAAACCACATGGTTAAACCACTAACAGAGAGAATTTATATCATGTATTTATGTATTAACAACGAATACTTCTCGAACTACGCGAGAACATTACCATCGATTTCCCTCTTGCCACCTTAAAAAAATTCTAGTGCACTACGGCACAATGTGGGTATGAGTGCACTTACGACGTGACACCAACATGTGCACGCCATGACATGACGTGTGTGCAAGACTGTCAATGGTTCAGCAGACATGGGCACGCTACGACACCCTTAGACGTACGTGCTCCGTACGAGCAAGTGTGTTATGCCACAAATGGCTAGGTGCACTACGGCACGATTGGGTTGGACTCTACCAATGCGTCCACAACATTGGAGGATGCAGGCATTGCGCATATTCTTGCGGGCTACGGTCATAGACGTGTTCACTAGGCACAACGTCCATAGAACGGCTTTGTCTCGAAGGACTCGGCACTACGGCCGTGGGATTTGTCTCTCTTTTAGCACGCGACGCTACGGTCGTGTGCGGTGGGTCTCTCTCGTGGAAAACAGGCACTACGGCCACACGGCACGACGACCGTGTTGGGTTTGTTTGCGTGGGGTGTACCATTGATTTGTGTTTTTTTTTTTAAAAAAAAATAAATAAATAAAATAAAATAAAGTACGGGCCGGGCCGGCCCTCGCCGCTTCGGGCGTGGCCGCCCGCCCGTGAGGAGTGTCCAGGCTGACCGCCCGTTGCCAGGTGTGCGCTAGGCATGCCTAATGCGGTATCAAGGGCTGGCCGCCTATAGTTTTATTATTCATAAAAATGAATAATTAAAAATATATTAAAAAAACAAATGGGTTTTTTTTACCCTTTTTTTTTTTTTTTTTGGGCTGCCGCTGGTGCCTGCAGCGTTTGGTTGGGCTGGTGGCTGGGTTGCTTGCCGCCATCGCCGCCTGGCCGGCCGCCCTTGGCTGGCCGGCGCCGCTGGCCGGCGCCGCCGCCGCCGCTGGCCGCCGCTGGCTGGCTGGCCGGCCGCCTAGGCCGCCTGGGCTGGCCGCCGCCTGGGTGCCTAAGGCTGGCCTGGCCCTGGTTTGACGCCACCGACGCCCTCCATCACGTACGCCTCCGCAAGCTGACGCAGATTTCGCCCACACAAAAGCTTGGGCTCTACGCCCCTCAGACGCGTCTGCTGCTGCGGTCAGTTCTATTCAGTGAGGATCCGTGGCCTTTGGACAAGCAAGCCCATATTTGCAATGGTGGGGCTGGTCTTCGCCCGCCCCCCTTCGAACACCTTCGATCTTCGCCCCACCTCAAAGCAGGACCCGTGCTTTGTGGGCTGGTGGTCTTCGCCCCCCCCCCCCCCACACACGCGTTTTTTTTTTGTTAATTCCGTGGGGTTTGTCTGCGCAGTGCGCCCCCCCCCCCATTTCTATACAGGTTTCAATTCTTTCTCAACCATTCAACGGAGAGGTCATTCGTAGCCATTCAACGCAGCAAAAAGAAAAGCTCAAATTGCTTACCTCCAATTCGCTTGCACTGTGTGTGTCGGGGAGAGAGATCGAGAGAGAGAGAGAGTTCTTCCCCTCCATTCTTCCATGGCTGTCTCCCTCCACACCCTCCATTCGAGATAAGGATAAGGAGATTGTGGATGAAAACCATCGAGTGGGCTCCGGTCCCCCGTTCACGCGCGGGCTCTCACGATTCCCTCGAACCACGCTCTGATACCAGTGTTACATATCCGTAACGCCGCTACGGGCATTACCACAAGAGGGGACGGCCTCTGGCTCACCACCCAGCCATAGAGGAAGAATGAGGATTGCCCCTCATCCCCCAAGCTATATAGTGTGTGGCCTGCCGTCCACACTAGCCTGGCCTGATACCAGTGTTACATATCCGTAACGCCGCTACGGGCATTACCACAAGAGGGGACGGCCTCTGGCTCACCACCCAGCCATAGAGGAAGAATGAGGATTGCCCCTCATCCCCTAGGCTATATAGTGTGTGGCCTGCCGTCCACACTAGCCTGGCCGCCCATGACTCCGCATGGGCGTCCTCTCCCACTGAACCCCGGATATGGCCATCCGGTCTGCCGTCGTCGGTCACAGGCGTTACAGCCTACGTGACAAATTCCTGAAGCGTTCTTGAGCTACTAGCTATCATTTCACTCATACATATGTTACTAGTTATTGTTTGCAAATCCTACCCTCCTCGGCAAAGTTGGCTATATTTGAAAAATTACACAGTAGAGTTCCAGTTACAACACTGGGGTGTCTTCCTTTGGGAAAGTCTCTTGAGAAACCAATATCCAACCAAATTTACTACTTTCCCAGCATAGTAGTAACATGTGGCTCCTAGTTCTCTGATAGATTCTTCATGTGCAGAAAAAGGTGTGAGCAGGTGGGAGGAACAAGAATTGCAAAAGCAATATAATTGCATAGAGAGTGGTGTGGGAGGCATAAGCAACAATGGAAAGACAGTGCGATATACAGTATCGCGTGCTACCGGATCCTCATATTCACATCGTCTTTCCTGCCGCGTTAGTGAGCTACTGGCTGGCGTCAGTTATATATGTGGTAGAGCTAGTTGTGCTATTTTTATCCCTCCCTTGCAAACTTGGCCAGTTTTGAAACCATATACATGTTAGGTTGAGTTACCCTACTGTCCAAGGTTGACTTACCCTTGCAATGGTTTAAAATAGTTTCATGGAAACTAGTGGAATGCCACGTGACCCTTAATGTGTAGAAGAAGGCTTGATTTCTTTGCAAATTATGTACATTACAGACATTAAACTTGAGAATATGAGTAGAATAAGCACACCTTTGACGTTGTGGAAGAACGGCACATGTATTCAAATCTGATGACTCCGATCTATGATTATCGTGTCGGTATTCCCTTGGGACAAGCTTAGCTAGATGCCACTAGAGCTGGGGTAAAGATGCACAGCAAGTGTGGGTGAAGACCAAGAGGAGAAGTTGGGGTAAAGGACACCTATGCACGCACGTATGATAAAAATATATATTATCTCGATCAATATATTTATAGACAACCTCAATTATGCCACGTGGTGTACGGAATATCGAACTGTACTATGACATGTGTATCCACACACATGTGAGCATTAATGAATACGTGTGCACGTGTGATAGCCTCGCATGTGATCGTATGTCTACATCATGTGGCTTCACATGTGTGACCACACGACATATGGTTTTGCATGTGGATGGGTGGCATGGCCACATGACATCTATACCATTGCCACGTGGTGGCATCACGCACCTATATGGCTTGTTTTTTTTTTTTTTAATCTACCTTCGAGCTGCCCAAGCACCCTATGCCTTCGAGCTACCCGTAGGTTGTCTTTCCTCTACCTTGCCCCCTAACCTACCCTTGTAGTCCCTTGAGCTTGTCTTCCCCCTGCCTTGCAGTCCACTGAGCTTCCTTTGCATGGCCCCCTTAGCCTCGAGGGGTGCACTACTAAGAAACCCTATGTATCACATGCATTCAAGGGATATTTTAAAAACCCCTTACCTGTAAATTTTTCATGAATAAAATGACTCCTTTTTCTTTATGGAATTATGGGTTTTTTTCAAAAATACCCCTTCTGTAAATGTATTTCTATAAATTTACCTTAAATTTTTGAATTGAAAAACCCCTTCATTTGAACTCACGTGGTATACTTACATATTTTTAGGTGAACCCCCCAAGCCCTTAGCTGCCCCCGCACCCTAACCTGTCCCCCCCTCAGCCCCTTGAGATAGCATCGATTGCCCCATCTGCCAACCTAGGAAAGACAGCGCAATAGCATCCATCTCCTGACACCGGATTACATCCATTGCGTTGTCTTTCCAACTTATACTTTGTCTCCATTTTGCATTTTGCCATTGAGCTGCCCTAGCCCCCTGAGCTGCCCCCCAACCCTGTGATGCCTCTTAGCCCCCTGATATTGCCCCACCATAGAAGTTTTCCCCTAATGGAAACACGGCGCGATAAGATCAATCCGACCAAAGTGGATTTCCCATATCGCGTTATCTTTCTTACCTTCAGTGTATGCTGCATATCTTAGAATTTTCGATTGTATAATCAACTTCCTCCAGCTACCCCTAAGCCTCACATTATCTTCTTGGTTGTACAACCCTTAGTTTCTATTATGTGCTCCTAAGCTACACCATTCCAAGGTTGTTAACTGCAAAAAGAGATGGCTTCAAGTGATGAAGGTGATCCTATGACAGAAGAAACACCACCAGAGAGACTCTTTGACTTCCTACAGCTTGCAAGTACAGAAAATTTATTTGATTGCTACAAGGAATCTTTCAATATCAGATTTAAAGTGAGTTCAGTGTTGATCACTTCAAGGACTATTATGAAGAGAAAAAGCAAGCGTTTTTTGCATTGACAGATGATAGTGGAATTCTTATGGTGTGAGGTTTGATCATCACAGCATGTTGTCATAGACAACTTCAAAAAAAGGACAAATTGCAGAAAAAGAATGACCTACTTCCTGACCATGTGAAGGTCACTATGGAGCATTGCACATTACATAGTAGGAAATGCAAGCTTCTTCAGCATCATGTGGCTTTTCTTTTCTATATCTTCATGTAAAATCATGTGGCTTTTCTTTTCTATATCTTCAGCATCATGTGGCTTTTCTTTTCTATATCTTCAGCATCATGTGGCTTTTCTTTTCTATATCTTCATGTAAAATCAAGAATTGAAGATGCTGAAAGGAGTAGCCTTGAGAGTTCAAGTGTCCAGCCTATAGTATTTCTAGGGGAAATTCAGAATCAAGAAGAAATTCATGATGTAGCAACGATCATGGATAAAGAGCAAGAAGCAATAATGAGTAGGGATTTCAATGCTGCAGATTTTTAAGGCAAGTTCAATTCTTCTAGAAGAAAATGATGTTTCTATAGGAGATTCAGAGAAGGAGATACTGCTCCATGCCTACCATCCTTCCCACTAAAGGACAATAAGAGTTTTGTACTAAAAACAGATATCCAAAAGATGTTGAATACAAGGGAGGACTATTGTATTGGTTTAATTGCATATGGATGTCAAGTTGCATCAAATTTTTTAGATCCAAGTGCCACTGATGAATTTTTAATGCTTGATACAAAAGCCGCAGAGGCGACAATTTCATCGGTGCACCAAAAACTATAGAATTGTACATAAAAAAATTTGAAGAACAAGAAGGCACTCTTCCCATAGAGGAAGAATTTGAATCTATTCAAGATAGCATGGGAATCTCTAAAATGGGAAAGGAACAACCAAGGATTCCAAGCTCAAAAGAAGAGATGTCTCCACCACAAGGTTCAATTGACTTATGGAAGTATAGGTGACTTGTTGACGATGAGAACAAAAAGGTATTTATAAGAATAAATACACAACATTTTTTTTAAAAGATTTTTATTGTTGTAAAGTAAATGTTTTCTTTGTTTATAGCTTGAGATAGCAAATGAAGATGGATTCCTCATTTGAGGTAGAGGTAAATGAGTTTGGCAAAGACTAAACCACCTCAACCACTATATTTCAAGGATACCTCCAGGCGTGCTCATCATTTACCACGCAAAATATTCAGATGATCCACGCATTCCATTGATGACCTTAAAGGTTCTATCAACATATTTAGGATATGGAAGGATACAGCACAATGTAGAAAAGATAATACAATAGAAAAGGAGGAAGCTATACGTATTTTTGGATATGCACCAGGGTTGTGGGCATCAAGGGCAGGGTATTTTTTATGTTATGCACCGTATGCAAAGGCGGTTCTTGATTTGAATACCCATGCTCTTGGAGGCTATCAACGCCAAAAGCTATTAAGGTATAGAGGCAAACTACCCAAAGAAGATGAGGCTAAGCACTTATCCAAAGACGAGGGCAAACAGCTGCCCAAAGAAATCCCCAAAAGGAAGGAGAGTCTTTGAGGAAGATAAACAGTTGAAGCAAAAAAGAACGACTTAATAACAGTGATTGTTTTTGTGTTGTATAAACTAACATGATTTTTAAAAATTTCATGGTATCGTTGCATTTACCTTTGATAGAATGCATTGAAAATCTCTTGTAGTGCATTTGTTTTTGTTTTTCCACCACAATGTCGAGTTGTACGAAAATAGTTGATACATGCGACATAGTGTGATTTTTCCATGCCTTGAGTATTCCATGTAACAAGAGGCCCTTGCTTTCTCACAAAGTATGGGCCATGTGCAAACAAAATATGCTTCACATATAAAAAAAACATATTAATAATCATTTTATATCATATTAATTAGTCAATGTACGAATTACATGAAGTAAAAACTCTCACTAGGTAGAAGGTTATGTCCTTGTTCCCCCAGGCAACTACAATTGTTTCCACAAGCGTCTTGATTGCTATTTCAAACTGACTTGCGTAATCACCTTCAGTCGTTTTCTTACGTAAGAGTTTTATAAAATTATCAAGCTCTATCCATACCCTCATTCAAAGCTTTGTCATCCTTGGATCACTAGCTTGGTTAGTTGTGTGCTCACATATAGATTTCTAACATTCCCATGCTGCTGTAACTTGTTTGTTTTCATAGTTTGACAAGAACCTCCTAGCTTTGGCTCCTCCCATTGACACATCTACCAGAACATCACCAGTGATACCTGATTTCTTGTCATCCTTTTTAAGTTGCACATGTCCACCATGAAAGCCCATGTTAAAGAGTAAAATCTCACATTGCTCTAAACATGCATCCGATAACTCTGATAGCAAAATGGAATTAGCATAGTCAGGATGAAGCTTTAATAGCTTATCCAATATTTTAATTTCTGCATGTAAACTACAAATGTGAACTCTCTCTAGCTTTGTAGGAAGTATGGGATCGCAATTGAAATCCTCAGGCACAATACATGGTTCACTCTTGAATTTGGCTATTTTTGTTGAGTTTGCCTTGTTCTTAGTCTTTGATTTCCCTTTAGCCTTGATCTGGTCTTTATCACCAGTTACTTGCTTTTTGTCGTCTTTGGATGGAGGCTTTGCACAATCCATTATAGGGTTGTACCAATCCGAACTTTCAATCCCGCCATGCAATAGAGGCATGGGTTTGTACATCTAGGACCACCACACACCCCATACATGCACTTCAATGCTTTCTAATCGACACTCATGTGCCACTCAATTGTAAAGTTTCCTACCCCATTCACCACAAGCATCTCTTCTTTATTATGAGCATCAATGATGCTTGGAATTTCTATGTGCCAAAACAACCATTTGAGAGTATCATGACTCTTATCTGGCACTGCAAACTACCCCTATGTACCATAGTTCCATCTCTAACTGTGTGCTATGTAATGGTTGGTCTTCCTTACCTTGGGCATAATTTAAAGCTTTGTTCATCAACCCTATATTGATTCTTTCCATTTTTTTATATTTGAGAATTTGTGCCTCATCAAGCTTGATAACAAAAATAAGATTACCCTCACAGTGTTCTATTCTGCACTGATAGAACTTTACCATGGTTGATTGGACCCTTCTAACATCTGTAAATATGTTACTATACATGTCGTAGTTAAATATTGATTTCTTTTCTTTTCTTCTTCTTTATAGTCATTAAATCATCAATGTGTTTGTATTCACCTATGACCCTTGGAATAGCCAAATTTTGTTGGTGTCGTGTCATTGCTACGATATATGGTCGGTATAAGCCAAACACGCAAAGACGATGAGGAGTAGCTTTGATATGGCTCTGTATCCCTTTCTACTTATTGAAACCTTCACATGCCTCCACCACCTCATCAGGCTTGACCAAGTCACGAAAGTCATTGCAAACTTCCTTGACTACCTTCCTTCAAAGCCCTGCACACTGCGAGAGCTTGAGCATTTCAATCATGTCATTGTTTTTAATAGAAGATTTGATCATAGAAATTATATCTAGAGGATTATCCAAGAAAAAACCTCCCACACTATTCATGTAGCTTCGAGCAAGCCTCATCCATTTCTTCTTAGCACCCCCATGTGCGGCTAGGCATGTAACACTTTTAAACTATCTAGATCTCACTCTTAATCCGAAAGGAGTGCTTTTTAGTTCGGTTTTTTGGAGTGCATGTTCTTCTAATTTTTGGTTGGTTTTTCTAAGCTTTGTTACCTCTTCCTGAGATGACTAAAGTAGTCTTTCCAACTCATTTACACGTTGAGTTTGTGAGATCATGATATCTTCTAGTCCTTTAACAGATTGCTTGTACACACCAAGCATAGTTTGCTTGAAAATAGTAACTTGATTATTCAATTTTGAGTAATATCTAAATAAGCCTTTTTTATTACCATCCCCAATGAATCAAACAAGATCATGCAAGGTGCTAAATGATGGAGGCTTACCAGTTGATGGGTTAAGCGGGTATAGGTCTCCTTAAACCCACAAATCTACATGTTTCTTTCCTTCTACACATAGCCTTTGAGCTTCAGTCTCATCATGTAGAGCTTTGTGAGGATGAATACTTCTCCAGGTGCAATATTCTTTATGGAGTACTAAGTTGATATGGTGTCTTTTCTTTAAGTGTGGATCAACTCTTGGAGTCTCCATAGCAATAAAAATGATCCAAAGAGAAAACAAGAGATGGCGGAGAGAGAAAAAAGAGAGTAGAAAGAAAAGAGAGGAAAAAACTCACGTCATGCTCTATGGAAGTGAGAAGTATGTTATGTATTCAAATATTTGAAATTAGCTTATTTTAGAAAACGTGTCCTGGAATAGGTAAGAGGACCGCCAAAAGGATAGGTGAATTGAAGACAATAGATACGTGATGGATGGCATATTAAAGACACTCTCTTCTAAATATAGGTAAAAGAGGCGCATTAAATATAGCTATTTTCTAAATATACGTGATGGATGGCATATTAAAGACACTCTCTTCTAAATATAGGTAAAAGAGGCGCATTAAATATAGCTATTTTCTCTACTACTTTAGTTAAATCACTTTGATTAAGAAAATTAATCCAATTCTTACATGGCCCTTTTTTTTCATTTTTGGTCCTAATGCTCAGCACTTTCGGCCTCTTGGTGACAAAGTTTACAATACTAGAGGCTACAGAAAAAATGTTTCTCACCCAATCCAGCTTTCCCACATCTTCTATTATCAAATCAAGGCTATGTGCAGCAGCACAAGGTGTCCATACAATCTTGGGGAACTCTTCTTCAAGCATCCTTCCCATGGAAACACAATTCAACCCATTGTCTGTTATCATCTACACAATGTTTTCAGGATCAATCTCCTCTGTAGCCTGGCGTATATGCCTGAAGATGAACTCCCCTATCACCACTGTCCCCGCCACAGAGACATCAATGGCATGAATAAACATAGTGCCTTTGCATGAGGAGACCAGAATGTTATAAACACTCTTCTTCACATCAAACCAACCCTTACACATCAAGATTCAAAGTACACCCATACTTTACCCAAGTAGCCTTTGAGTTTCAGTCTCATCATGTAGAGCTTTGTGAGGATGAATACTTCTCCAGGTGCAATATTCTTTATGGAGTACTAAGTTGATATGGTGTCTTTTCTTTAAGTGTGGATCAACTCTTGGAGTCTCCATAGCAATAAAAATGATCCAAAGAGAAAACAAGAGATGGCGGAGAGAGAAAAAAGAGAGTAGAAAGAAAAGAGAGGAAAAAACTCACATCATGCTCTATGGAAGTGAGAAGTATGTTATGTATTCAAATATTTGAAATTAGCTTATTTTAGAAAACGTGTCCTGGAATAGGTAAGAGGACCGATTGAAGACAATAGATACGTGATGGATGGCATATTAAAGACACTCTCTTCTAAATATAGGTAAAAGAGGCGCATTAAATATTAAAAGAGGCGCATTAAAAGAGGCGCATTAAATATAGCTATTTTCTCTACTACTTTAGTTAAATCACTTTGATTAAGAAAATTAATCCAATTCTTACATGGCCCTTTTTTTTTCATTTTTGGTCCTAATGCTCAGCACTTTCGGCCTTTTGGTGATAAAGTTTACTATACTAGAGGCTGCAGAAAAAATGTTTCTCACCCAATCCAGCTTTCCCACATCTTCTATTATCAAATCAAGGCTGTGCAGCAGCACAAGGTGTCCATACAATCTTGGGGAACTCTTCTTCAAGCATCCTTCCCATGGAAACACAATTCAACCCATTGTCTGTTATCATCTACACGATGTTTTCAGGATCAATCTCCTCTATAGCTTGGCGTATATGCCTGAAGATGAACTCCCCTATCACCATTGTCCCCACCACAGAGACATCAATGGTACGAATAAACATAGTGCCTTTGCATGAGGAGACCAGAATGTTATAAACACTCTTCTTCACATCAAACCAACCCTTACACATCAAGATTCAAAGTACACCCATACTTTACCCAAGTAGCCTTAAGAGGCTCCATCTGTGTCTCAACTGCTAACTTCTCTCTCCGAAGCTCTGTAGTACACAAGGCCTTATATGAGGGACCATCCCACTCACAACCTATGCGTGAGATTGCTCTAATTGTTGTCCTCCATCAAGAAGTTCACAAAATATTGAAGGACAATGCACACTACACAAAAAGCTTGTTTATCTCCCTTGTTGTCTCCTTCATGGCAGCCTTTTGAGACCCTACCTTCACATGCCCTTTCTTCAACAAAGGTATACATGTTCTCTTTGCTCGAGGTTGTGAGCTAGAGCTAACCCCAACAGTAAAAGTCCCATGATGTTGACTTTGCATGTTACCTACTATAGAATCTTGCTCTTCCGCAATCATGGCAGGCTCTCTTAAATGCTCAGGATCCACAATCTTCTCAACAGGAGGGCCTAGTTCCTTAACCTTCCAAGCCTTAAGGCTTTCATAAATGTGGCCTTACAAGGTCCCACCCCATGTCCCTTTGTATGTGTGAAATGTGCCTTCAACCGTGTAATGCTGTCAAGATGCACTTTTGCACAAAAATTGCACCTCCATTTTCTTGAGCCTAAGCCTACATACTTGCTCTCCCATGTGACATTTGCTCCACAAGGGATCCTATGTTCGAGGCATCTTGCAAAGTTGCAAGCAATAAGAGAAATACCTTGTAACCTATTGCCTGCATAGGTTATGGGATAAATCCCCATTTTAGTTGTGGGAAAAAATCATGATATAGGCTACAGGCAGCAGACTAGAGCAGCCAGTATAGTTAATAGTATAGAAACATAAAACACCTAGGCTTACCTTGACTCTTGAGACTTGGCAACAGGCTTGGAGTCTGGACAGCAGTCATGACTCGTGAAGGTGGGTGGCAGACAGGTCACAGCAGTCGGCCACCAGTCGTGTGAAGGTGAACACATCACAATAGTCGGCCACAGGCTCTACAGCAGTCGTCCACGGGCTCCACAGTAGTCATGAACAATAAGGCGGACAGGTCACAGCAGTCGGGACTCGCCCAACAGTCGAGTGGAACCATACAGAGGCGATGGCAGCGGGAGTCGGGAGATATGAGATGTCATATCATGATATGGTCACCATCTTCATTGATGAGAATCATTATCTCAGAGAGCTTGTGGATGCCAGAGTTAAAGCAGACAAGGCCTTTATATCAAAAATGTAAGCCAAGGGAAAACCAAGCATAACGAAAAAATGCCATTATTGCAAAAAGCTTGGACACTCCAAAGATAGATTCTTTAAGTTGGCCAAGGAGCAAGCTAAAGATAACGCAACTCAAGTAGCAGAAGAAGAAGACAAAGATGAAGATGTAGCAGAGACATCCATGAACCAAAAAAATCCCTCATAGAGATGAAAAATCTCTCTTGATGAGAAAAATTACGATTGGACTTTCCAAGTATTTTTGTATGAGAAAGGTTCTCTACCCCCTAAAATCTGATAAATGATCTTGCGCATGTTTTTAACCCTTGTAAGCCTTGTTTTTCATAAAATGCTCCTTCTTTTTAACATATCCCTACTTAGGTTCAAGGGAGATTGCTTTGGGGAACTAATGTAGGCACATTCGTGAGTGCTTAAGCTCTTATATTAGGCGTGACAAGAGAGTCTCAAGTGTTGCCACACTATGATCTTTTGTATCACGTGTTACAGTTTAGAGTGCAAAAAATCGTCGTGGCTAATGAAGGTTATCTCATGCATCTTTACCTTCACTCTAAAGGAGTCTGCTGGATATTCATACTTGTATGTGTGAACACGTGTGGGTAGGTTAAGTGTGTGTAAACCCACTCTTAAGAGTAGTTATGGATATTATGCATGTCTGACATGAGCAATGATGTCGTTCAAATGAGCCTCTAAGGCCATAAAAGCATTATACTTGGTGAAGCTTTATATCAATCATATCAAATCATTGAGTCGTGCAATCTTTTGAGCATTATCATAACTCTCTCTGTCACTCTCACTCTCTTTCTCTCTAACCATGGACTTCTTACATCCTCTATACACTAGCCACCTCTCTGACCATAATCCTAAAGCAACAAAGATGTTATTTGTATGGCTCTACCTTTGTTGTCTATGTGGATAACTCGCCTCTAAAATACTTTTGCAACTCTCCAAAGTTGTATGTTTATGAACACTTACTTATGTGTGTGGGGTGAGTAAGTGCATGTGATTCCACTCTTACGAGTCGTTAGGATAATATCTAGATATTATACATGTCTCACATAAGTAGTGAGATGTCATTTAGATGAGCCTCTAAGGCTATAAAAGCATTGTACTTGGTGAAGCTTTGTATCAATCATATCAAATCATTGAATTATAAAATCATTGTCTTCTCTTTTGAGCATTATTCTCTCTCTCTCTCTCTCTCTAACCATGAACTTCTTACATCCTCCATAGACTAGTCTCCTCTCTCTAACCCTAACCCTAAACCAACAAAGACATTATTTATATGGCTCTAATTTTGTTGTCTGTGTGGATAACTCACATATAAAATACTTTTGCAACTCTCAAGAGTTAAGGGGGCGAGATAGGGTTATTCGGATTACGCACGAGTTTGAATTTGAGATCCGTTATCCGAAAGGATCTACTAATAAGGTGTCAGATGCTTTGAGCAATATTAGCCATGTGAATCAACTTTTGTTTATTAAGATTCAATTTGATCTATTTAACTCTCTTAAGGGCATCCAAGAGACACATTCTTTCGTAGAATCTAGCATTTGTCCAGGTTGGGACGACCCCCTATTTCTACTAGTTTAGAGAGCATTCTATTCAAAATGATTATGGACCTTATATGATCTTGAAAAAGATAAATGAGGTTGCTTACAGATTGTGTCTCCCGAATGGTACGTGTGCATCCTCTCTTTCATATGAGTAGATTGAAAGAGGTATTGGGTGTAGAAGATAACTTGGTTTTCAACCATGAGCTTGTGAGACTTGAGGATCTATCTGTCTATGTCTCCCATCAGAAAATGGCTATTGTGGATCATAAGAAAAGCACCTTAGAAGCATGTCACTTTTTGAGTGGTTGATTAGATGGAGAGATGTGTGCAAAAAATGTTGCTTCATACAGACACCACTATCTACATTTTGTCTCCCAATCTTCCTCCCATTAGTAAGGGGAGAATGTTACGTTCAGTACTCGGACATAACGAGGCTAGTGATTAGAGACTGATCGAGAATAGTGTGAGTTATTGGGCTATATAGTAGAGAATGTCCCTCATTTATGCGAGTACGAGAGTTCATACATGGAAATCTAACCCTCCTTGAAACACATCCAACAAGAGATTACCTGGTGAACCGCAACTGTCGTGAGGATCTTTCCAATAGCCGAGCTCGTAACCCTCAAGGTCTCCTAACTCTACAACTCCTTGAGAAACAATTCCACCACATCTCCCGCAAGCGTTGTCACACTATCGCATTGCACTACGTGTATCGTCTCTTCTCTCACCTCACATCACTCACACTCACTAGCATGCATTAGAGAAAGATTAGCAAGAAGATTAGCAAGAGCAAGACTCTATTGCACAATGAAAGAGTATCCTTGTATTACGAGAGATATTCACTTATATACATGGCCATAAGTGTTTACACTCACTAAAACTGTGGCCAATCGAACACTTGAGACTAATAAGAGACTAATGCTATTACAATGACTACTTGGGACTTCATCCTAACTTGCTACCACACGATCTTCAAGCGAGAATCACCTAAAGTATTCCATCGGACCATTACAAGCGTCCGTCCAAGTTGTAGATTTAGACACCATTACTTCATATCTTGAATGTATGACCTTTTGGTGTGTCTACCTTGACTCCTTGATGTAAGATTATAAAGGTAGCTCTTGTTAACCCTAGTAATGGATTAACAACCTCCGAAATAATCCATCCCAAAGGACCCGGCTTGTGATTAACCCACTCATTAATCATATAAGTGATAGTTAGGGATGTGCATAGTTACAAAAAAAACTCATTTTTTTAAATAAAAACATGTACATTTCAAAACGTCTCAATTTTATATATATGTTTTTTTATAACAATTTTTTAATTAAAAATTATAATAAATTTTGAAAAATATTTTTACCTTTTTTTACGAACGTAATTTTTTAAAAAAAAACAAGAATGCTGAATATTGAATGGTCATTGGTAAATCAATATTAAAGTTAACATTGCTGCCACCAGTTTCATGGAGACTTGGGACCATGTGAATGTATTATCATTATGATTTAATGAATTATGATAGCAATTGGCTTCCAATTGTTCACTCTAGTTTTTATGCACAAGTTTAACTTTTGTAAATGAAATTTGTGGTTCCTAGGATTAAAAACTATATATATATACCATAATTATAGCTAAAAATTTAATGAATATAAAGCTTTCCCAAAAATAAAAAAACATTTTTAAAAGTATAAAACTCATATAATACTTCCCGTGTTAAAAACATCTGGCAACTATGGGGGTGTGGTATGGGACGTGCATATCCTTGAGAGTACATGGTTGGCATGGTGTACTATCTAAACTGAGTATCAATCATAACCATCCTACAAAAAGTGAAGACGACAATAATAGACAATTGGATAGTACCCAACACCCAAATAACAGCCTTATCAAAGCCTCTGTGATTGCAAAATCCTCACAAGCATAGCTTGAAGTATCAATGATCTCTAAAATGCCTCACATGTGATAGTTTGAAGATACAACGAGACATGCCTCATACCTTGTAATAGAAACAGCATCAAAATAAGTAGTGCTCCCCGAGTTTCTGCACATCCATGCTTGTTAAGCCTTTGAGCCATGAATGTTGAGCCTCTGAGCCTTTTGACCTAAGCTCATTGGCCTGTGAACCACGCTTGCTAACCTCTAGGTCTGTAGCAAGGAACATGTCTTAGATGGAGCATTAGAGTGTAGTGTTAAGCCCAAATTACAATGGCTATTGAAGGCCTATCTCGTGACACCTCCACCTTCGCTCCGAAGGGAAGGGGAGTTTGTCGGGTATTCAGAACTTCACGCATATGTGACCGTCTCGCATGTGTAAATGTTTGTCTCCACCTGTTTACCCACTTGTGCCCGTGTGCATAACGCCCCCAAAGGGTCAGATGTTTGTGTATCTACTTTATGTGTGTAACATTATTCATCTATATGCATGTGAATCCTAGGTGTGAACACCCCTTATATCTAGACAAGATAAGTGTGCCATGTGTCCTGTGTATGTTTGTGTGTGACTTGATATGGTCAAAAGATAAGGCTTGTACTCATGAAGGTTTTCAACAACTAATACAATCGTTAATTGAGTCATGCAACTCTCTCTCTCTCTTTGGCTTGTACTCATGAAGGTTTTAAACAACTAATACAATCGTTAATTGAGTCATGCAACTCTCTCTCTCTCTTTGGCCTTTTAAAGACGTTAATATAACATTTCATTTCTCTCTTGCTCTCCATCATGATCTTGACCACATTTATGAGGACCACCTCTCCCGCCACATTTCAGCTCTCAACTTATCCATCCCTATGTCCACCATTACATCCCAACTTTCCTCCATCATCCATAACTCCGCCCACGCTAGCTTCCCCTACACATGCTCCACAGCAAGTTTGCTAGTGGGATCCCAACCCCGGAATGTATGGTATGATGAAGAGTGCAAAACCACCAAGCTTCACCTCTTATGCAAGAGGGAACATGGGCTGATTTCAACACACAAGATGCAACGCATCTTCCGTACATTCACTCGCCAAAAGAAACGAGCATTTCTCACCACACAAGAATAAGAGTTATACAAGCTCTTTTTGAGCGAGGACAACTAAAAGGCCTAGCGCATTCTTGAGCACTTACACCTATATCACAAATCCTAGCCTTTGGGATGCCTATGCACGACAGTTGTATGATGTGCCAAACCAACCTATACCACAAATGTCACACATCCCTCGGCCTACATCATCTTATCTCTTTGATTCCCCCAATGTCACTAGGGCTCTTAAAAAACTGCATAATGGGAGAGCAAAAGATCGAGGATCTACGCGCGGAACATTTTGCCCACGGGCACCACGTATTGGCTCCCATTCTTTGGAGTCTTTTTCACACAGCACTGTGAAGGCTTCCCACCCTTCTGAACTACCAATACCATTGTCCCCATCCACAAAGCAAGAGACCCCAAGAACCTAGGTAACTACAGGACTATCATGATTGGTCACACAATGGCCAAAATCTATGGGGCAATACTAGAGGACATGATGAGCTCTATGGTAGAGAGGATGGGAAACAGAGCATCAGGCCAAGCAAGCTTCAAGAGAAACTTCTCCACACTGGACCATATCTTTACTTTACGGGCTATCAAGGTCTTCAAAGAGACGTGTGTATTGCTACTTTGTGGATTTCCACAAAGCCTTTGACTCCGTCCCTCGATCACGTCTCATAGGACGCTTGCAGGAGCTCCACTTCTCACATGAGATGATATGGGGTGTGATGGCACTATATGAGACAGTACTCGGCCAAGTACGTGCACCTAGTGGGACCTCGGGAGATATATGTAGCACTACTGGGGTTAAGCAAGGTTGCCCACTCGCACGTGCACTGTTTGGCCTATACATTGATGAGATCGCAGTATTTGTGGATAGTTTCGGAGGGAGAGATTCACCATTGGCTCAGATAGTAGTGCCCATATTACTATATGCTGATGACATTATCTTGATCCCAGATTCAACTGAGGGTTTACAGAAACACTTAAATGCATTGGACAGATTTTGCAAGGGGAGAGACCTTACGGTCAATTTGAAAACCAAGGTTATGGTCTTCAACACATCTTATGCAGTCACCTCACGATTTTCTTTCATATATAGAGATGCCCCATTGGAGATTGTGCAGAAGTATGTGTATCTAGGAGTCACTTTTACAGGCCCTTTATTTTGCACGACCACAGTTGCCACTGACCGACTTACGAGGGGGCATGCCTCCCTAGCCCGTATGTAGAGACAGTGTTTCCAAGCACATTTCCAAGAACCTCGCACTAAGTGCTGGCTCTTCAATACTCTAGTACGACCAACGGCTATGTATGGTGCAGCCTTTTGGGGGCCAAGCCTAGGTAAGGATCACTGGAGGAGCATAGAGAGGCTTCAGGTGATGAAGTTGATACGCATGATCAGGAGTAAGCCATCTGTACCACGACATTCTACATGCTGAGTTTGGGGTGTCCCCACTGGTTACAGATGCCCTTTTTCATACTGTCACATATATTCAACATGTATACACACTTGACAAAGATTGCCTCCCATGCCTAGCACTAGATTCCTCTATGTAATTATATTGCGAGAGCAAGAGGGAGCGATTGAGACGAGCTGGACTGCCCTCCTCAGCGACACGGCCACCACCGTTACCGACACATGCATGGTACTCTAAGGTAGTCGAGTGGTGTTGGGGTAAAGGCGTTATGCCCACCCTTATAGTGTGTACAAGCCCATAAGTTATAGTACATAGTACACTTAGTACTTTTAATGTACTAAGTGCACTATGTGTACTAGTGCAATATACATGTGTGATAGGGGAGTCACACTCATGCTATTGATGAGTTGACTTATCCCCACAACTCTCTCTCTCTCTCTCTCTCCCCCTTGCTTCTCTGTGTATGTCTCCCACATGACCTAACCCTAATTCTTCCTTCTCCCACACAACTGGTATCAGAGCATAGGTTGCTGCTTTGATCCTCTTCCTTCTCCCTAGAGCCGTCAATTTTTTGCTGCCCTGCACTGGAGGTGTGTGAAGCGAAGGCTACAGAGGTGAAACCTGCTGTTGGCTAACATTGGGCGTTGCAGGCAGCAAGTCGACTAGGGGTTGACGGGCAGAGCTAAGCGTAGCAAACCACAAGGCAGCTGGGAGCGATGGCGTAGAAGGTCGCAGGCAGGCGTGTAACGAAGGGGTGTCAGCGCTGAATGTTAGACGGCGTAGAGCTACCGATCGGAGGCGCCGTCAACGAGCGAACACGTACGAAGGCAAAACGCGTTGGTCGTCGGCTGACGGGCGGACCTTTACGCGTGTGGGTTTCGCTCCTCATCAGCGCACGGGGTGTAGACTACGCAGGCGAAGGCGGTGGCAACCATTAGGCGTTGGAGTGTTGCGAGCGAACCATTAGGCGGAGGCTGTGCTGGCGTTTCTGCTGACTGCGCCCTACCCTGCCCCCCTTACGCCGACGCCTGGTAGCCCGCTTGTACTGCCACAAGGCGTAACAAAGGTGGTCGTCGCATTGCATAATCGCTGAAGTCACTACTTCTCCAACAGTCCGCTGCTCCGACTCTCTCTGTACGACTCCTCTCCAACAGCCACGCTGGTCTGCCCAACCTCCTACTCTGCACAACTAGCCACGGGCGCCTCCTCCGTTTCAATATGACTGTAGAAGCCTGACGAGCAGCAGCATCAGACGTGCCCCCCCCCTTTCTCCTGCAACAACTGAAATTCAGCCTGCAGATCAGAGAAATTCAAAAATTAAGAGGTATTTGCCTTCAATTTTGAGAATTTCTTATCAATTCAATCAATTGAGCAGGTACAAGTGCCGAATTGCTCAATTTCTGAGCAAAATTGGCAAAATTGGGTGACATTGGTCACAATCAGGATCAATTTGCAGGAAATTGGTCACAATCAGGATTAATTTGCAGAAAATTTCATGTCGAAATTTGGGGCTTTTGATGTAATTGTGCAATTAAGCACTCATACATGCTGTATGATGTGAGAAATCGCACATTTGGGCAAAATTGCAGCAAATTGCAGTGCAAATCAAGGGGCTTTTGTGCCGATTTGGTTGATTTGCATGCAGGCGATCGCATTTGATGCTGTGGATAATGTGTTGATGCCTTACAAGCACTCAATGTGCCTGTAAATCAAGGGGCTTTCATTATTTGGATGTATATGTGGCCAGGGGGAAGCATCGTGAACACTCTGGATGCCTTCATGTGCGTCAATGTACCATGTATGATCAAAAATTGATCTTAAATCAAGGGGCTTTTCAAGTTCGTATGCTTGTTGAGCTTGGCAAAGCAGCAGGCAAGACTTTTATGCCTTGAATCCTCAAAAATCAACTTGCAGTCAAGGGGCTTTTGCCCAATTTCTGTTCGGGACTGTTGTATGCAGTATACAGGACTGTAAAAGTCTGATTTTCACTCATTTGGACAGCCAGGAGAGCATTTATTGCTACTGTACCTGCTGGTACAGATTTGGCACAGCTTTGTGCAAGTTTTGGCATGGCTGTACACTGTTTTGAGTGACCAAAAGGTTCAATTTCAGCTGCTGTACTTGACGGTACAGGTTTGGTACATCACAGGTGAGCACTTGGTACTGCTGTACAGTACTTTGGAAGGGCAACAGAGCACATTTAAGGTGCTGTCCAAAATCTGCAGCAACCAGATTTTGGTGTTTTCATCACATAAAGTGGGAGAAAAGTTGCATTTGTGCTTCCGCAGTGGGAGATAAACTTTGGGAGAAAAACTGTGAGCACTTTGTGTGCTTTTGGTGCAGTGTTTGCACATTTTGCAGGGAGTCAGGCATTGACAGGTTGCACTTTGCTATGGCAACCACAGGTGAGAGCTCTTCATTGCTTCACATCAAGAAGCTTGAAGGCTCGCATAATTATGATACTTAGCAAACCCAGTGCTACAATGTGTTGCTCCAGAAAAAGCAGCACAAGCCTATCAAAGAAAGGGGTGTAATGCCCGCTTCTCTTACTGCTGAAGAGTGGGAAGATATGGATGAGCTGGCAAGATCTACTATCATGTTGTCTGTGTCAGACTCATTCCTTTTCAGCATTCGTGAAGAGAAGACAGCTTGGGGAATGTGGCAGAGATTGCAGGACTTGTATGCCCAACAAAGTGCCTCAAGCAAAGTGTATTGGTTGAAGAAACTCATAGGTCTTCAAATGAAGGAAGGGGCGTCTATGGCAGCCCATCTAAATGAGTTTAATGGTATTGTCAGCCAGGTTATCAATCAAAAGTTGGCAATGGACGATGAGTTCAAAGCCACCTTTCTCTTATGCACTTTGCCAGAGAGTTGGGACACATTCAAGACAGCCACTAGCAATTCAAATGCTATGCTGTCATATGCAGATGTGGAGGGTGCTCTTCTTCAAGAAGAGATGAACAGGAAGAACAATTCTGTTGGAAAGTCCAATGCAATGAATGCACGTGGGAGATCCCAGTAAAGGGGTTAAAAACAAGAACGGGGAAGAAGCAAGTCCCGCTCCAAAAAAGGACTTGGAAGGCCATTATTGTGGCAAGAAGGGACATATCAAAAAGCAATGCTACAAATGGAAAAATGATCAAAAAGAAAAGGGAAAAGGCAAAGACAAAGAGAAAGATGAAGCCAAAGATGTAAAGCCAAAGGACAAAAGTGGAGTCAAAATTGAAGAAATCAATGTGTCACATGCAGGTGGCAGTGAGGATGAGGTAATCTTTACGTCTTCACTTGATGCCCATTCACTTCTTACAGGTGGTCATGGTATACACTCATGGATCATTGATTCAGGTGCCTCCTTTCATGTCACAGGTTGCAGAGACTTGTTTGTCAGGTACACTGCTGGCAATGAAGGAGTGGTTTATTTGGGTCATAACCATGCATGCAAGATTCTTGGCAGAGGTGATGTGAGGCTTGTGTTTTCAGATGGCTCATAGCTTATGCTCCATGATGTCAGGCATGTGCCTGAGATCAAGAAGAACCTGCTTTCTACTGGACAGCTTGATGATGCTGATTATGTTACCACATTTGGTCGTGGAAAGTGGAAGATTAGTAAGGGCTCACTGGTTGTTGCCAGAGGCTCTAAGGTGGACACTCTTTACTTTATGCATGCAAGTGTTTGTCACCATGCTAATGTAAATGCAACCAAGCTGCCGGAAATCTCTCTGTGGCATAGCCGGTTGGGACACATGAGTGTCAAAGGAATGGAGCAATTGTCTCGTTTGGGTTACTTGCCTTCTCTAAAGTTTTCAAGTTTTCAGTTTTGTGAGCATTGTATATATGGTAGGCAACTACAGTGCCCCCACAAGAAAGCTCTTGGACAGAAAGATGCTCAGTTAGAGCTTGTGCATACAAAAGTATGTGAGATGCCTCAGCTTTCTTTGGGAGGGGCAAAATATTTTGTGTCTTTTATTGATGATGCCACACGCAAGGTGTGGGTCTATCCTCTTCGTTTGAAGAGTGATACATTCTCAGTGTTTCAGAAGTTTGTTGCTCATGTTGAGAATCAAACTAGCAAAACACTGAAGGCTTTGCGTTCCGACAATGGTGGAGAGTATATGTCCAACCAGTTTCAGGACTTTTGTGATGCTAAAGGCATCAAGAGGGAGCTCTCTACTCCTTATGATCCTCCACAAAACGGGACAGCAGAGAGGATGAACAGGACCATACAGGAGAAGGTCCGTTCTATGTTGTCACATGCTGCATTACCTCATGGTTTTTGGGCTGAAGCTGTTATGACAGCCGTTCACCTTATAAATAGGTCACCTAACACGAGGCTTGGTGGGAAAGTGCCAGAGGAAGTATGGACAGGGAAGCCTCCGTCATACAAGCACTTGAGAGTGTTTGGTTGCGTTGCGTACGTGCACATACGTAGGGAAATGCGCACCAAACTTGATCCTAAGTCTCACAAATGCATATTCCTAGGATATGGTGACAGAGGTGAAATGGGGTATAGACTTTGGGATCCCGTGAATAGAAAGATTATACGGAGCAATGATGTCATTTTTGATGAAACATGCATGTATAAGGAGCCTGCAAGGCAACAGGAGCCTGGCAGAGTCATCTTTGATGATGATGGACATCATGGACAACAACCAAGGGCTGTAAATCAGCCATTACAGCAGGAAAACCAGCCCTTAAATGGTGCTGAAAATGGTCCAAATGGACAGCCAGACATGGCAGAAGATATCCCTATGGATATACCACAGTTGGAGGAGATACCGGGCATGATTTTTCAGCCTTATGGCATGGAACAGGAGCCACCAATGGGTGATATGCAGGCTGGACAGCAACCTGCAAATGATGGTCATTGGGTACGGAGGTCCACGAGACCCTCCAGAGCCCCTGACAGGTTTGTTCCAGGTGTTGACTACTTGATGCTCACTGACTGTGGGGAGCCCTCATGTTATAAGGAGGCTTTACAGAGGACAGACAAAGCTCTATGGGAGCGTGCCATGAAGTCAGAGATGGATTCTCTGCATAAAAATGGAACTTGGAAGTTGGTGCCTTTGCCTGCAGGCAAGAAGGTTTTGCCATGCAAGTGGGTATACAGGCTCAAAGTTGCACCAGATGCAAAGCCAAGATACAAAGCCAGGTTAGTGGCTAAGGGCTTCAAGCAGGAATATGGTGTGGACTTTGATGAGATCTTCTCTCCAGTGGTCAAAATGACCACACTTAGAGCTGTGTTAGCTTTGGTTGCACATGATGATCTGGACTTGATTCAGATGGATGTGAAGACTGCTTTTCTTCACGGTGATCTCCATGAGGAGATATATATGCAGCAGCCAGAGGGTTATGTAGTGAGTGGAAAAGAGAAGCTTGTATGCAAGCTGAAAAAGAGTCTTTATGGGCTCAAACGGGCACCAAGAGAATGGTATCATAAATTTGATACATTCATGAAATCTCAGAAATTCAGGAGAAGTGACATAGATCACTGCTTGTACACCAAGAAAGCTTTGGATGGCAGTCTATTGATCCTCATCTTGTATGTTGATGATATGTTGATTGCCGGGAAATCTCGTAAGGAGATGGATACCTTGAAGCAGAGGCTGCATCAAACCTTTGATATGAAGGATTTGGGTGATGCAAATCACATTTTGGGTATGCGGATACTTCGGGACAAAAATCAGCATGTGTTGTATTTGTCTCAGAAGGAATACATTGGCAAAGTCTTGCAGAGGTTCAATATGGACGGGGGGAAGAAGACTAGTACTCCTTTGCCTCCATATGTGAAACTCAGTGCTATGGACAGCCCACAGTCAGATAGAGACAGGGCTGATATGGCCAAGATTCCGTATGCTTCAGCTTGTGGCAGTCTCATGTATGCCATGGTTGCTACTTGGCCGGACATTGCATTTGCAGTGGGAGTGGTTTCTAGATACATGGCCAACCTTGGCAAGAAGCATTGGGAAGCAGTGAAAGGTGTCATGAGATACCTGAAGGGCACACAGGATTTGTGCATTTGCTTTGGCAAACAGGATGCATTAGTGCATGGTTACACGGATTCGGATTATGCCGGTCATCCAGATAACCGGAAGTCTACTACCGGTTATGTGTTTACATTCACAGGAGGTGCAGTGTCATGGATATCCAGGATGCAGAAGTGCACAGTCTTATCTACTACAGAGGCCGAGTATATTGCAGCCAAAGGAGGCATTATGGCTATCTCGGTTAGTGGTTGATTTGGGCTATACAGGGGATATTCCATTGTTGCATTGTGATAGTCAGAGTGCCATCCAGTTGGCAAAGAACCCTGTCTTTCATGCAAAGACAAAGCATGTGGATGTGAAGTATCACTTCATCAGAGAGGTGACAGAGAACAAGCAAATTCAGCTTGTTAAGATTCATACGGATGACAACCCGGCTGATCTGTTGACGAAGAGTTTGCCTCCGGAGCGGTTTGCTCATTGCAGACACTTGATGGGCATTGGATGAGGCCAGTTTCAGCCTTGATATGGCCTTGTATATTATCATGTACATGCTGATTTTTTTTCTTTTCCTTTACTTAAGGACACTTTGCCTTTAAGTGGGAGGTTGTTGGGGTAAAGGCGTTATGCCCACCCTTATAGTGTGTACAAGCCCATAAGTTATAGTACATAGTACACTTAGTACTTTTAATGTACTAAGTGCACTATGTGTACTAGTGCAATATACATGTGTGATAGGGGAGTCACACACTCATGCTATTGATGAGTTGACTTATCCCCACAACTCTCTCTCTCTCTCTCTCTCTCCCTTGCTTCTCTGTGTATGTCTCCCACATGACCTAACCCTAATTCTTCCTTCTCCCACACAAGTGGTTTCATGCACATGGCATACAAATGGACCGTCTCCCCCCGTTTCAGTATAGCCTGGATTCCCCCTACCTTGATCTCTCACGACATGAGATCAACCGGATCATCCAGTTACATCTACTCAGGCTACACATACACTAGACATGGGTGTCTGTCAAAGATTGGTAAGAACTGTGAGTTCTACAGAGATCACTTCTTTAGACTCTCCAAGGATGGATTCTTTAAGATACCGCGATACATACAAATACACATGTCACATGCTATGCGTATCACAATCGGCCAACTCGAGGTATCCTCCCACCGCCTCAGTGTAGAGACTGGTAGACTGAGGATATCCCACATGAGGAGAGGACATGCACAGTATGCATCACAGGAGCAGTAGAGGATGAGGCCCATTATATGTTCAGTTGCCCGGCTTACTATGAGATACGAGGGGAGATTCCACTGCCTCTTCCGAGAGGGATTCGGACCACTCGCACGGGTGATACAGTTTGAGGATCACAAGTGCTTGGGCATGTACTTGATGGAGCTCAGACGACACAGGGATGTAGTGTTGAGGCAGTATGCTGAGAGAGCCCCAGCTCCAACAACACACCTCACAGAGAGCCATCACAGATTTCTATGGTACACACATCCACATCGGAACCCACTGCCCACAACAGTTCCTCTACTACGACATCAGAGCCCACAACCCATACCCACGCTCTAGCTCCACGCCCCAGAGGAGTTCTTAGGGAGAGCTTGATCCATTCTGCGAGCCAGACATCCCCGACCCAGAGCATCAGGACCCGCCACCACACAGATGGATTCATGAGGTCCTCCACCGACATGGCACGCTCCCATCACAGAGGCCTGACATTCACTCCACCATCAGATCGGTTTTGGCCGAGGCGGGTATCATCATTAGTTGATCACAACATATCTCACTCTACACAAGATTATCTGTGAGATGTTTTCATTTTACTTTTTCTTTCAGTTTTCCATGGCTCAGTATATCCATGGTACCATTGTATTACTTTTGGTCTCATAGACCCTTGGGGTCTTCCGTAGACGTTAATATAACTTTCTTTCTTTCTTTCTACATGATGGAACAGTTCCAACCTCCGCATGGGCTGCCTAACCCTAACCCTAGAAGGCCTATGCTGGACCTACAACAAGCTAGGCCTCTCAATGATCACATCCTCAATGGCACAAAAAATGCTCTATAGAATTGGTGTTTTGTGATAAGCTCTCTTAGAGACAACCATGTTCGATCCGTGTGGAGCCGAGTCAGGTCTAGGCGGGTAATGCAATTGATCACTTACCACGAGAAAGCCAAAAGGGGAGCATCCAAGCTATACTCAAAGGCAAAGGAGGCAATTCATATGAAGGCCATGTGAATCAAACCATCTAGTGATGAGGGAATATCATGATCTACTATGTCCCTCCTATGCCAACTGTTTGGATGACTCACATCAACCATAGGACATGGCATGTGCCTATTGTAAACACCTGATGTATGTTAACTGATGGTCTAAGATGAAGAAGTTGGAGACAGAAGAGAGAAGTTGACAATACATAAGGCATCCTGACCCATACAATACCATTCCCACATGGATAACTCATGATTGCATCCCATACCACACTTGGAATCCACACAAGGGCCGGCAGACTGCAACGCTAGACTATATCCAACCTCACACCAACTCCATATACTCAATTGTGCTAATAGCCAAATGCTGACCCAAGTTGCACCTTACACCCTCTTTAACACATTGGGTCAGTCTATGCTAAGGTTGTAACACTTGGCTTTACAAAACCCCTCCTCTACTAGCACGAGAAGCCAGATGGGTTGACTTCTTGAACCCTACACGGGTTGAATCCAATTACGATAGGGTTTTCAACTTCTGTCTCATTGATCAACATAGAAACCCATCAATAAGATGTCATGCAGTGTGTGGTCCTCACACACCAATGATGAACACTTTCTTGAACATCGAAATGCTTAGAGGGAGGGAAGGAAAGCCATGGTAAACTTTGGCACACTAGTGATGTATTGTAAATGATGATACATCAATGAATCGATGCATGTGCAGTTCAGTTTTTTGCTCAAATCTTACTGCAAACTTTTCATGGAAGGAATTTTACGCGTGTGTTTTAGTCCGGGATATATCCAACAATATACATACCTAGATGAATCCAGGAACATGCCCAAATTCACCTTTTAGGAACGTGCATGTTATATACTCATGGTAGTCAACCCACAAGACTATATAACTATCAACTCCATTATGCATAGTATGGACTAGATACTACGACATCCCCACTAATGTCATCACTGCCCAATAGTGGGTGTAGAACTCTATATCAAGATATGCTATCACACACGCACTCCACACACACACACACACACACACAATATATATCCAACAATATATATTGATTCAACACGTCTTTGTATAAAACACTATACATTTTAAGTGCAGTCTTACCAGGCAAGCAACCCAGTCCTTCCATCGAAGGAAAGCATCAAGCGTAGTGCGGCTTCTTATATGATCAGAATCAATATGGCCCTAGATGAGGGCTGACAACTGAAAGGTGTCCAGAATCACCATTAAGAATGTAGGCCTCTGCAGGAATGTACTCAGTCTGTATGTCATGTTCTGATCCTCTAAATTGACAGGCAGGTTGAATAACACGGGAACCACTTTCACATTTGATGATTGACACCCGTGGCCCATCCCGTAGCTTCCAGACCTGTGGTGATGAGAAGTCAAGAAGGATACTGTCAATTAGTGCCACGACATCACAAGTCAACAAAAAGCACAATCAGAATTCCCACCTCCACTACTCCTCGCCGAGGAGCATGTATAGCAAGGCACAAGAGCAATTCTTGCTTGCTCTTGCTCTGGTAAGACCACCGACTTGATGTAGAGGCTGCACTGCTATCAACAGGTACTTCCAAAAAGAAGCAATGTGCATCACGGTAGCCCTATATCCATGCAATTGACCAGGATTTAGCAGTCTTCTCTGGAGTCCATCAAACCTCAATGACACCTTAATGAGATGAAAGCCCATAGCAAAAATAGAGTGCAGCTCTTAGCTCCATGATGCACACCTTCCATAACCTTATCACAACCAAAGCCTGTGTGTCGACTAAAAGGATCCGGCCAAGAGAATCTGTTATCGCTGCCATTGCACCGCTTGGAGACAAAGCAATCCTCTCCCCTTTCCTTGGGCGATCCTTCAACATAGTTATAAGGGATGCTACATGGATGACAAGGTGAGACCTTCAAAACACATCATCTCACAGGTCTAATGAAAAAGCTGGCTAAAAAGACATCTGTCTTCATGATCTTGCATATGCAAAAAGGTAACAGTCGCCTGCAAGTAACCATAACAGCATGATGCCCATATAGAAATTTGTGGGTACCACTCCACGAGTTCACGGGCCATGCCCTTTGGCATTCAAAAACAACAGTATCACCAATAGCCTTATGTGAAAGGTAGCTTCAACACTAACCTCTTCCAAAGTCTTGCGGTTTCACTTCCGGTGGTCTATAGTCAGTTGTTTTTTGATCATCAGTATTCCGCCATAGAATTTTTGCTAAAGCTGTGACTGTGGACACTGTGGCTGGCATGATCCTCTTCATGATGATGTTCGTGAAAGAGCTACTCCGGTCTTCAGACAACCTGGTAGAGGCAACTGCTTATGAAAAAAAAAAATAAGAGACAACCAAATACAGCATAAGTACACAACACTCCAGGTCAAACCTGTTGAGTGCATATAATTATACAAATACACACATGCATGTTTCTAAGGAGACGAGGGGCATTTTGAACGCCATTCAAGGTGGTTAGGTACATTAGGTACATGTTAGAAATTATAGTAATAGACAACAGGGAGAGCATGAGTGTAATTGGATGCACATGTGCAGGTCTGAAGTATGGTGTGTGACCGATGTCCAAAGGTTGGTTAGTTGGTGACATTGTAAAAGGTTAAGAAGAATGAAAAGGTAGAGGAAATCATGTGATCGAAAGAATTAATGGAAGATAGGAGTGATTAGATGGGCATAATCATGCACAGGAAAGTGGATCTAGACATGCTCCTTGAGAGCCATAAGTTGATGCATCCTCAAGCTCATTTGTGAGTGAACTTATGATAAGAATTAGACTCTTGTTTATGCTCATTGTTGTGTTCATCTAATTGTGATCAAAGTGTGGTTATGACAACTTCGCCAACAAGATCGTCATTTATGTGGCACTTGCTAGCTAAATCTCTTAACTGGAGTCAACATTGGTGCATCAGCAATCGCTTTGTGGCTGTTCCTACCTATAATTACAACGTATATTAGAAGAAGAGTGATCAACCAACCTTAGTGCTAGAATCACCTATACCTTAGTGGAAGCACATTATGCAAGAGATAAATTAACCTATGGTGAGTCCTTGGGATAGAGGGAGTGACTAGAGGCTTGCCACATCATGGGTGAAGTGCAATAAGCATGTGAAGCCATCTAGGTGTCATCTCAAATGGGGATAGCACATGGAGGAGGGTGTATGTGACATACCTACGAGTATGCAGGACAAAGCCAAACATCAGATAGCAACCGACGGGAAGAGTTGGACAGCGCAAGTGCCACATGGCAATGATGACGTGGAGATGGTGATGTGGCACTGATGACATCGCAGTCACGTTCAGCTAGCCAATAGCAATATACTAGCCAAATAGGAGCATGGGCACATACATACATATATACGTGGAGTAGCCACATTGTCATATTCATCTACTTTCCTCAATGATGTACATCACAGAGCCTTTCTCTAATAGGCAAAGTGCTAGCCAAGAGTGTACAGTAGGTCATAGGACTGTGATTTGACATCTTCATTCTCAGCCACATCTTGTACTTCTTTCTTGTACATAATACAGAGCAGTAATTTAGGACTCTTGTGTGTGTTGTATGTGTGATTCAGTTGCACTTGTACCATGTATGATCAGAAATTGATCTTGAATCAAGGGACTTTTCAAGATTTTATGCTTGTTGAGCTTGGCAAAGCAGCATGCAAGACTTTTATGCCTTGAATCCTCAGAAATCCACTTGCAGTCAAGGGGCTTTTGCCAAATTTCTGTTTGAGACTGTTGTATGCAGTGGCGGGGACTGTAAAAGTCTGATTTTCACTCATTTGGACAGCCAGGAGAGCATTTATTGCTACTATACTTGCTGGTACAGATTTGGTACAACTTTGTACAAGTTTTGGCATGGCTGTACATTGATTTGAGTGAGGAAAAGGCTCTTTTCCAGCTACTGTACTTGCCGGTACAGGTTTGGTACATCATTGGTGAGCACTTAGTACTGTTGTACAGTACTTTGGAAGGGGAACAGAGCACATTTAAGGTGCTGTCTTAAATCTGCAGCAACCAGATTTTGGTGATTTTATCACATACAGTGGGAGTAGAGTTGCATTCGTGCAACTTTGGGAGAACAACTGTGAGCACTTTGTGTGCTTTGGTGCAGTGTTTGCACATCTTGCAGGGAGTCAAGCATTGACAAAGGTTGCATATTGCTATGGCAACCACAGGTGAGAGCTCTTCATTGCTTCACATCAAGAAGCTTGAAGGCTCACATAATTATGACATTTGGCAAACCCAGTGCTATAATGTGTTGCTCCAGAAAAAGCAGCACAAGCCTATCAAAGAAAGGGGTGTAATGCCCGCTTCTCTTACCGCTGAAGAGTGGGAAGATATGGATGAGCTGGCAAGATCTACTATCATGTTGTCTGTGTCAGACTCTTTACTTTTCAGCATTCGTGAAGAGAAGACAGCTTGGGAAATGTGGCAAAGATTGCAGGACTTGTATGCCCAGCAAAGTGCCTCAAGCAAAGTGTATTGGTTGAAGAAACTCATAGGTCTTCAAATGAAGGAAGGGGCGTCTATGGCAGCCCATCTAAATGAGTTTAATGGTATTGTCAGCCAGGTTATCAATCAAAAGTTGGCAATGGACGATGAGTTCAAAGCCACCTTTCTCTTATGCACTTTGCCAGAGAGTTGGGACACATTCAAGACAGCCACTAGCAATTCAAATGCTATGCTGTCATATGCAGATGTGGAGGGTGCTCTTCTTCAAGAAGAGATGAACAGGAAGAACAATTCTGTTGGAAAGTCCAATGCAATGAATGCACGTGGGAGATCCCAGCAAAGGGGTAAAAGCCAAGAACGGGGAAGAAGCAAGTCCCGCTCCAAAAAAGGACTTGGAAGGCCATTATTGTGGCAAGAAGGGACATATCAAAAAGCAATGCTACAAATGGAAGAATGATCAAAAGGAGAAGGGCAAAGGAAAAGACAAAGACAAAGATGAAGCCAAAGATGCAAAGCCTAAGGACAAAAGTGGAGTCAAGAATGAAGAAGTCAATGTGTCACATGCAGGTGACAGTGAGGATGAAGTCCTATTCACGTCTTCACTTGATGCCCATTCACTTCTTGCAAGAGATGGTCATGGTATGCACTCATGGATCATTGATTCAGGTGCCTCCTTTCATGTCACAGGTTGCAGAGACTTGTTTGTCAGGTATACTGCTGGCAATGAAGGAGTAGTTTATTTGGGTGATAACCATGCATGCAAGATTCTTGGCAGAGGTGATGTGAGGCTTGTGTTTTCAGATGGCTCACAGCTTATGCTCCATGATGTCAGGCATGTGCCTGAGATCAAGAAGAACCTGCTTTCTACTGGACAGCTTGATGATGCTGATTATGTTACTACATTTGGTCGTGGAAAGTGGAAGATTAGTAAGGGCTCACTGGTTGTTGCCAGAGGCTCTAAGGTGGACACTCTTTACTTCATGCATGCAGGTGTTTGTCACCATGCTAATGTAAATGCAACCGAGCTGCCGGAAATCTCTCTGTGGCATAGCCGGTTGGGACACATGAGTGTCAAAGGAATGGAGCAATTGTCTCGTTTTGGTTACTTGCCTTCTCTAAAGTTTTCAAGTTTTCAGTTTTGTGAGCATTGTATATATGGCAGGCAACTCCAGTGCCCCCACAAGAAAGCTCTTGGACAGAAAGATGCTCAGTTAGAGCTTGTGCATACAGATGTATGTGAGATGCCTCAGCTTTCTTTGGGAGGGGCAAAATATTTTGTGTCCTTTATTGATGATGCCACACGCAAGGTGTGGGTTTATCCTCTTCGTTTGAAGAGTGATACATTCTCAGTGTTTGAGAAGTTTGTTGCTCTTGTTGAGAATCAAACTGGCAAAACACTGAAGGCTTTGCGTTCCGACAATGGTGGAGAGTATATGTCCAAACAGTTTCAGGACTTTTGTGATGCTAAAGGCATCAAGAGGGAGCTCTCTACTCCTTATGATCCTCCACAAAACGGGAGAGCAGAGAGGATGAACAGGACCATTCAGGAGAAGGTCCGTTCTATGTTGTCACATGCTGCATTACCTCATGGTTTTTGGGCTGAAGCTGTTATGACAGCCGTTCACCTTATAAATAGGTCACCTAACACGAGGCTTGGTGGGAAAGTGCCAGAGGAAGTATGGACAGGGAAGCCTCCGTCCTACAAGCACTTGAGAGTGTTTGGTTGCATTGCGTACGTGCACATACGCAGGGAAATGCGCACCAAACTTGATCCTAGGTCTCACAAATGCATATTCCTAGGATATGGTGACAGAGGTGAAATGGGATATAGACTTTGGGATCCAGTGAATAGAAAGATTATACGCAGCAATGATGTCATTTTTGATGAAACATGCATGTATAAGGAGCCTGCAAGGCAACAGGAGCCTGGCAGAGTCATCTTTGATGATGATGGACATCATGGACAACAACCAAGGGCTGTAAATCAGCCATTACAGCAACAAAACCAGCCCTTAAATGGTGCTGAAAATGGTCCAAATGGACAGCCAGAATTGGCAAAAGATATCCCTATGGATATACCACAGTTAGAGGAGATACCGGGCATGATCTTTCAACCATATGGCATGGAACAGGAGCCACCAATGGGTGATATGCAGGCTGGACAGCAACCTGCAAATGATGGTCATTGGGTACGGAGGTCCACAAGACCCTCCAGAGCCCCTGACAGGTTTGTTCCAGGGGTTGACTACTTGATGCTCACTGACTGTGGGGAGCCCTCATGTTATATGGAGGCTTTACAGAGGGCAGACAAGGCTCTTTGGGAGCGTGCTATGAAGTCAGAGATGGATTCTCTGTACAAAAATGGAACATGGAAGTTGGTGCATTTGCCTACAGGCAAGAAGGTTTTGCCTTGCAAGTGGGTTTACAGGCTCAAAGTTGCACCACATGCAAAGCCAAGATACAAAGCTAGGTTAGTGGCTCAGGGCTTCAAGGAGGAATATGGTGTGGACTTTGATGAGATCTTCTCTCCAGTGGTCAAAATGACCACACTTAGAGCTGTATTAGCTTTGGTTGCTCATGATGATCTGGACTTGATTCAGATGGATGTGAAGACTGCTTTTCTTCACGGTGATCTCCATGAGGAGATATATATGCAACAGCCAGAGGGTTATGCCTCGAATGGAAAGGAGAAGCTTGTATGCAAGCTGAAAAAGAGTCTTTATGGGCTCAAACAGGCACCAAGGGAATGGTATCATAAATTTGATACATTCATGAAATCCCAGGATTTCAGAAGAAGTGACATAGATCACTGCTTATACACCAAGAAAGCTTTGGATGGCAGTCTATTGATCCTCATCTTGTATGTTGATGATATGTTGATTGCCGGGAAATCTCGTAAAGAGATGGATGCCTTGAAAAAGAGGCTGCATCAAACCTTTGATATGAAGGATTTGGGTGATGCAAATCACATTTTGGGTATGCGGATACTTCGGGACAAAAATCAGCATGTGTTGTATTTGTCTCAGAAGGAATACATTGGCAAAGTTTTGCAGAGGTTCAATATGGATGGGGGGAAGAAGACTAGTACTCCTTTGCCTCCATATGTGAAACTCAGTGCTATGGACAGCCCACAGTCGGATAGTGACAGGGCTGATATGGCCAAGATTCCGTATGCTTCAGCTTGTGGCAGTCTCATGTATGCCATGGTTGCTACTAGGCCGGACATTGCATTTGCAGTGGGAGTGGTTTCTAGATACATGGCCAAACCTGGCAAGAAGAATTGGGAAGCAGTGAAAGGTGTCATGAGATACCTGAAGGGCACACAGGATATGTGCATTTGTTTTGGCAAACAGGATGCATTAGTGCATGGTTACACGGATTCGGATTATGCCAGTCATCCAGATAACCGGAAGTCTACTACCGGTTATGTGTTTACATTCACAGGAGGTGCTGTGTCATGGATATCCAGGATGCAAAAGTGCACAGCCTTATCTACTACAGAGGCCGAGTATATTGCAGCCACAGAGGCTTGCAAGGAGGCATGATGGCTATCTCGGTTAGTGGTTGATTTGGGTTATACAGGGGATATTCCATTGTTGCATTGTGACAGTCAGAGTGCCATCCAGTTAGCAAAGAACCCTGTCTTTCATGCAAAGACGAAGCATGTGGATGTGAAGTATCACTTCATCAGAGAGGTGATAGAGAACAAGCAAATTCAGCTTGTCAAGATTCATACGGATGACAACCCGGCTGATCTGTTGACAAAGAGTTTGCCTCCAGAGCGGTTTGCTCATTGCAGACACTTGATGGGCATTGGATGAAGCCAGTTTCAGCCTTGATATGGCCTTGTATATTATCATGTACATGCTGATTTTTTCTTTTCCTTCATTTAAGGGCACTTTGCCTTTAAGTGGGAGGTTGTTGGGGTAAAGGCATTATGCCCACCCTTATAGTGTGTACAAGCCCATAAGTTATAGTACATAGTACACTTAGTACTTTTAATGTACTAAGTGCACTATGTGTACTAGTGCAAATATACATGTGTGATAGGGGAGTCACACACTCATACATTGAGTTGACTTATCCCCACATATGTCTCTCTCTCTCTCTCTCCCTTCTTCTCTGTGTATGTCTCCCACATGAAACCCTAATTATTCTCCCTTCATCGAGAAAACTAGAACCTGTTCACATGAATCCAGAGACATGCTTTCCACACAAAACCAAAGACCTGTATCCGATAAACCAAAGACCTGTATCCATAAACCATACGCCTATATCCTCGATACCAAAGTCCTATTTCTTCTCGAAAACCAATGTCCTGTTTCCATGACAGATATACCATCCAAGCACGATGCCAAAAACCCAGAGACAGAAAGATAGAGGACGTGTCAAGCAATCCCTGAATACACATAGGTCCAAGGCGAAGAGCAACACACATCTCTTCCAAGAACATCATCCTGTGCATCTTAACTTGATCCTCTTCATCCCAATCTCGTAAACAAAGCCTGCTTGCGAAGAGAGAGAGAGAAAGAAAGAAAGAAAGAAAGAAAGATTTTATTAACGTCTTCCAAAAGACCAAACTCGGCCTATGAGACAAATCGGAGTACCTGTATGGGGTATCCTCTGTCATCCCAACAAAATGAAAAAGTAATGAACTAAAAAGCCGAATCTGGGTGTGCAATAAGTACAATGAGTGGTGAAGGGGATGGAGCTCTACTACTAGGAGAATGCAAAGCTATATGCATGGAGTATACAATCATGATATGCAACCTAGCTAGCTCCATCCTGTACCATACTGGGGGTATAAAATGGTATACATCAATGAAGGGGTTGTCCACAGCTCCGTGAAGAACATGCCTGGGTGTGCTCTGAAGCGAGCCAGTCGCTCCACACCCTCTCTATGAAACTGAGCTCTGATCTCTGTCATCTCTCTTTGGTATAGGCGTGGTGTCCGAAAGCCAGGTGTCCTCTGTATCCTGCGGGCTCTAAGTGTCTCTGCTCTCTGGAGAGTAATTCCCTGCCGTGTAGGGGCTGGGAGGGGGGTGGATCTCTGAAAAAATGTAGTAATGTGTCTGTCGTCCCCCCTCTGGAGCTGTCTGAGCCTGTAATGATGTCTCTCTGTGGCGCTGTATGTCTAGAATGAATCTCCCCAGTATGCGCTGGTCTGCTGCCTCAAAGATCTGGCGTAGGGAATGTGGCTCTCTGAATAAAATGGGATATCTCTCTCTAATGGCTGTATATGCTCTGCATCTGCATACATAATGCTCCTCACTCTCCACCTCCTCTCTGCACAATTTGCATACCCTCTCCTCTCGGGGGATCCGTGCTGCTCTGCCAGTCTCAATCTCCAATCGGTGTGATGAAACTCTAAGCTGACCAATAGCCACTCGAGAGCCGTGTGGTAAAAAACCCTCCATGTATCTAGGCCTCTCTATAAATCCATCATCAGTGATACTCATGAAGTGATCTCTATAGTATAGCATCTTCGGTGGAAGAGGCTGTGTAGGCGATATCCATGTCTCTCGTGTATAGAGCTGCCATAGATCCTGTCTCAGTACTCTGTTCCTCTCACTATGAGAGAGACGGATATGTGGTGCATCCCTGTCATACTGGAATGGTGGTAGATGATCCATGTCTAGGCCATGCTGTGAGAACCAATGTGTGACCTGTGCATACCATGATCCTCTGTCTCCTGCCTCAGCCAGCTGTCTAGATGCCTCAAAAGCTCTGTATGACAATCTGTCCTGTGGCATCTCTCTAAATCTGTCTAGCAGGCATATAGTCTGAAATATGGCCTCTACCATCATAGGAGGCGCAGCAAACTCTGCTCGGATAATCTCATGAGGTACTGACGCAGGACGCCAGGTGGAGGTGGTGACATCATACGTGTACCTAGGGGTTACCTTCTCTGCAGCAGCCACACGCTTCACCATGGGTTCAGCAGCCAGAGCAGGCCCATATGGTCGACGGCCCGTCCATGCTGTAGGCGGCGGATAGCTTCCTGTACCATCGAGTGGGTAAAGAAACTAGCTGTGGTAGGTTGAGGCTCCTGTGGCTGAGGTATAGGTGGCTGCTGTGGGGCGTGGTATAGGCCCTCTGCATATGTGTGCCATGTCTGTGGGTCTGCAATAGGTGTCGGTGTCCGGGGCTCTCTGAAGTGCCGCCATGAGACAGGGCTATCTCTACTCATGAAGAAATGAAAGATCTCTAGCTCCTGTATCTCTGCGAAGGCCCGCCTTTTGCAGCGAGTAAGTCTCCTCATCTCTCTCCTCGACTCCTGCTATGTGATGGCTCCCAAGGCACGATGTGGGAAGCTCTGTAATGCAGCCGTGTGTAGGAGTGATGCCAGCTGAGTAGGAGCCCATCCTCTACTTTGCCAGTGTGTATGTCTGCCATGTCATGTGTGAAGTAGATGGTAGTGTGTGGCGTCGGTATGTGGGGGGCTGGTGATACTGGTGATCCGGCTAGTGAAAATGCCAAGTATGTATGATCTGCCCCAATAGGACGAGGTGGAATGGAGAATGAGGTGACAAGCTGTGATGCCTCCAAAGACCCCATAATGTAGTCTACCACCGTGCCTCCGGTCCGTGTATGACCCCCATGTGGGAAGCATGTCAGCCCTCCTGATCCCGGCCACTGTAGCATCCCGTTATAAATAACGAGACGATGCCTGGCTCCCAACTCTAGTAAGTGGTCCCCATAACGTCCTCTGTCTGGTCCAGTGTCCTCTGATGCCCGACTATGAATAAATACCAAGACAAGTCCCTAGATGGCGGTGAGGCACTTGTTTCAGGTGTGGCAGATAAATGGGCGGTAGCCAGGTGTATGCCGGCCTTCAATGGTTGGCGCTGGCGGCACTGTTGGCTGCAAGCAGCGCTGGCAACACTACTGACTGGAACTACCGACAATGCAAGTCGCGCTACCGGCTAAGCAAGCAAAGCACACTGCACAAGCAGTTGAGATGTGCAGCGTAGTTAGCACAGCACTAGCTGAGCAGGCAACGTAGACTCGCCAAGCAATGGTGGCGCAGGAGCTGAGATGGGCACGGGCCGATAGCAAGTGGCAGACCAACGGCGACGCAAGCGGCAAAGGCTAGCGTAGGCCGACGCAGGCAGAGCCACAGCCTAGCAAACTTGGCGGGTGGAGAGGGAATGAGAATGAAGTCAATAATGAGGGGCTTCTTGCTCTTGAAGGTCTCCACACGCTTAATGATCTTCAAGAGGAACTCAAGGCCCTGCTTTTTGCCAAAAGCGGGCCAATCTTTTGCTTTTCACTTTTTTTACTTTGCTTTTGTCTTACTGACTTTTAATAATAAAAATATTACTCATCTTTAATCAAAGTTCTCGAGTTTTGCTTTTCTAACTTCAGGACCTTGCTTTTTCGCCCTAGAGCTGCTTTTTGGAAATGCGGCTTTTAGCTTTTAGATCCGGTTCAGTCTCCTCTTGCCAATGGTGCCTTGGCTCGCGGTCAACTCAATTTGACTTTTTTCCCTGCTTTTTAACCAAAACTGGTGTTTTTCCATGAACCAACTTCATGGTCCTTATTCCCATGCCTTCATCTACCTATCCAATGTCGGAGCACGGATTCCATCATGTGAAAAGAGCTAGGAGCGCCAAATAGTTACATCTGTTATGTGTATCTACAACCAGAGCTACTTGATGCTTTAAAAGACTCATGAATGAATGCAAAGAAATCATCTAAGCTTTGCTACTATATCAGCCATATCAACCCATAGTGTTGGGACACTTATGGAAAAGTAGCACCCATCCCAATAGTGTGCACGCCACTGCGCACTTAACCTCCACCACTCTAATTCCTCCCAAGCCACAAGAATTGGTGGAGGAGGGATGATAATGGCCCTAATCTTCTATTACTTATAGATGATCTCATTGGTTGGGACTCTATGCATGTGGGATGTAGGCAGCCAGGTCACGACCTTCCAACACCCTCCCTCGATAGACAAGACGTAGGGTACACAAGTGCTCTAATGATGCAAGCCTCAAAGGCTTCTCGCACTGTCAATGATGTCATAATTGGTACCCTTAGGATTTACCGCACAGCCTTTTTTTTGGCCTGTGATTACACCGGACATGTCAGCAAGCTTGTCCATCCGCTCATACACGCATTCGGCCTTCGTTCAACTCCACCGAGAAGAATTGGCAAGTCAACCAGCTCCACTAACAACATACCAACATGCCCTCCCTTGCTCTAATACCATGTTGGAAATTGGGGGCCACTTCCCGGGAGGTCAACCATCCCAGTAGTGTTCACGCCACTGCGCATTGAACCTCCTCCACTTCCAAGCCATGAAAATTCGCGGAGGAGAGATGATAATGACCCTAGTCTTCTATTACTTATAGATGATCCCATTGCTTGGGATTCTATGCATGTGGGATGTGGCGGCCAAGACACGACCTTCCAACAGCACGCATGATTTGGGTATTGAGAGCAATATGGAGACGTGAAGCAATTGAGAGTTGCATTTGTACTTTACTCGACAGAGCTTCTCCCATCTCTAAGAGGGTTGTACTAGACTTCCACAAATCATTCATGCTCATCCTCGAAAGATTGGGAAGTATGCTCGTGCACTTTTTGAGCATCGCCACCACTTACTTGACCATCCTAATGAGTCTACCCATGCTACCCTCCCTCTCTAGGATGGAGACTTTTGTATGACCTTAAAGGTCTCATAGATCAATATTTGGCCTCTTGTAGAGGATAAATCATCATCATCTCTCTCTCTCTCTCTCTCTCTCTCTCTCTCTCTCTCTCCCCCCCACGATCACCTCATCAGCTCTAGATCCAAGACATGCTCCACCGCCATCAAGCTACCTTTCCACGTGACATAGCTGAGGGAAACCTCTCGACCATACTCATTAGCCCCATGCTTGATATTTTGGAGAGTGGTATACCATCTACTCGGAGCTGATGTTGCTCTCATGTTTCTATGTTCTTAGTATTCCATGATGAATTTCCATGTACAGTTTTGTATCACCCCAGTGAGATAGCTATGTTTATGTTTTCTTTTTGTTTTATTTTCCATTCCATGATGAGATATGCCATGGACATTATTGTATCACTTTGGTCTCATAGGCCCATTGGGTCTTTAGTAGACGCTTAATATATCTTTCTTTATTTCTCTCTCATCTCCACTACATTATGCAATCGTCTCAAGAACCAAGGTGCTGAATATATGTAATCTTCTGCATGTTACAGATCATGGACATGGCTTGGGCATCCTTGGAGCCCCACCTAAGTTCTTCTTCAGTAGGAGTAGTAACCTCTGAAACTTCAACTACTAGCTGAGAAACAGATATTGATGTACAGATATTGACATCTTGCAATCAAGACAAATTCAAGAGGGAGGGATTGTATTTCTAGCCCCTTTCGTTGTGTGTGTGTGTGTGTGTGTGTGTGTGTGTGTGTGTGTGTGTGTGTGTATATTCTGGAATGGGATTGATCATTATTTTACTTATATAATGATTATTTGGAACATGCTCTAGTTTACGTGGCAACGATGCCAGATAGCCAACAAGATTTATATTTGGATGGCAACAATGCTGACCCATTGGACAAGCCTTTGTGCCAGATATCTTGGACTTCACAGTCCGGCGGTCATTGCAACCAGATAGCCCAGATGACTATTGATGAACAGTCGGGCGGTCATTGTAACCAGATAGCCCAAATGATTGTATTGGATTTCATAGTCGGGCGGTCATTGTGACCAGATAGCCCAAATGACTGTATTGGATTTTATAGTCAGGCAGTCAATGCGACCAAATGGCCCACATGACTATTGATGAACTCTCGAGCGGTTCTAGTGACAAGATGGCCTTGAGGATAGACTAAGCGGTTTACCTCGGGAGCCAGATCACTCAACACCATTTCTGATGAAACCAGACAGGACAATCCATGAACAGGAGGATCATTACTTGTGCATTGCATAATGATGCATGTTTGAATTCTTTCGACTTTGTGTGCTGTTTTTGATGTGTGGACAATGCTTGAATTTATGGCATGTGATAGTCCACTGGGCTCCAAACTACTTGGCCACTACCTAGAATACCTAATAGACACAAATGATGCGTACATGTTTGTTGACTAGCTTCAGTCTAGTTTTTGCAGGAGGAAAGTATGCATTAATTTTATCTAACACATGTGACAAGCCCTAAAGAAGTACCATCAAGAACAAAGCCATTGGTCAAAGATAAGGCATAGAGATTTTGCCAGATGAGCAGATGACACCACAGATATGGGAAAAAACCAGATGCACAAGCTCACCAGACAGGGCTAGTACTTGCAACATATGGATGTACTTGAAACATACTGATGTACTTGGAACATATACATAATGCTTGGAACACCTCTATTCCACAGTTGAGGACAACTGCGATATAAAAGGAAGGGAATGTAACGTAGTTAATTGCACTCATGCAAGAGTGCCTAGATTTGCACTGAGTTTTGGAGTAACCTATGGATGCCTAATCGAAAAAATATCTATGAGAGAAAGCCCAAACGAAAATCCCGAAGTATTTCTTTGACGTGAATTCCCTGACCTCTGAATACAAGATGTTGAGCCAAGTGCCAGTGTGAAATGCCCCTTTTTGACGGCCATGCTTTGCGAAGGAGAACCCTAAAAAAGGACAGACCGCTACTGATAGTGGCGTTGAGTCGTTGAGCACGGGCAGAAATGCTGATGGCCAGGGTTCTCTATGCAGTAGTGCAGTTTCCAGCAGCATCCAGGACAAGGCAGCTGTTTTTTTAATCGAATTTTTTGGGCAGCATCCTTGGGCCCCTTTGTAGCCGTTCCCTGACCAACGAAGTGCCACAGCTAGCCCCAAATGGACAGCCAACCTGCACGCCCACCCTAGGGCCATCAGAAGCCCTTACTCATGTGCAGCCCTCTGCTCCCTGCATGCCTCCCACTGTTGCCTGCTACTACATCCCCAATTGCCAAGGAAGGGTTCCTCTATGGTGCCAGAACCAGTGCTCAAGTAACCACGGATCCTCATCTAGCATGAAACCTACAGCATGTCAGTTGCTCCACCTTGGCACTCCTCATAAATGGGACCTTACAAATGCAAGTGTTATGGCACGAAATAACTTGATCAAGCACCTGGCAGCATCCTTTCCTATATGACATTTACACTTCTTTTAATGCCTTCAGCCTCTCCCTTGGCATATCTCTACGCATTGGCCGCCTCAGCCACAGGCTAAGCCCTCGCATATCCACCCACCTCAGCCACAGGCTAAGCCCTCACTAGTGATCCTATAATACTACACACGTAACTTAGCCTCACTTTGATAGGCAAGCAGCAAAGAAAGCAACTCCTCATTAACTTGCTCTCATCAAACCAACCCCCTTGGTTCACAAAAAACTAGGGGTGCAAAATGCTCTCATCAAAATCCTGTGGAGACAGCAAATCTAGGCCATGATACTCCACAATGCCAGCCCTTGCCCAGTCTGGTTATGGGCTGGCTGCCACTCAGATGCATCCCTCCAGGAGCCGTCTCCCACATAAATGCCGCCCATTTGAAGACCTGCTGGACTTGCTGCCTGGCTGGCACCACACCTGCCCACCCAGCTCTCTGCCATATGCTCCTGCTGTGCCTGGCCCATGCACCTGAACTGTATCGTTAAACTGGCTAGTGGCAACGTGTGACGCAAGCAAAGAGTGCCCAGTCCCATGTGGAACAGTAGCATAACACCCATAGAGTACCAGTGTGCACATTTTCCCACACTATCCTCGACTCAAGGAAAAATACATAACACAAAAACAGATACCTGTGTGCGGCAAGTGCACAATCCGGCCCAACTGTGATGGCACAGAAATACCTTTGTGTAGACTGCAAAACAGAAGCATTTTAGAAGCATTTAAGGGAATAACATAGTTCATGGTGGTGTAAACCCAGAAAACAATATAGCCTAAATTTCTTTGCAAACGATTACCTGATGCTCAAATAGCGGTGGGGCCATAACACCTGCTATTACCCCATCGATGCAAGTAGAGGTCCCTCCAATATTTCGACTCACATTCCAGACTTGATGTGGCAGCCTGTATGCACTAAAATCCACGTCATTGACCACATCATTTTTCCCCTTCCATGCCCGATCCTCGGCATCCTGCAGACACCTGTGCAAGAATGGCTATGCCCCAAACATCATGAGAGTCTGATCAATTCACACATCCATGCATCTAGCAATACTTCTTACAGAATATGAATGACCACAAAAACAGCATAATTGATAAAAATAAGTAGATTATGATATTGAACCTGCAAATCCAATGTGTCGATGCGCACTATGGCTTTAGCATACACCACGCAGAGTTCCTCCACAGAACTATGCTGTGATGATTTGCTATGGCTTCCTCGAACTCGCAGCTGTAAAACTGGACCGCCCTGAAATGTCTGTGCCAAAAGAACCAGGACAATTTGTTTTCAACACGTACCCCACACTCAAAATCAAAAATGACGTTTTGTGTTTTCCACATTAGAGATGTGTTGAAGCCCTCTTGGCACACTTGTGGCCAGGCTCTTTTACCTAGGGATTTTATAAAGACACTACGGACAGTTTTCTTTTCGTTGTAATTTTCAGCCTCCACTCGTGGATTATAGGCTGCCTTTTCAGTTTGTGGTTCTCTTGCTCGGCTTACAGCCATTTCTTTCGACTCCCTATAGGTTTTTGTAACTATCTCTAGTTGTTGATACATAAGAAAAGATCCCCTACGCTTTCAAAGGATTTAAAAACTCTTAAGGTTGCTCCTTCGCGTACACTGGATTTCAGATTTTATCTCTCTTTAAAGAGTGCTTTGCCCAGCAAAGTCGTCTGAGAAGATTAATACCATATAGTGTCATAATCAACACCATACCAAAGTTGACTCCTTTTGTTAATCCATACAAGATCCATACCGTAAGGCTCTTCCACATGGTGATTAAACTTGATAGAAATGCCACTTCAAACAGAGATCCTCCTGTCAGAATACGCAACGGAGATGATGACCAGATCTGGGAACACAAGAGCAAAACGCAATGCAGAAAAATAACAGCACAAGAGATAAGAGTGGTAGAGGTGTGTAACTCTGCTCAATATACACAAGAAGATCCCGGGAATGATACAAAAATGACAAGGGGGCTGGGGGCCATTTTATATGGCCCCCCATCAGCAATCGGCCTGCTGTAGGGCAGCCGACAGGACACATAAAATCCCCACGACTGAAAATACTCAGTCGGCCAGCAGCAGAGGGGGTCGGCCAGCATCAGGGAAGTCCACGACCCATGCAAATCAGTCAGTCACCTCAAGAGACTCCACAGATGCAGTCGGCCAGGTTCAAGGTCCTCCTGCCACTACAAGACTGCCTCCCATGCCACATAAAAATAGGGAAAAATACAGAGAGTGGGTAAAAATGAGAAAACACCTCATAAGGGCGGGCACACCCACAACAAAGGCCCTGGTGTATAAAAACAGACAGGAGATGACTTCTAACACCCCCTCTCAACTCCTGGCTATGAAACCAAGCACAGGGAGCTGGGGTGCCGCCTGAGCAAATCCTAATCCGGAACCACAAAGCCTGGAGTATGCACCTCCTTCTGCAAGTAATCAACTGCCACCTGCCTGGCTTTCCGAAAGGTCCCCGTGGAAAGAACATCCTCATCTACAAGAGGTTCTTTGTCCCGAATACTATGAGACATCAGAGCATAAGTTACCTGTTCAGTTTCCTCTGACTGACGAACACAAGAATTACCAACATCAGTACTGGAAAGTTCCTGCCAACTGTTGCCATCTACTGGCAAGCTATCCACCATCTGGTCCCGGAAAGCCTGCACCTTCAGCGTATCCACACTTGAGTGGCCATTACCAGACTGCCACTCATCACAAACCTGAGGACCTGGGAGAGAGAGTGCTGAAAGCTTGTAAACTCCATTCTCCACTCCGCCTTCCCAAACTACCTGGCCTGTTGCTTTGTCCCGGAGAGCAACAAAGTGCTCATCAAACTCCACCCGTACGCCAGTCTTGCAAACCTGATGCACTGACAACAGATGAAAACCAAGTGACGGAACATACAACACCTGGGAGGATTGCTTCCCCCCTTTGCCATCGAGAACTATCTCCAACCTGCCCTCACTGTGAACTGGGATAGTGGATGTATCCCCAATAAAAATGTGACCAGAAAACCTGGAAAGATCCTGTAAACCGGAACGGGAAGGAGTCATGTGCCTGGAAGCACCACTATCTAGAATCCACTCCCAAGTATCCGTTGCGGAGAGTCCTCCAATCTCCTCCCTGCCTGGACAAAATGAAACATCGGTGTCCAGCACCTCCAAGTGCACAGAAGCCGGAGTCTTCATGATTGCTGCCGAGGAATCTTCACCCTTCTCGGTCTTCCGCTTGGGACACTACCTCCAATAGTGGCCTTTCTCACCACAATCATTACAGGTCCTCTCTGCCTTTAGTTTCTCGCGGTCAGTAACGGACTTCTTCTCAGAAGACTTCCCTTTGCCCGTGTTACGGCCTTTCGACCGTTGGCCAGTTAAGGCCTCCGAACCTCCACCCTGAGGAGGGTTCGTGAATCGTTCCTCTTCGTCCAAGACCATGGGCACAAGCTCCTCCCACGTGATGGTGCTGAGCCTGCCACCACTGGTAATCAAAGACGAGTAAAATGCTGAGTACTGAGAGGGCAAGTGTGACAGCAACGTTATGGCCATGTCCTCTGATGATATCTCCTTCCCAGCTTGAAGAACTTCCTGCTGAAGAGCCTGCAGCTTGTTAATATGCTCCCGCATCATCAATGCCCGCATCTATACTTCCAAGAAAATCCTCTTCATGGGCGATACCCTGTTGTACCTCTGGCCAAAGTCATATGCTTTACATGATTGATTACCTGCGGTGTGCAGTTGAGAGAGATAAAAGAACGGACCCTGGCGTTGACACGATCCCACATCTGTGCCTGTGCCTCCCGGTCCTTTCGGATCGACGGTAACTCCCCTTCCTCTACTTCCGGCCGTGGAACCCCAACAACGACGAAATCAGCGAGGTCGTAAGACTCCAGAACAGATTCCATCATAACCTTCCATATGCCGTAGTTGTTCCCGTCCAACAGACGGTCCACAGGGAACGTGGGGAGTGTCGGGATCTTCACATGCCTCTCGGCCATCTCAAACATATCTGCCATTGAGGGGATGTACTCTGAAAAGGGTGGGTGGGTGGAGACAAAGAAGAACTAACACTTGCAAGTGGCTGTCCAGCAAATCAGCCCGCCGTCCTCTTGCTTCTCCTCTTCCCAAACAATCCACCAATCAACAACACAACAGTCCCCCTCTTGCTCACACAAATCCCAAGAACTATCTAGAGCCTAGGCTATGATACCATGTCAGAATACGCAGCGGAGATGATGACCAGATCTGGGAACACAAGAGCAAAACGCAATGCAGAAAAATAACAGCACAAGAGATAGAGTGGTAGAGGCCTGTAACTCTGCTCTACATACACAAGAAGATCCCGGGTGTCATGACCCTGTGTTTTTCTCTGGACAGTATGCAGGTGTGCACGGGGACATGGTGGACAGTGTGAATGGCATCAGATTGGAGTTAAAAAGGAAGCCCATGTGTGGACAACCCCAAGTGTGAAGGGGGCAAAAAGATTTTAACTTAAAAGGTTTCAAAAACCTTTAAAAATCATTATAATGCCCTTCATGAAAGAAAACGTGGCCCTTATGCTATTTTGGGGCCACGTGTGTGCTTTTCTGAAGAAGAGGGGCTGGCGGGCAGAAAAGAGGCGCCTATCTCTTGATGAAGGTGTGCTTTCCGCAGGAGGAGGACTACTCTTACACGCCGGTTTCCTCCTTTGCACAGAGGCGGCTGCTGGACAGAGGAGTACTTGTGGGATGGTTCTCCTTTGCAAGGACAGCAGGCTCTACAGCCTTCTGACAGGTTGCAGAGGGTAAGGCGTTAGTGGCTGTGGGACTGGCTGTAGGCGGACTGAACAGCCGCGTTGCAGGTACAGGTGTCAGTATGCCACACTCTCTCTCTCTCTCTCTTGGCAAACGGGTGGCTGCAGGCAGCGCTGGACAGAGCAGCGCATGTTTTTCTCCACGCACAAGGGGCCGGACTGTAGGTGCAGGACTTTTCTTTATATCCCTTTCTCCCACCCATAGAAGGCGGCCAGGACTGCAGGCCGTTTTCAGGAGGGGAGGTGTTGGGCTGAACACAAGCAGGCTGAGCAGGTCTCTCTCTATTTTTCTCTCTCTTGGAAGGAGCGGGTTGAAGGAGGCGCTGAGCCAGGACTGTTTTGAGACTGTGTACATGGGTTATTGGCTGCAAGTACAAGGTCACTTGGTTATGTTTCTTGGCATGGGAGTGATACAAGCTCGCATGGCTGCGTGCTCATGGAGCAGATTGTTCTCTTCCTGCTAGAATGGAACAGAGGGACCTACAGCTATGGGCATCTCTATGTTGCCAGATGTTTCATGAGGGAACAGGTAACTAGATATATGCCGTTGTTGGCACTGTTGTTGAATGGTGCTATGAATGGTTCTGTATAGAAACAGGACAGAAGTTTCAAAGGGAAACAGGCCTAAGGGTTTCATGTGGAAACAGGTCGTAGGTTTCTCGAGGAAACATGTTTTTGGGTTTCTCCAGGAGATAGGTCACATGCAGGCAGAAGGTACAGGAATGGACACATGTTTGGTACAGCCTTGCTACTGATTGGACAGGGGACAGGGAATCCATGACAGAGATGGATAGTACCCTTGGAAGGTAGAGAGGGTTGGTACAGGTGTGTCGACTGTATGGTATGCCGTGCTGTGATATGAGTTCTCTTTGAGAGACAGTTTGGGAGTCTGTGTTGTGATGCAGAAGCACTGGATGTGTCAGGGTGTGATGCTGTTCATAGTGTGAGAGGCAATGGATGGTTGTGGCAGCCTTGATTCATAGGAGAAAACTTCTGTATGCAGATTCAATGTGAGAGAGTCTTTCGACATGAACAATGGCTAGACTTGTTTGTGGATGCCGTGTGGATTGGAAGCCATGATGCAGGTTCTTTGCAGGCTTCAGGAGTTCTACTGTGACGGCTGAGTTCCCAGCCTTATATTGTAATCAAAGCTCTTATAATCAATTAAAGAAATACCGCAAGGGGCACCACTGCGTTTTGGGGCCAATCAGTGTCCGTGTACTGTTTGCAGGAGCACTCTAGCTCCCCTTGTTTGTTTTCCTTTTCTAGGTCCTCAATGGCGTTGAAGTGTTTTATGTGCGAGTGTTTGTTTCACCGCCCGTCAGGCCGGTTTCACCGAGAATGATACAAAAATGACAAGGGGACTGGGGGCCATTTTATATGGCCCCCCATCAGCAATCGACCTGCTGTAGGGCAACCGACAGGACACATAAAATCCCCACGACTGAAAATACTCAGTCGGCCAGCACCATCGGGGGTCGGCCAGCATCAAGGAAGTCAACGACCCATGCAAATCAGTCGGCCACCTCCAGAGACTCCACAGATGCAGTCGACCAGGTTCAAGGTCCTCCTGCCACTATAAGATTGCCTCCCATGCCACAGAAAAATAGGGAAAAATACGGAGAGTGGGGAAAAATGAGAAAACACCTCATAAGGGCGGGCACACCCACAACAAAGGCCCTGGTGTATAAAAATAGACAGGAGATGACTTCTAACACCTCCAGCATCAAATGGTACGCACACCCGCTAAGGGTTTTCAAAAATTAGAGCTCACCACATGATATGAATAATGATACTTAAGCAAACCTTCTTAATTCAGGCCCATCACCATCATCAATGAGGTCTTGGATCTCTGCACATAGGTTAACTCAATGTCACAATTCTACATAACTTGATTGTTTCACATCAACTATCACCATTTGGTCACCTAATTGGTCCACCCATGCTTTCTCATCATGTATGTACATTGGATGGGTGTCCATGGCAGTTGTATATGCCGGGAATTGATGCCATTCATGTGATATTGTGGACCTGGCTTTCCGTTGGGACTTTAGCCTCTATGTACATGCTCGGAAATGCCTGGTGGATTGGTGTTCCATTGGGTCTGGTACCTCGTGAATGGGGATTGTCCATACTAATGCTGCATTGCATAGCATCTTTATGTGCTTTGCTTGCAATTGAAATTGCATGTTGTTTTCATGCTTGCTTAACCAATGTGTAGTTCGGGGTAAGGGGACGCCCGCTCGTGAACAGTGCGTGTGAAACTGTCTACTAACATGGTAATGTGGCATGTGACAGGTGGTAAGTAGTGTCATATACCTAGCCTTAGGAGTTAGCACTAATTTATAAGTGAGTGTGTACACACTTCATTAAGTTTTGGGTGACCAAAACTCACTTATAAATTATGACCAGCCCGGTGTTTACACACACTGATGTCCGGAGGTGGACAAAACCCAATGTCCACTGCCCAGACCTTATCCCCTTTGTACAAAGGGAGTAACCAGCCATGTGTCCTTTCTAGCTTGCTCCACAAAGCACCTGCCTACCACCTAGAGTGGACAACTCACCACCTCACTCTTTCCTCTCTCTAGAAGAAGGCGCCTCCTTCATCAGGGCTTTTGAGCTGTATTTTCTGCACTTTCTCCTTCTTCCCAACTCCATATCCAAGCTTGCTAAGGTGTTTCCCAAGCTTCCAAGAGTGTTTCTGGGTGCTATTCACTCTCCTACACACTGCCAATGACTGAAATTCAGCAAAACAGCTCTCGTTCTTGCTGTAATTTCTGGTTTTTTTTGCTGAAAACCCTAATTTTAACCTTCCTTTCTCAAGTTGAACCATAGGGGAAGCTTTCCCAGGGTTCCCTTTATGCTCTGGAAGACTTTTGTCGTGAAGAATTGCGACAAATTGAAGATTTCAACACTCCAAGCACATCCATCGTGAAGACTTCCGTTGTCATCGACTCTACTTGCAATTGGTAAGCTTTTATACTTAAATATGGAAGCAAGTAGCAGGAAGGAGAAACCGGATTACAAGATCACATACCCTGTGTAGTGTTCTCTTGTCCTACGTGCTCTCTTCCATATTGTTGCTACCATGTGTTGGTGGAACAATAGAGAGTAGATGGTAGGGAACATGGGCACTTGCAGGGTAGTGTGAGTTGAAAGTCTACACCGACAACCACTTGTTTACAATACTGTATTCATATGCATTGGTATGGAAATCTGGTCAGAAATGCCCATGACACTATGTACTTGATTATCCCAAGATCAATATACCTTATTTAAGGGAGAGGCCGGCCGTTCCGGCTCATTGTGTGTCTCTTGTCAATTCAACAAATTACTTCTTGTATTAAGCATGTTGTCCATCAAATCTTGGTGTATTTAAGTGTATTGATTAGCATTGTGTTCAACCAAGTTAGATTGGTATCAGAGTATACGGTTCTCTTTCACTTCTATCGTGAGAGACGATCACTGTGAACACTAGCTATCTCTACACTTAGAACACTATGGACAGCCATACAGGGAAGGTTGCAGATGTTAACACAAGAGACGGGGACAATGAAATGCATGTCTCCAATGCTTTACAGGATGAGCAAACTCATGTGGTGCACAACAAGGAACATGAATATGTGGGACAGCCGTCCCGTGGCAAAGAGAAAATGCAGGAAGAAGAGTCCATAGTCTTGAGGGCTGAACTTACTCGTATGCAGACTCTTCTCCATGCACAACAAGAAGAATTGAAGCTCTACCGCCGTGAGGATCCATTGGTACACAACCATTTGAAAGCCAAAAAAGCTAATGTAACATTCGGAAGCTTCTGGGGAGATCGGTAACTTCAATGCTCAGAAATTAGCACACTTGTCGTGACGAAATTAACGCACAAAACTGAATGTAGATATGCAGAAAAATAGAGAGAGAGAGAGAGAGAGAGAAGAGGACACATTATTGGGTCGGTTGAAAATGTGCATGCACAACACATGCAACATGGGCTACAATTTTCTATTGGTGCAGGTATTCCGCGTATCTCTCATGCCACTCGTGCCTTCGAGTGTGCTCGTGAGGGAGAAGCTATGGCTGAAAATGCACCAATGCATGTTGAGGAGCCAGCCATGCCTCATGTTTACAGGACACATGTATCAATGCCTTATGCATCACCTTTTGCTCCTAAAATGATGCCAGTCCCAGGGGCTGTCCCAATGGACAAACATGGGGAAAAACATGTTGAGATGCAAACACATGCATCAAAGTCTCATGACTTCAAAGCCGGAGACAAATCTGTGAAATTTGACGCATATGATGGGGAATATGATGCATCAAAGGCACTTACTTCTATTGCCCAGTTTGATATTGCTTAGGCACTTACTTCTATTGCCTAGTTTGATATTGCTTTCAGTGATGAGAATTTCACTCAAAAATCCATGATTCGGCATGTAAGCATGTTCATGAAAGACACTGCTGCCCATTGGTGGCTCACGGAGAAGCTCTCACCGAATCCTGTTAGATCATGGGAAGAGCTCAAGTTGAGGTGCTATGTCCAATTCTTGTCTCCCAATGCATTGAATGAGATAACAATGAAGTGGGATTGGGTGAAGCAAAATGAGGGAAACAGTGAATGCATATGTACAAAAGTTTTGGAAAGTGCTTTTGGAGATTTCTCCATTTATGCATGTCACCGAGGCGGAAAGGAAGAGAAGGTTTCAATCGGGAATGCAACCCGTTTACAAATCGGGACTACAAATGTATCCTGGTCACACCTTACACTAACTAATCGTAGCCGCCACTGCCATCGAGTAATTGGAACTCAAATTGAGTCAATCCAACAAGGCTAAACCCTCATTTCAAGGCAAAGAGAGAGCTGTCTAAAACCTGCAAAATAATGGACAGCCACCTAAAAAGGACTAAAACCAAGATAAAAATGGTCCAAAGGCTGAAAATAACACTACCAAGAAGCTTCCCTTCAAAGTGAGAGACTATGGTCTCACTCCGGAATAGAAAAAGTAATATATGAGCGAGGAGAAATGCTTTACTTGTGGTAGCACCGAGCATATTGCAAATGCATGCCCAAACAAGAAAAAGCGTGATAATGCAAATGCATCAAAGCCCAATGTACATATGGTTCCAGATGTGCAGGGCAACACTTCACATGATAGCAAAGACAGGGTTGTATGTAAAGCTTGGGGACAGCTTAAGGATCAGCCTGCTTTGTTCATGTTTGATGATTGTGCAACAGAGAACTTCATATCTACGCAGATGGCAGTTGCTTTGGGTATGGAAGTGGAGGACATGGGTCCTCAAATTGAAGTAGGGTAAATGAGCTTCTTGAGAAGAGTTTGGTTCAGCTAAGCTTTTTCCCATATTGTTCACCCGTCCTCTTGGTTTAAAAGAAGGATGGATCCTTTCGTATGTGTGTGGATTATAGAGCTTTAAATAAGCTTACCATCAAGAATCGGTTTCCGATTCCACGCATAGACGACATCCTTGGCAAATTGGATGGATCGGCATGCTTTAGCCGAATTGATCTCAAGAGTGGGTATCATCAAGTGCGTGTAGTGCCTGAGAATGTACACAAAACTGCTTTCACGACAGCATTTAGGCTTTATGAGTATCTTGTTATGCCTTTTGGTCTTCCGGCTACATTCAATAGAATAATGGATCGCATATTCCGTGGGTACAGAAAATTTACAGGTGTCTTCTTTGATGACATCCTAGTCTTCTCGAAGACCGAAGAAGAGCATAGAGCTTATTTGGCTATTGTTTTTTAAGAACTCCGTAAGCATAAACTCTTTATAAATGCAAAGAAGAGTGAGTTCTTCTTGTCAGAGATACATTATCTTGGACATATTGTATCCAAAGATTGAGTGTGGATGGATCCTGCAAAGATTGATACAATTCGGAATCAGCCCGAATTGAGTTCGGTGTATGACATCCGTAGTTTTCTTGGATTATGCTCTTACTACCATAGGTTCCTTCGACACTTTGCATGGATAGCTTCTCCTTTGCATGATTTAACAAAGGAGGCCACATTCATATGGACTAATGTAGAGAGGGATGCGTTTCTCAAATTGAAAGATGCAACTGCTCATGGTCCAGTGTTGATTGTTCCGGATTTGCAAAAGCCTTTTAGTGTGGAATGTGATGCATCTAGAAATTGCATAGCAGCTATCCTAAATCAAGAGAGACATGCCATGGCTTATGAGAGTCGTAGATTGCATGATGCATAGCTATTTGGCATTTATGAGAAAGAGCTCTTGGTTGTAATTCATGCACTTACAATATTGAAACATTACCTTCTTGGGACTGATTTCACTGTGAAAACAGATTGCCAGAGTTTGAGCTATTTTCTTACCCAAACTAAGTTGTGAGAGAAGCATATGAGGATGGCCAATTTCCTCTCTATGTTTCATTTTCAGATCTTACACACCCCAGGAAAGAAGAACGTAGTGGCAGATGCATTGTCACGAAAGCTGTATGTAGCAGCTATCTCGGTTGCCTCTCCTGGGGACTTGTCTGCCATGCGTGATTTGTATCATACGCATGCTGATTTTGCCACTATTTGGACTAATTTGATGGCTGGACATGCACATGTCTCTTATGTGATCAAAGAGGGTTATCATGAAAGATAATTGCCTATGTGTGGTGTCTGACATGAGGCAAAAGGTTTTGGATGAGTGCCATGCTCCTCCATCTGCTGGTCATAGAGACATAATGCCTACTAAGCACATGATTGAGCGGTATTTCTTTTGGCCAGGTATGCAGAAGAACATAGAGGCACATATATGTGCATGTATCACCTGTCAAAATATAAAATTTGATAGGCAAAAGACACCAAGTTTGCTTCAGCCATTGCCTATTCCCACGCATCCATGGGAAAGTATTGGCACAGGGCTGTAGGCGGCTGCAGGAAGTGTACAGCTGTGTGGGTTTCTCTCTCTCCCCTACATACTTCTGGGGCATCAGCTTGGTGTTTGTTGGTTCCGAACACATAAACACAGACATCCTGTTGATGGCGCTCAACTGATGGAACTTTCAGCCTCTCTTTGCTTTGGTTCGGGTCTGTTTTGGAAAGGGTTTATGGACTGTTTCGTGGCAGTGCATGTGGCTACGAGAATGAGCAATTCCAGGACTGTTTTGAGATCAGTTCGAGGACTGTTTATGGGCTGTTTTTGGTTGGCTGCAAATTCAGCTCCGGGCTTGGGTTTCCGGCTGCAAGTAGAGGTCACTTGGATGTGTTTCTTGGCATGGGAGTGATGCAAGCTCGCATGGCTGCATACTCATGGAGCAAATTGTTTTCTTCCTACTGGAAAGGAACAGAGGGACCTACAATTATGGGCATCTCTAAGTTTCCAGATGTTTCATGAGGGAATAGGTAACTAGATGTATGCCGTTGTTGGCACTGTTGTTGAATGGTTCTATATGGGCATCTCTAAGTTTCCAGATGTTTCATGAGGGAATAGGTAACTAGATGTATGCCGTTGTTGGCACTGTTGTTGAATGGTTCTATATGGAAATGGGTCAAAGTTTCAAAGGGGAAACAGACCTAAGGGTTTCACGTGGAAGCAAGTCGTAGGTTTCTCAAGGAAACATGTTTATATGGTTCTCCAAGAGAAAGGTCACATGCAGGCAGAAGGTACAGGAATGGACACATGTTTGGTACAGCCTTACTACTGATTGGACAGAGGACAGGGAATCCATGACAGAGATGGATAGTACCCTTGGAAGGTAGAGAGGGTTGGTACAGGTGTGTCGACTGTATGGTATGCTGTGCTGTGATGCGAGTTCTCTTTTGGGAAACAGTTTGGGAGTCTATGTAGTGATGCAGAAGCACTGGATGTGTCAAGGTGTGATGCTGTTCATAGGGTAAGAGGCTATGGATGGTTGTGGCAGCCCTAATCATGGGAGAAAGTTTCTGTATGCAGGACTCAATGTGTGAGTGTCTTTTGATGTGAATAATGGCTGGACTTGTTTGTGGATGCCGAGTGGATATGAAGCCATGATGCAGGGTCTTTGCAGGCTTCAGGAGTTCTACTGTGACGACTAAGTTTCCAACCTTATTGTAATCAAAGCTCTCTTATAATCAATTAAAGAAATACCGCAAGGTGCGCCACTGCGTTTTGGGGCCAATCGGTGTCCGTGTACTGTTTGCAGGAGCACTCTAGCTCCCCCTGTTTGTTTTCCTTTTCTTGGTCCTCAAAGGTGTTGAAGTGTTTTGTGTGCCAGTGTTTGTTTCACACCACCCTTTTCTTTGGTCTGAAGACCGAGGCCGGTTCACAGACCCTGTCCCCATGTCTTCTTCCACATGTCTGGTGTCCGAGCATGGATTTCATTATGTGAAACTAGGAGGGCTTAAGCCACGGTCTCTGCGAGGGCGTGAGCCAAGCTCTAGTATGAGGGCACATGTTTGTGCGTGATCTCGGAACGACAGTTTCTTGTTCACTTCCCTCCAGGTGTATGAGACTGGTGGCCAGGTTATTTAGACTCTTTCGATGAGTCCGGCATCGGCTACTCCCCCTCTCTTGGAAGGAGGCACAGGGCTGTAGGCGGCTGCAGGAAGTGTACAGCTGTGTGGGTTTCTCTCTCTCCCCTACATACTTCTGGGGCATCAGCTTGGTGTTTGTTGGTTCCGAACACATGAACACAGACATCCTGTTGATGGCGCTCAACTGATGGAACTTTCAGCCTCTCTTTGCTTTGGTTCGGGTCTGTTTTGGAAAGGGTTTATGGACTGTTTCGTGGCAGTGCATGTGGCTACGAGCATGAGCAATTCCAAAACTGTTTTGAGATCACTTCGAGGACTGTTTATGGGCTGTTTTTGGTTGGCTGCAAATTCAGCTCCGTGCTTGGGTTTCCAGCTGCAAGTAGAGGTCACTTGGATGTGTTTCTTGGCATGGGAGTGATGCAAGCTCGCATGGCTGCATGCTCATGGAGCAAATTGTTTTCTTCCTACTGGAAAGGAACAGAGGGACCTACAATTATGGGCATCTCTAAGTTTCCAGATGTTTCATGAGGGAATAGGTAACTAGATGTATGCCGTTGTTGGCACTGTTGTTGAATGGTTCTATATGGGCATCTCTAAGTTTCCAGATGTTTCATGAGGGAATAGGTAACTAGATGTATGCCGTTGTTGGCACTGTTGTTGAATGGTTCTATATGGAAACGGGACAAAGTTTCAAAGGGGAAACAGACCTAAGGGTTTCACGTGGAAGCAAGTCGTAGGTTTCTCGAGGAAACATGTTTATATGGTTCTCCAGGAGAAAGGTCACATGCAGGCAGAAGGTACAGGAATGGACACATGTTTGGTACAACCTTGCTACTGATTGGACAGAGGACAGGGAATCCATGACAGAGATGGATAGTACCCTTGGAAGGTAGAGAGGGTTGGTACAGGTGTGTCGACTGTATGGTATGCTATGCTGTGATGCGAGTTCTCTTTTGGGAAACAGTTTGGGAGTCTGTGTAGTGATGCAGAAGCACTGGATGTGTCAAGGTGTGATGCTGTTCATAGGGTAAGAGGCTATGGATGGTTGTGGCAGCCCTAATCATGGGAGAAAGTTTCTGTATGCAGGACTCAATGTGTGAGAGTCTTTTGATGTGAATAATGGCTGGACTTGTTTGTGGATGCCGAGTGGATATGAAGCCATGATGCAGGGTCTTTGCAGGCTTCAGGAGTTCTACTGTGATGACTGAGTTTCCAGCCTTATTGTAATCAAAGCTCTCTTATAATCAATTAAAGAAATACCGCAAGGGGCGCCACTGCGTTTTGGGGCCAATCGGTGTCCGTGTACTGTTTGCAGGAGCACTCTAGCTCCCCCTGTTTGTTTTCCTTTTCTTGGTCCTCAAAGGTGTTGAAGTGTTTTGTGTGCCAGTGTTTGTTTCACACCGCCCTTTCCTTTGGTCTGAAGACCGAGGCCGGTTCACAGACCCTGTCCCCATGTCTTCTTCCACATGTTTGGTGTCCGGGCATGGATTTCATTATGTGAAACTAGGAGGGCTTGAGCCACGGTCTCTGCGAGGGCGTGAGCCAAGCTCTAGTACGAGGGTGCATGTTTGTGCGTGATCTCGGAACGACAGTTTCTTGTTCACTTCCCTCCAGGTGTATGAGACTGGTGGCCAGGTTATTTAGACTCTTTCGATGAGTTCGGCATCGGCTACTCCAACAAATACTTTGTTTAGGTAATATGCATTCATTCTACACATGCATGGAATTATCTGGCTTGAGGCCCTTGGAACTTTGTACAAACTAAAATACTCCAATAATATACTCAGTATTAAGGGGGGGTCGGCCCGTTCATGGCCCCAATGGTGGTGTCATTGTGCAATTCTACTTTCAGCTTGGTTATTTCGTTTGCTGCAGTGTCCATTTGCTTAAGTGTTGACGTGCTATCTATTTCACAAGGCAGTATCCAAGAACGTTCACACCTAGCCAGGTGTATTATAGTTACTCTGAACCATAGCCAACTTTCTCTCCTTCAGCTCCAACCCATTGAAATTGATTGGAAATTATCCTGAGCTTTTCAATCAACATTTCTTCTCCGATTTTGACCTCTTGTAAACAGATCAAATCTAATGGATCTTGCTGATCTTTTAGCCAATTATGCAACCACCAAGCTTTTTTGGGGTCTTCAGACCTCTAATATTTCATGAGCCTATCATCATTTAGCCTTTAAACGCTTTCTTCCTCTTCTTGGTTCTCACCTATCTCTTGTTTTGGTTTTTGATAATCCATGATTTCTTATGTCCTCCAGTAGTTCCACGCCCTCCTGTTGTTCCTCCAAAGCTGCAAAGCTGCAAAGCTAATGGAATATTTAATAGGAGTTGTCTACTCATTCACAGTAGTTTTCATGTCTTTGTTCCTCCCTACTTCTTTTCATGGCTGCGGCTTATTTTGGTTCGAGTTATCCTCTTCTTGGGCTTGATTTTGATGCCTTTCTCTGTGGTCAGGGGGTTCTTTGCTGGGCAGGTTCTCCTGTGAAGGCAATCTCTGGCTAGGTGTTCTAAGCCTTCACAGTGGAAACAGGATTCTGGCAAAGAACTTTGGCTAGAACACTTTGGTCAGACTCTCAGATCAGTGATCCTTTCTTCCTGCAGATTCACTATCACACAGGCTCTATCGACTGGTTTTAAATCTTCCAGGCTCTGGTCCTCTCCTACCTTCTTTAGAATTGGGCCTATTGCAGGGAAGAGTTCCTCCTCTGCAATTTCCAATAGTTCCACTACCCAGCAAGGAATCTCCTTCAATAGTGCTTGTTGCACATCAAAGTTGGGTTGCCAAGGAAAGACTACTACCGGGCTTCCTTTGCAGAATTGAGCTTCTCTATTACTGAGAACCCAGTTGACAGAAGTAACTTTCCTAGAAATTTCTACCCAGGTAGCGCATTTCCTCTATCCCATGCCCTTTCTCTACCCAATTTTCTGTTATCCAAGGTGCTAGGTCTAGGTCTTTGGATTCCGTCTTTTGCAATAAGCCATAACACTCTTGGTGGAAAATCTATTTTTAGTACAGGACCGAGCAAGCTCAGAAACACAGTTTTTTCCTACCTGCTACTTTTTGGTGATTACCTTGAAATAAATCCGCTTTTGTTTCAGGACCAATCAGAGTGTCAGCTTCGGGACGCACCAACTCCATAGGTATAACTGTGTTACCTTAGTCAGTGTCTCCTATTGCATGCTCTGTTGATTTCATGCACCTTCCCTCATTTACTTCTATTCGACTTTCTTTGAGGATGTTTTTCGGCCCCCTGACTTGAAGTCCCTGGTTTTTTCCCATCGAATCTAAATACCTTTCTGACAGGACGCCTGGTCCCAGTCCTGGTGGGGGGATCTTCTAGATACGCTCACTGCCAGTGAAATTGTTGCTGGTTCCATTAGTTCTTGTGTACCCAATCTATCATTCCCTTGACATCCTCGGATGCTCCCGTGATCTCTTCCTATCAAGACGAAAGTCAGATGGAGCATTTGGCAAAGCAGTACCCAATGACGGAGCTCAGCTGGCAGCTCTGAAGATAGGTCTAAAATCCCATGATTCACTAAATATTATAGATCAAAGAACCCAACAATGCAGTTCTCATGAAAAATGTAGGACAGGTAAATTTAAAGAGCCAAAAGAATAATTTACTGAGAATTAATTATTGATGATTTACCTGTCTATGCAGCAGGGAGCCTTTGCTGGAATAGAAGAGGACGGATCCTTGTGACGTTCCGAGGGCGACGACGGACCATTTGCGGAAGGCCAACCACTGGATGGCATTGATGTGTACATGGTGATGCTCTTCCTGTGCAGCTTTGTTGCTGTTGACGGTGGGCAGGCGGAGATGGGCGGGCGGGGGCGCATCGCCCTCGTTTTCTTCTGAAGGGCCCTCCCAGCCTACGATGAGGGCGTGGGAGCCCTTGGCCAAGGCCAGGAGGTGCCCAGACATGGCCAATAAGAGGGCGGGGTCTTGGATCCATCCCTCTGAGGACCCCGCCCCCACGCTGCTCAGATCCGACACGATGAAGCCGCAGTGCCGCGTCCCCTGCGGCCTCTTCTTGCCGCCCAAGTTCATCTTGGGTCCTGCAGGAGCAGATCATCAGACTCTTAGTCGTCTAACAGGAGGTGTCCGGCCAGAAGTACTGCCAACGAAATGCTCCAAAGGCTTTTGTATAGCTAAGGTTATAACCTAAGGTTGGCTTAACTCTCTCTCTCAACTTTTTAAAAAAAACAAAGCCTCTTTTGTGTGGAGGAGTTAATATGTGATCTCCTTAATAGGACTGGGAGTAGATGTGATATGAAAACTTTCTGTAAATGACTTTTTTGTTCTGTAAATATAAATATATAATTATTGTTCCCAATATGGACACCAAATTTCGTTTTGCATTAATTAATTAGTTGAGAGACTAGAACCTTAGGAGCATAGCATTGCATATACGATGTAACGTTTGGAGAAAAAAATGAGATTATGTGGGGCGTGGAAAAAAAATTCAAAAAAATAAAATTTGAAGACGTCGCCCGATTCTTCCTAACCGCCTCAAAATCTGAATAAAAGGCAAGGCTACGACATGGCCATTTGAGGCTATGGCCTCCAGCATCTACCTTGAACATAAAGCCCCACCTAGATATATATCCTAATCTAACTCTTCTTACATTAATGGAAAAGACAAACTTAAATTAAACATAAGTGAAAAATATAAGTACCTTGAACATAAAGCCCCACCTAGATATATATCCTAATCTAACTCTTAACTACCATGTTTTTATGGCATTCACATCAGATATGATTAGGTTTTACAACCTTTAAAGCTTTCCCATGAACTTACATGTTGAATCAGATATTCCACTTGATCTACTAATATGGCATATTTTAGATTAAGGTTCAACACCTGTGGCACAACCCGGTGGGTTGGATTCAAAGAATCTTGACCTGAGCCCACTAATTCCCTTGATTTTTGATAACTCAGAGTGCATTCCATTCCCAAAACCCTTTTTAAGCTTTCAAAGCTTGAGCAACCACAGGTTCTTGAACATTGTTTTCCCCCTACAACTTCTCAACCACACCTTCAATGTGCGTGGGTTGTGGTACTAGTACTTCATCCATCTCTTGGTCCACAACCTAGTCATCAGGGACCACCAGCTCTACAATGTTCACCTGCACATCATTATAACTTGCTTTCTCCTCTTGAAACTGTTGTGCATCAGCTTTTAGTACATTTAAACTGCAACATATCCACTTCACTGCTAAACTCTCCAGCATCCTTCGGTTCCTCCTGTGGATTTTTCACCTAATGATTAGTTTGCAGATACTGCTCCCCTTTTTGCATGTCAATCTTCAAAGACTTGCTTTCCTCATCTATACCCTCCTTAAGGCCACATATCTGACACATGAGTTCCTCATTCTACTTTTGCAACTCTGAAAACCTGCTCAACCAGTTGTGCTTCATACTCAAACATAAACACTAACTGCAAAGAATGATATGGCTTGATAACCCATTGTTCAACTCTTTCTCTAATCTCCTTCCTTATTTTGTTGCCAACCTGAGTTAAAGTTTACTTCAAAACTCCCTAATCTACTCTAGTGATAAGAACTCCTTGAATATCCACTTCCTCCTACTCTAGAAGTAATCTTTTCTCCACTGTAAAGGCTCTATCCTCTGGATAAGTATTTGATTCTCAACCTGTAAGCCTACATTCTTTTCACATAAAACACTAAGCTTTGTGTGCATCCTGTCCTGCAATTCTGTAGTCCACTCTTTAAACAACTTTAGGGACATTTGATCTTTTAGTACCTGCTTTCAGAAAATCCTCCACTTGCAGCTTCCTACTTGCTTGTTCCTAAGCCATCTGGTCATGAAGCTAGACCAACTCTTCTTCCTTCTACTTCAGCAAAGTCCTGTATTGATACCTGCCCTTGTGACTAAAAACCTTGATTTTCCATAGTCAAATAGGCTATCTTCTTGTCTTGCTCCACTAAGAAATCATGAAGCCCTTTTCAAAGCTTTCAAAGAATTATGGAAATCACTCACTACAAATTCCTTCATGCTACCTGGTACAGGGGTACTACCAAAACTGCTACCTGCTCCACCCCTTGCACCTAATTCACCTGCCATGTTCATGTCTACATTGTAACTTCCTTGGCTATATCTAATACTGCCTGTCTTAGATATTCCAAAGTCTGGTTGTTTACCCACAGCAATAGAACTCTCCTACAAAACACCCTTCTTCCCATTGATCTTTAGTTGTTTTACCAAACTTCCCTAGAAATTTAAGCTCAACCCCTTCTTTAGGTCTTACTTCCAACAAATCATCCTTTACCACCACAACTTTCTCTGGTGTCAACAACACTTCCCTAGCTTTCTATCTAGTATACCCTGTTGCCAACAAGTCTTGAAAACTTGTCATCTTTTCATCATCTTACTCAAACCCCAGCTCTAGACCCTTTGATTCTAGACCCAACTTTCTCTTCTTACCTTTGCCATCACCGGCTAGAATCAATTGCTTCTTCCTATCCTCTTGAATTGGTGAATCAACTTCACCTTGCCCGACACTCAGTATCTGTTGCCCTTTTGAAAATAACATAGCCAAAAATGCTCCTAGTTTGGAATTAGTCTGGGTTTTTCTTTTGTCCTTCACCTCAACTTCCTGCATAATATGATAAAAAATGATAGTAGTCTAATTGACAAATCCGCCTTTCTCTGCATAGTGTAAAGGAGCATAGTTCTATTTACTCATTTAAACAAACTTCATAAGCTGAAACACCCTCTCCAAATACCATTTCATCTACGACTTACGGGGCTTCTCAACATTCCTTTACATATAGTAACCCTTGGTACCCCCTGGAGCACCAAACTCTTTCTTCTCATGATAGCATTACTACATATAGTAACCCCTAGTACCCCTTGGAGCACCAAACTCTTTCTTCTCATGATAGCATCTGAGCACTTGGTTACTGCCACATCCTCCGAAACGTGCAGCTTAAACACCTCCCCTATAAATTATGGAGTAAACTTTATGTCGGTCAACAGATGTCCCTCTGTTTTCCTCAACATCTCCAATTGCACCTTGGCATAGAAATTACATCTCCAACTATCACACGGCAAGTTAGCAAAATCCTATAAGCCTATTTTCCTCAACCATGCTTCATTCTCTTGAGCATCTAAATCTAGGTGCACTTTGAAATCAACAAAGGATCCATTAACGCAGCTAAAGAATTTGACAGATCGGCCTGACTGCGCATACCTGGCTCGCCTTCTGCTCCCATAGCCTCTTGCATGAAAGGGTATCATTTGGCTCCTTGTATAACAATAATGTCACTTGTTGAGGAGATCATCTTGGCGGCATTCCCTCAATCTGCTCCTCTAGCATAGCAAACTCTCTTCCCCTTACCTGCTCCATGCTCACCGTAGAGCATTAAGCTTTTCCAAATCACTAAACCACTTCATGCTTGCCACCATAGTCACAGGCTACTCCAGATGCTCCTTAAATACTAGCACCGGATTCAAAAGCTAGTGCAATGTCAATTGAATTGGAGCATGCATTAATGCTTCAAAACAGTTCATCATCAGACCCTCTTAAAGGTTCTTATTACATGACCAAAGTACATGGAGATTTGAATATTCCACAAATTGATTAATAAAGAAAATAAACCATAAACACCATAGCATAACTCAAGAGCATAAAAATCAAAGAACACAAGATTAGGTGAAATCTTGCCCCTTGACGTGTGTGGCTCTCTCCCACATGCGGTTTTTAAATCATAATTCATAAATTTATCCCTTGAAACCATAAATAGCATAGCTTTTCCAAAATTGGGCTTTTACAAAATTGAACCATAGTCCAATGCTTTTAAAGTATTTCGTCGAAAATAAACTTTGCCCAACATATGTATAATGGGCCAAACCATACAAAATGAAATATTTTGCACACATGTGCATGGCTAGATAATTCCATCCAATGTCCACCTTGGTTGTCCCGAGCTTATGATCTATACTCAAAAACAGTCCATAGTGTTGGATCATAATTACTTTGGATTCACTCATAAAAATAATAACAACAAGAGGTAAACATTATCTAGATTCACTCTTGATTATTCACTGCTATGTGAAACATAATTATTTGGATTCATTCTCACATTGGATTCACTCACAATGTCTTCACACCTGTCACAGAGTTGATTAGATTCACTCACAATTAACTCGCACATTAACACCACACGTCTCACACATGTTACCATTGATTGAGTTCACTCACAATCAACTTAGTTTGGGCATGTCTCACACGTGTTACCGTTGATTGGATTCACTCACAATCAACTTAGCTTGGATACCCAAGATATTCTTTTCACTTATTGGGTCACCCAACAATATAATCAATTAATTATTATAGCATCCCAATTGCTTGAACTGTCCTTAGTTGCATATTTAATTTTAGTAAGTGAAAAGAGTCAGGATAGAGTATCCGTTCATAGATAGAATCCCTCTCGACACTTAATTGTGATAAGTTATCCATTCATAAGTAAATATCACTAAAAGTGTCAATTGTGTGGACATTAAAAGAGTATCCTTCACGAAAACCAACACGAGTATCCTTCACAGATAACCCGTTAATTTTTCTTGGTATCAAGATGAAGATGATTGTAACAAATTGAAGTAATTTTGTGCATAATAAAATCTATGAGCTCAATGTGAAATGACAATAAGTGGCATATATCCTTCGGTGGATCAATCGAAAAACATATGTGCATCATTATTAATTCACTAAGATCTCAATAGTGAATGGTCTAATATGTATTTTTCTTTCACGTTTAGAAAGTACATTTCATACATATGTGCCTCATTATTAATTCACTAAGATCTCAATAGTGAATGGTCTAATATGTATTTTTCTTTCACGTTTAGAAAGTACATTTCAGTCATTGAAACTATTATGACGAATAATTTGAATTTAACTAAGCACTATTCTTTGATGATTTAGGAAATCAATAAACATACCCTAGAAAAAAATTATCCCCTCAATTCACATATGGACTTTGAGTTTCTTTTCATATTGAACAATGTTTAAGAATGAGTTTTAGGCTTACCTTGCTAGTTGTAGAAGTCATGATTTGGAGTACCCCCTTGATTTGGTCTTTTTATCTTCAATCACATTCAGGGCCGCAACTCGATTTTTTGTCTTCTCTAGGCCTTCTTTGTCACATCTATAGCATGTAATTACACAAGGCATTTGGTCTCCATTGTTACTCTTCTTTGCTGGTTTAGTTTACCTTCCATTCACTCGTGAACCATTGTCTGTTTGCTGCTTCACTTTTATGTTGAAATTTCTCTAAGGTTTGGAAAGAGGGCTAAATCAAGGAATGTGAGAATATGTCAATGTAGTTTCTCTCGAAAATCCATTCTTCTTCTCATAGTTTGTTGCTACTAGAGAAATGGTGTTGTTATGCGAATGAGGATGGAACATGTTGTTGAGATATCGAGCTCAACTAGTGCTACGGTACACATTGATGACCCGCCTGGGTGATAGCTTCCGCATCTATATCACTGGCATGGCTGGTGAGATTATGGGTGATATTGGCTAGTGGGATGATAGGCTGTGTGACAGCCATTTTGGATTACTAGAGACTGGCATAGTTATATCACCAGCTCATTTAGTCGAGTTCACATTATGGACTGACCCTTGTATGTTATAGTAGTTGAGTACTAACCCATATAGTGTGTACTCTTATCTTTATGTTATGTTGGTTGAATAGAGAAGAAGAAGATAGAAAAAAATTTGGCTATCCATCTCTCTCTTGCGTCTTGCTCTCTCTTGTGTATGTGTGTTTTCTTGCTAGGGTTTGAAGCTCCCCCACATTCTCTGTATGGTATTAGAGCCTGGTTTGTGTGAGAGCTAAGGAGGCAAGAACAAGCAAGGAAGGAAACAATACTACACGAGTAAGAGCACCATCATCTTTTTCCCCTTCTTGGTTTAGGTACATCACTCCCTCAGTAGCTCTGGGAGCTACACATCTCCGATTGAGGAGCTGTCTTTGCAGGAGCAGAGTTACAAGGTAGGTATACAGTCTTGTTGGACAAAGTTTTTTCAGGCAGATTTGCATTTCGGGTGCGTTACGGGCCCCGTTTCGTTACTGCTGCTGTAGGGTATTATCGGCAGTTTTCTGGAAGTTCTGGTAGAGAATTGTTTCTGGTTGAAATCTGGTTATTGCAGTGCAGCAGTGCATTTTGGAAGTGCAGATAGGGTTTGCACATGTATTGTTACTGGGTGTATGTACATGTACTCTAGTCACATTTGGTGACACATAGGTTGTGTTGAAGTACCGCGTGCTGCAGTAGTTATACAGGAGATACTGTAATATTATAGGTTGCACACAGAAGTTATTTGTTTGCTGGTTATTTGATTGCTGCAAGAAAACATGTCTGATAGAATTAATCAGATTGTTAGTTACAAGCTAGATAAGAATAACTTCCATTCCTGGAAGTTCAGAATGACCAATTTCCTAATGTGGGTAAAGGATTTTGGGATTATGTAGAAGGAGACAATGAGAAGCCTCCAGAGACATCTAAGTAGAATGCCACTCCTGCAGATATAAAGGCATTCAAGGATTGGAATCAGGGTGCAAGAAAAGTCATGTACTGGCTTTGAATTAGTGTCACATACATTATGATAGGACACATATAGGATGCAAACACTCTAATAGTTGCAAGGCAAAATCTGGTTCAAATGTTCCAAACTAACACAAAGACATGAAGTTGCATTTAAAGAAAGAGTTGCATACTGTGGAAAAGAAAAGCATGTCCATCAATGAATATGCTTTAAAGATCAAGGGCATTGTTGAATCCCTTGGGTATATCAATGTAATAGTGGAGGATGATGATTTGGTGAGTGTCTATCTCTGAATGGGCTTGGCAAAGAGTATAAGCCATTCAAGACCTCCATTGCAGTTAGGGAGAATATTCTCAACTTTCGGGACTTGATATCTATGCTAATCAAAGAAGAAAAGGCTTTAGGTGAGGATTCTTATTCACAAAGCAAGAACACATCGAAACAGGCCTTCTACTCTAAAACAGGTAGAGGCAGAGGTAGAGGCCGTGGTCGAGGCCAAGGTGGCGGCTGACAAGGAAATCAGAATTCTGGACAATAACAGTCCAATGATTCACAACAACAATCATACACATGTGGAAGAGGCTAGTCTAGAGGAAGGGGGACCCAAAGAGGCCGAGGTGGTTAGCAAAGAAATCAAAATGCAAATAGCATAGAGTGCTATTACTATGGCAAACCAGGACACATGGCAAAGGACTGCTACGAAAAGCAGGACATTAAAAGTGGGAAGTTGCAGTAAGGCAACTATGCATCATCTAACAAACATGGAGGTGATGACAGAAGTGAGCAGCTGTTTGTGATGCAACACATGCTTAGTTCCATAAAAACAGGGGATGTGTCAGGATCTCAAGATTTATGGTATGTGGATTCTGGCACCTCTAACCACATGGCCAGTCATGCTGAGTGGTTTAGAGATATGCAAAAAATGGAAAAACCAGGTTACGTAGAAATAGGTGATGATACTGCGCATCCCATTGTGCATGTTGGTAAAGTGCCATTGTCTATGCAGGATGGCAAAATGAAGTACTTGGTCGATGTACTTCATGTTCCGAATATTACAAAGAACCTGGTTTCTGCTGGGTAAATGGTTGAGAAGGGTCAACAAGTAAGGTTTAATCCTCAAGGATGTGTTGTGGAAGACTTCAAAAATAAGTGTCGCTTGGTTGCAAAGGGTAACAGAAATGGCAGGATGTTTACTTTGGATGTGAACATGCCTAAGATAAAGGCAGCCATGTTTGCGCATGGAATAGGTGTCATTACAGATATTGACATATGGCACAAGCACATTGGTCATGTGAATGTACAATGACTGAAGTCTATGTAGGCCCAATAAATATTATTGTAGGTTTGCAAAAGTTTAAGGTTGACGGTATGCATAAGGTATGTGAAGCATGCCAACTTGGTAAGCATGCCAAACATGCTTTCCCACATGAAAAGCATGTCAGTGCAAGGCCATTGGATGTCGTACATTCAGATGTATGGGGACCGATCGACCAAGACTGCAACAATTGCAGGTTGCAGGTACTATATTACATTCATTGATGACCACACTAGGAAAGTGTGGGTTTATTTCATGAAGGAGAAAAGTAAGGTGTTTGCTCAATTTCAGAGATTTAAAGCCTTGGTCGAGAAGAAAAAAGGCATGTAAATAAAATGCCTAAGATCAGATGGTGGGGAGGAAGAATATTTCTCCAGTGAGTTCAGCGATTTTCTGAGAAAGTAGGGAATCAAGAGGCAGTTTACGTGCAGGTACACTCCACAACATAATGGTGTTACAGAAAGGAAAAATAGGCACATTGCAGAAGTGGCACGTGCCTTGATGGTTGAAAAGAATATGCCACATTACTTTTGGGCAGAAGTGGTAGTAATTGCTGTGTACATTAGGAACACGACACTCACTGCAACTATTCATGGTATGACTCCTGAACAGAAGATTACAGGCATAAGACCGGATGTGTCTCACTTGAAAGTGTTTGGGTGTATTGCATATGTACATGTTTTTGATAAAATGAGAACAAAGTTGGATCCAAAGGCAGAGAAATGCATCTTCATTGGTTATGCTATGGAGCAAAAAGGTTATAAATGCTATAACCCTACTACTCATGAGATGCGAGTAAGCAGAGATATCTTCGATGAGATGAGTAGCTGGTATGCACTAGTAGTGAAGGCAACAGAAGATGCAGATGTAAGAAGTGCGGATGTTGCACCACATGTAGAGCAGCAATCACATAGGTGCTGAGTGGAGCTGTGGAGTCTTCGAGTAGTGGATCCAAAGTTAGCCCATGGTCAGGCAGGTTGAGGAATGATGCAAGTACACATGTATCACAGAAAGGGAAGGAAAAGGTAGATCAACCTTTTGTGCCTGATCTATCAATAGGTCACTCATATGTGGATGGTGACTCTAGTGGCTCTAAGTAGAGCCTTGATGAGGAGCTTGGCATTCTATATGTGGTTACTCCTGGTGTAAGGAGAACCAAGGCTGTTTTGAGGACACCCAGCAATGATCTAGGTGTACGCAGGTCTATGAGGGTTAGATACCCTGTTGACAGGTTGAGATATGATGGATATACAGCCCATCATTATGCTTACATGGTAAAAGCAATACAAGAGGTTGAGCCCACTTGCTTTGAGTAGGCAATTGGAAATAAGAAATGGGAAGATGCCATGGATGAGGAGATGGCAGCATTGGATGTAAATGCAACATGGGAGTTAGTGCCTTTGCCAAAGGAAAAGAAGGCAATTGGATGTAAGTGGGTGTATAAAGTCAAGCACAATGCTGATGGTTCAGTGAGCAGGTACAAGGCAAGATTGGTTGCCAAGGGCTATGCGCAGACTTATGGCATAGATTATGAGGAGACATTCAGCCCGGTTGCAAGAATGGCAACCATGAGAGCTGTCATTGTTGCTCTATGGCTGCAGCGAAAGGTTGGTCTTTACATCAAATGGATGTAAAGAATCCTTTCTTACATGGTAATTTGTAAGAAGAAGTGTACATGATGCAGCCACCAGGTTATGAGAGTGATGCTCATCCAAATTTTGTGTGCAGGTTATGCAAAGCCTTGTATGGCTTAAAGCAGGTACCCAGAGCATGGTCAAAAAAGATCGGGGAGTATCTTGTTACCATTGGATTTCAGATATCCAATGTAGATTTTTCACTATATGTGAAAAAGGTAGATAGAGAGATCGTGTGCTATTAGTCATCTATATGGATGACTTGATTATCACTGGTGATAGTGATGTAGACATACATGATGTCAGGATGCTTTTAAAGTAGAAGTTTGAGATGAAGGATTTGGGTGAGCTGCGGTATTTCTTGGGCATAGAGGTGGTGAGATCACCTCATGGCATTTTGCTATTGCAGAGGCAGTATGGCTTGGACATGTTGTCCAAGTATGGTATGATAGGTTATAAGCCTATTTTAGTGCCGTTGAGCAGAACACAAAGCTTTCCACATATACAGGTGAGCTTTTGGAGGACCCCACTACATACATGTGCATAGTGGGTAGTTTGATCTACATGACCGTTTTTACAAGGCCATACTTGAGCTATGATGTTGGACTTGTGAGTCAATTTATGCAGGCCCCTAGGAAGCCACACTTGGATGTGGCTAGACGGAGCCTAATCAACATCTGTATACCCATGCAACTGTATCTCTGTACTAGCCTTATAGAAAAGTCTATAATCAACTGTGGACTTTATGTACCTGAGATACAGTTGCATGGGTATACAGATGCTGATTGGGCTGGTAGTATTGCAGACAGGAGATCTACTAGTGATTTTATGTTCTCATTTGGGAGTGCTACTATGAGTTGGAGCAGTAAGAAGCAGCCAACAATTGCCTTGTCGAGTATAAAGGCACAGTACAGGGGTGCTGCTATGGCAGCTTATGAGGTAGCTTGGTTTTAGAAGCTACTTGTTGGTGACATGGGAGAGCCCATGGATAGGGCAATTGTCATATATTGTGACAACATGAGTAGCATATAGTTGGCCACCCAGTAACCCAGTATATCATGCTAGAACGAAGCACATTGAGGTGCATTATCACTTTGTGATGAGGGAGAAGGTTCTAGCAGGAGATGTAGATATGGTATATGTCAGCACATAGGATTAGGTGACTGATATCATGAAGGCATTGGGCAAAGAGAAGCTCCACAAGTTTAAGAGCTTACTTGGAGTGCAGTGTGTGGAGTTGAGCTCGAGGGAGAGTGTTGAGATATCGACCTTAACTAGTGCTACGGTGGACATTGATGACCTGCCTAGGTGATAGCTTCCGCATCTACACCACTGGCATGGTTGGTGAGATTATGGTGGGTGATATGCAGCCAGTGGGATGACAGGCTATGTGACAGCCATTTTGGATTACTAGAGACTGGCATAGTTATAGCACCAGCTCATTTAGTTGGGTTCACATTATGGACCAACCCTTGTATGTTGTAGTAGTTGTGAGTACTAACCCATATAGTGTGTACTCTTATCTTTATGTTATGTTGGTTGAATAGAGAAGAAGAAGATAGAAGAAAATTCAGCTATCCATCTCTCTCTTGTGTCTTGCTCTCTCTTGTGTGTGTGTGTGTGTTTGCGTACTAGGGTTTGAAGCTCTCCCTCTCCCCCAGATTCTCTTTACATGTTCACTTCTGCTCTAATGATCGGCTTCAGTGGGATGACAGGCTATGTGACAGCCATTTTGGATTACTAGAGACTGGCATAGTTATAGCACCAGCTCATTTAGTTGGGTTCACATTATGGACCAACCCTTGTATGTTGTAGTAGTTGTGAGTACTAACCCATATAGTGTGTACTCTTATCTTTATGTTATGTTGGTTGAATAGAGAAGAAGAAGATAGAAGAAAATTCAGCTATCCATCTCTCTCTTGTGTCTTGCTCTCTCTTGTGTGTGTGTGTGTTTGCGTACTAGGGTTTGAAGCTCTCCCTCTCCCCCAGATTCTCTTTACATGTTCACTTCTGCTCTAATGATCGGCTTCAATCTAGCTATAAACTTCCTCCTTTACTTTTTTTCATGCACTTTCTCTATAGCTTGAAGTTGTAATAAAGTTTGCCAAAATATGTCTAGATAAGATGACATGTTCTCCTTTTCCAACTGTCTAAAAACATCCCATTGTGCTATCTGGCTTTACTCTTGTATGACAGAGGTAAGAAATCCTTCTTGATTAACTTATGGAATTCTTTCCATGACTTTGTTTTGCGTTTGCCTTGTTTAATAACATTCCACAAAAGAGCCACACTACCTACATAATGATTAGTTGCACATTTAACCTTATCCTTCTCATAAACTTTCTCTCCAGAGAAAAGTTATCATCAAGTTGGCTTAACCATGTGAGTATGACGTGTGCATCCTTTTTGCCATCATAGTCCTAAAAAGTAAAAGCCTTCCTACTGATCTTACTTCCCTTCTTTGTTTCCTATGCTTAAAGAGTAGCATGTATTATCTTGCGTATGTGATCCCCCTCAAAATCTGAAGAATCGGATCCAGAAGATGACCTTCTTCTTTTCTTGTGTGAAATTCTTCTCTTTAATTATGCTCAATGGCGAGTTGAGCTTGAAGTGCACTTAATTGATCTTGGATAGTTGGTGGTAAAGGATAGGTTGCCATTGTAGAAGAACCAAGAAAAATAATACGGAAGTGCGAAAATAAAATAGAAAAAAAAAACAAGCTATCTGACTCCCGTGTATTCAAAAGAAGGCTTGTTGAAGTGCTTGAAGTCGATGGCGTCCAACGAACAATAAAAATAATAATCAAATAACGCCTTAAGGTTGATAATTCGAAAAGAAGCCCGAAATCCTTGTTTTTGTACCAGAATTTAAAAATTAGAGAGTTGAGAACAGAAAAAATTATGGCATGGAAACTCCCTTTATCTCCATCTTGAATTTGTAGAAAAACCTTTAAATTTGCTCCAAGCTAATAACCTTTGAGAAAAAATCAATTTCTTGATTTTTCTTCTTCAAGTCTCCATGACCCGAATTCAATACTTGAATTTGTCATGCTCTAATACGACTGTTTTACTGGACCAAGGTACATGGAGATTTGAATATTCCACAAATTGATTAATAAAGAAAATAAACTATAGACACCATAGCATAACTCAAGAGCAAAAAAATCAAAGAACATAAGATTGGGTGCAATCTTCCCCCCCAATGTGTGTGGCTCACGTGCAATATTTAAATCATATTTCATAAATTTAGCCCATTCAAGCCATAAATAGCATAGCTTTTTCAAAATTGGGCTTTTACAAAATTGAACCATAGTCCAATGTTTTTAAAGTATCTAATTGAAAATAAACTTTGCCCAACATATGTACAGTGGGCCAAACCATAAAAATTAATTATTTTGCACATATGTGCATGACTAGATAATTCTGTCTACCATCCACCTTCGTTGTTCCGAACTTATGATCTATACTCAAAGATAGTCCACAATGTTAGATCATGATTACTTTGGGTTCACTCACAAAAATAATAATGACAAGAGGTAAATATTATTTAGATTCACTCTCGATTATTCACTGCCATGTGAAACATAATTATTTGGATTCACACCCACATTGGATTCACTCACAATGTCTTCACACACATTGCACGTGTCATAGAGTTTATCGGATTTACTCACAATCAAACTCACACATTAACACCACACGTGTTACCGTTGATCAGATTCACTCACAATGGGCACGTCTCACATGTGTTACCATTGATTTGATTCACTCACAATCAACTTAGCTTGGACACCCAAGATATTATTTTCACTTGTTGGGTCACCCAACAATTTAATAAATAAATTACCCTAACATCCCTCTTGCTTGGGTTGCAACTGTCCTTAGTTGCATGTTTAATTTTAGCCAAGTGAAAAGAGTCATGATAGAGTATCTGTCTCACATATAGAATCCCTCTCAACACTTAATTGTTATAAGTTATCTGCTCAGATAAATATCACTAAAAGTACCCATCATAGGTATTAAAAGAGTATCCTTAATGAAAACCAACACAAGTATCCTTCATAGACAACCCATTAATTTTTCTTGGTATTGAGATGAAGATAATTGTAATAAATTGAAGTAATTTTGTGCATAATAAAATCTATGGGCTCAATGTGAAATGACAATAAGTGACATCATTGTTAGTTCATTGAGGTCTTAATAGTGAATGGTCTAATATGTATTTTTTCCATGTTTAGAAAGTACTTATCAATCATTGAAACTAGTATGACAAATAATTTGGATTTAACTAAGCACTATTCTTTGACTATTTAGGAAATCAATAAACATACCCTAGGAAAAATGTATCCTCAACTATGGACTCTAAATTTCTTTTCATATTGAACAATTTACAAGAATGAGTTTTAGACTTACCTTGCTAGTCGTAGAAGTCATGATTTGGAGTACCCCCTTAGTTTGGTTGGTCGATGTTATCTTTGTCTTCAATCACATTTAGGGCCGCAACTCGATTCTTTGTCTTCTATGGACACTCGTATGCATAATATCTTTCTTTGTCACATTTGTATCATGTAATCACAAGAGGCTTTTGGTCTCCATTGTTATTTTTCTTTGCTAGTTTGGTCTTCTTTCCATTCTCTTGTGAACCATTGTCCTTTTCGTTGCTTCACTTTTACGTTGAAATTTCTCTAAAGGTTTGGAAAGAGGGCTATATCGAGGAAACTGAGGAATGTGAGAATCTGCCGCCATTGTAGTTTCCCTCAAAAATCCATTCTTCTTCTCACAGTTTGTCACTAGAGAAATAGGGTTGCTAAGAGAATGAGGATGGAACATGTTCAGTTCCGCTTTAATGACCGGCTTCAATCCAGCTATAAATTTCCTCCTTTGCTCTTTTTTCACGCACTTTCTCTATATCTTAAAGTTGTAATAAAGGTTGCCAAAATCTATCAAGATAAGATGACATGTTTTGCAACTGTCTAAAAATATCCCATTGTTGTCTGGATTTACTCTTGTATAACGGAGGTAAGAAATCCTTCTTAATCAGCTATTGCTGGATTTGTTTCCATGACTTTGGTTTGCGTTTGCCCTATCTAATAACATTCCATCAAAGAGCTGCACTACCTCAATGATTAGTAGCACATTTAACCTTATCCTTGTCAGAAAATTTATCTCCAGAAATGTAATCATCAAGTTGGCTCAACCATGCGAGTATGATGTGTGCATCCTTTTTGCCATCATAATCTTGAAAAGTAAAAGCCTTTTTATTGATCTTGCTTCCCTTTTCGTTTGATGTGCTTGAAGAGTAGCATGTATTGTCTTGCATATGCGATCCCCCTTAGAATCAGATCTGGAAGACGACCTTCTTCTGTTCTTGCGTGAAATTCTTCTCTCAAGTTCTTCTCTTTGATTACATGCAGTGGCAAGTTGAGGTTGAAGTGCATTTAATTGATCTTGGATAGTTGGCAGTAGAGGATAAGTTGCCATTGTAGAAGAATCAAGTAAAATAATATGAAAGTGCATAAATAAAATAGAAAAAAAAACAAGCTATCTGACTCATGTGTATTCAAAAGAAGGATTGTTGAAGCGCTCGAAGTCGATGGCATCTAACAAACAATAAGAAGGATTGTTGAAGCGCTCGAAGTCGATGGCATCTAACAAACAATAAGAATAATAATCCAATAATGCCTTGATGCCGACAATTCGGAAAGAAGCCCGGAATACTTGTTTTTGTACCAAAATTAAAAAATTGTGGAGAGTCGAGAATGAAGAAAAATTTATGGCATGGAAACTCCCTCTATCTCCAGCTTTGACTAGAAAAAAAAATTGAATTTTTGAAGCTCTCTAGAATCTTTGCTGTGTAGGCTTTTTATAGATTCTCCACTTCTCGTGCGTGCAAGGTATTTTAAATTTGTAGAAAAACCTTTAAATTTGATCCAAGCCAATAACCTTTGAGAAAAAATCAATTTCTTGATTTTTCTTCTTCAAGTTCAAGTCTCCATGACCCAAATTCAATACTTGAATTTATCGTGCTCTAAGACCACTATTATAGGACCAAGGTACGTGGAGATTTGAATATCTCACAAATTGATTAATAAAGAAAATAAACCATAGACACCATAGCAAAACTCAAGGGCATAAAAATCTAAGAACACAAGATTGGGTATAATCTTCCCCCCCGACATGTGTGGCTCTTCTCCCACACATGGTATTTAAATCATATTTCATAAATTTAGCACTTGGAGCCATAAATAGCATAGCTTTTCCAAAATTGGCTTTTACAAAATTGAACCATAGTCCAATGCTTTTAAAGTATCTCATCAAAAAACAACTTTGCCTAACATATGTACAATGGGCCAAACCATAAAAAATTAATTATTTTACACACATGTGCACGGCTAGATAATTCCATCCAATGTCCACCTTCGTTGTCCTGAACTTATGATCTATACTCAAAGACAGTCCACAATGTTAGATCACAATTACTTTAGATTCACTCACAAAAACAATAATGACAAGAGGTAAACATTATCTAGATTCACTCTCAATTATTCATTGTTATGTGAAACATCATTAAATGGATTCACTCACAATGTCTTCACACGCGTCGTATGTGTCACATAGTTGATTGGATCAAATTTGCACATTAACACCACACATCTTACACGTGTTACTGTTGATCGGATTCACCACCACAATCAACTTAGTTTGGGCACGTCTCACACGTGTTATCATTGATTGGATTCACTCACAATCAACTTAGCTTGGATACCTAAGATATTCTTTTCACTTGTTGAGTCACCCAACAATTTAATAAATTAATTACCGTAACGATTCCTCTGTATCCAAATCTGTTCGCCTTTCCCTATATTCTTTGACAACCCAATACTAGTCTGCCCTAGTTCCTGAACATAATTTTCCTGATTATTAGGTATTAAGTGTTTCTACACCCGACCTATTTATTTGGTTACATGCCTTCTGATGTCTTCCTGCTCATCCCATTTAATGGTCCCTTTACCTTTTTCCTTTACCCTGGTAATTGCCAACGCTTGCACTTCTTCTTCACTTCCATCACAATCCTCAATCTGAATGCAAAATCAGATTCCACTTCCAATTCATTAGAAATTTGGTAGACCTAATTGACTTGGGGATGCACCTGCTACTCTCCTATGGGTTCTTGTACTTCCACCTCTGTTGGCAGCCTTTGTATCCCCTTGCTTTACTGCTAACTCCACCAAAATTGCATTGGCTTGTGTTGGTGGTTGCCTTATCTTTGGCATGGTGATGTTTTCGGAGAAAGTACTGCAAATAGGTGCGAGAGTTGTGCACACGAGGGTAGATTGTGAATATGAATTTTTAGAATCCTTGTGTCCTTTGTTGCGATGTTTTCTCCTTTTTGCTTCCTTTTTTGGGGCGTTTTCATTTTGAGCTTCTTGCTTTTTGATGTGATGTGACCCTTGATTCATATCATGGTTGTCATCTCGGCTTAATGGAATTAAAGCATTCTCACTGTCTTCCTATCTTACCATTGTGAGTAGGGTTTTAATGATGTTGTGACACCTATCCTCCATGCAGTTGCTTGTGCCGTCATCGTGGCCTTTTGAGTTTTTGACATGGATTGGTCCCACTTGTGAATTGTGGTGTAAGCATAGACAAAGGAGAGGTAGACTTGTAGTCAGATACCCAAAAACTGATCCTGTCTTCTTTTGCCCATGTGCTTTTTATGTTTTTATGTATATTTAAGTGCTCTTAGTAGCAGATTTTCATGAAGTACAAGAATTGAGTCATATAGACTCTTATTAAACTGCTATGTGTTGAAGTAGCCACTTGTTGGTGAGGATTGAAAGAATTATGCGTTGACTTGCGAGGCTAATATAGATATCTTCACTAAGGATTGAAGATCATTGATTTGTGAAGATGGTGGCATCATTTGGAGAGGTGTGTAATTTGAAGAAAAATTCCAGGTGATGGGTTGTACCATTGGCCAGGCTGCAAGCATACAACCAGGGAAGCAAGCTCAAACAGAATGCAAAAGGCTACCACTAGTACCAACTGGGAACAGGAATAGAAGGTATGGCGTTGCCATTTGTTGACAACACACATGCTGCATGATAGGAACGCTAGCCTATGGAAGCAGCTCTAGAAGAGGCCAATGCACGAACACAAAGTGTGAAAGATACTTTGGCGGGCAGCAGAGGAAACTCATAAAGAAGTAATCATAAAGAGTTTACAGGCTGCAGACGAACAGGAAACAAGATACAGCACATTGGAGAGCAATAACTTAGTTTTGAGTCAAACCATTGTACAAAAAATAAATGAGAATGATTGACTTGAATGTAAGAAGGTTGGAGCAAGCAAAGGAGCAAATACAAAAGGACTCGATAGCTCACACACAGAGCCTAACAACTAGGCATGCCAAGGAAATGCAAGAGTATCAGGAGAGCGCAAAGCGTAATGAGGATATGCTTCGACAACAAATAGAGCTCCTCACAACCAACCTCAAAGAAGAACAAGAAAGAGTACAAGGATTGCAACAAGAACGAGAGTAGGTTAACAAAGCGCATGCGAAAAAACTCAACGCTCTCAATGAAATAATCAATCCAACAAACCGAGACGCAAAGAAGCCAAGAGACAATATCACAACTAGAAAACCAATTACAGGATGCACAAAGATTGGCAACACAATAGGTAACCCAAATTACTGAAGCCAATCAAAGAGAAGCTACTGCCAGAAGAGCACAAGAAGTGGCAACAAGAAGATTCAAAGCGCTGGATGCTGAACGGATGATAAGAGAAATAGCCATTTCTATAGAGCTCAGCAATGCTGATATCCGCGTGCAAGAACTGGCCTGCCAACTGGCTACACAAGAAAGGAGTCAAAGAAGGCCAGAGCCCATAGATGACTTACGTACCCTCCTTGAGCACGCCTCGGAATTGGGACAATTACTGCCAGTAACTCCTCGGGCCCCTTCTCAAACTCTTACCTTGTTTTTGTCTACACTAACACTCTCATTACTTCAATATGACATTAACTTAGCTGAAGATATAGGTTTAGGAGAATTAACCCTTATTAAATAAAATACCGAGCGAGATGCTGACCCAACCATCATTATCGGCATTTTGAGGGGGGATTTGATATTAACTAACCCACAAGATATCTTCTTTTATCCTTTGCATCCAATAGTCCTCAACCTCCATAGTTGGTGTCGTGTCTTACAAAATTTAGAAATTCTAGACAACAGGGTCGACAAACTTGACCTATTTGTTCTAGATGACATACCAACAATACCAGCCAACTATAAGGTTGTGGCTAATACTTATCAATGGGTAATCACGGGTGGTTAGAAGTATATAATGCTCACCAACGTTTAAATTTTTGTGAGCCTACCTTATATTACCCAGTGGGCATCCTTAAGCTATATACTAATATCCATAAGCATTTAGAAGCTATGCTAACAACGTAAGCAATAATTTTGATGCAACTCACATAAATTACCCAGATGTGGATAACGAAGAAATCCCTGAAATTCAAACCTTTTTCCAAGCTCATAAACCTAGCAACCCACCCCCTAGTTCGGGTCACCCCATGAGGATGAGGGTCCATCTTCTTTTTTCAAAAACACCTACCCTGTGTATATTAATATCGCCAGTAGGCTTCTTGATCCCTATCCAAGCACGCCTCCTACTACATCTTCACAAGCTAGATGTATCTACTCTTCCTTCTTGCCACCAGAATTAGAATTTCCCACTAACACTCTCGCCCCCGAGGAGATATTGGCACCTGTTCTATCTCCACCAAGGCAACCTCAAGAGGTACGTAATCTGCCTCCAGTTGATAATGTTACACCTTACACACTGACAATAATGTTTTGGATTTTGTGACAGTTGCAGAATATGAAGAGTTCATACAACAAGGCAATCCAATGTTAAAGCCAGAGCTTATGTTTAAGGCGCTGATGTAGATTACCTCGTTCGATCCTACCAGCAAGATTCTTCCAGAGGCATATTCTGCAGTCACCCCCACAAATTCAAATCTCAGCTTTTTTCATCCAGTGGTGGTCAGGCCACAACAAGTAAAAAGAAAGTCACCGAGTTTCACTATTTTGCGTCGATTTGAGGTAATCTTGAGCTGATTTATGGGCTCCATCCAAAGCTACTTAACATGTACAGACACCCCATGGTAAAAGCCCCTTCAATCTCTTCTTCCTCCAACTCAATTTGAGCCTCTAAATTTGAAACCTATTAATCACTTGTTTAAGCCTCTAATTATCATTACTAAGGTGTGATTAGCAAAATTTAGGTTTACAATGCAAGTTGTAAGAGAAAACACTATTGAGTAGTACTCAATAAGACCCCTTATTAAGCACGGAGAATGTAGAGATTGTCACTAAGTTCAATAGGGATGGTTTTTTTACATGGTAAAGCAAGACCATGTACTTACTTCTATGTACATGGTTTTTTTACATGGTAAAGCAAGAACATGTACTTACTTCTATGTAAGGGCCTTTGGCATCTAACCGAGGATGAACAAGTGGAGGTTAAGCCACTTCAAAACAACAAAGCATTAGTCATTATTACTCAAAACCATAGTGATGATGTGATGAGTCACATTGTTGGCAGCAAAGGATGCCAAATTGGCATGGCGGGAGCAACTTAACAAGATTTTTGACACCGACTCAAAGAGCGCAAAGATCAACCTTCTCATGCAGTTTTACAAGCTTGACAAGAAGGATACCAAAACCATGGCACAACACTCAAAGTTATTAAGCAACAACTTAGTGTTTTGAAGAAGATAAACCTATTATTGCATTGCTAAAGAGTGTTGACAAAGAACCATATGAATCACTGTTTTTGCTACACTAAAAAATGTGCCCAACACTAAAATTAAAGACATTGAATCATCTTTTCTTGAACATGAATTAAAATTCAAGGATAAAGAACTATTCAAATCACATTCAAGTGAGCAAGCACTCTATGAAAAAGGGTGGGAGATTTCAAAGGATAAATTAAACAACGTCTCAACTTCCAAGATGCTATCATTGTGGAAAACTTGGTCACACAAAGAATATATATCACAATAAAGATAAACCAAAGCTTGTTTGTGATTACTGTGGAAAAATTGGTCACCTAGAAGAAGATTGCTATCACAAAAAGAAGCATGTAAACTACATCGAGGTCAAAGATGCGCTCCAACAGAGCAGAAGACACATTCTTCTAGAGAAAGAACCATTGTATTCTTCACCCCTTGTTGTCTTTACAAAAAGTGTGATGTAACTAGCCTCTTAAGGAATATGATGCACTCAAGCTAAAATACATAGCCAAAGTAGCTATAGTGCCAAAGTAGCACAAGGGCCAAAGTAGCCTAGCACAAGGGGAGAGAGAGAGGAAGAGTAAAAGCCTAAAAATTATACCCAATCTAGCATCAAGGGGGGTGTTGTGATGAGTGATGCTAGAGTGCCGTCACCTAGTCAAAGTTATCCCACATGAGCTCTCAAAGCCTTGTTGTACCTCCCTCGTATAAAAGAGGTGTTATGGCTCACCCGAACCCTCCTTGAAACACATCCAATAAGAGATTACCTGGTGAACCACAACTGTCGTGAGGATCTTTCCAATGGTCGAGCTCGTAACCCTTGAGGTCTCCAATCTCTACAACTCCTTGATGAGAAGCAATTCCACCGCGTCTCCCGTGAGCGTTGTCACACTGCCACATTGCACTACAGGTCCTCGTCACTCCTCTCACCTCACTTCACTCACACACACTCACTAGCATGCATTAGGGAGAGAGATTAGCAAGAGCAAGACTCAATTGCACAATGGGAGAGTATGTTGTATTATGAGAGATATTCACTTATATACATGGCCATAAGTGTTTACACTCACTTAAACTATGGCCGGCCGGGAATTTTAGGCTCATAAGAGGCCTAATGCTATTACAATAACTACTCTCATAATATATCCATGAAGTACATCACTTAGGACTTCATCCTATCTTGCTACCACACGTGCTTGAAGCGGGAATCACCATAAATACTCCGTGACACCATCACGGGCGCCCGTCCAAGTTGTAGCTTTGGACACTATGGCTTCATATCTTGAATGTATGACCATTTGGTGTATCTACCAGTGACTCCTTAATGTAAGATAATGGCGGTAGCTCTTGTTAATCCTAGAATTGGATTAACATTCCCCCCTTCCTAATGGTGATCACGTCCGTGATCATGTTGAAGACCTTTGTGTGGGGAGAATGAACAAGCTTTGGCGATGGCGTTGATGTTTAAGTGACGTTCAATACTCTTTGTTCCTCTAGAAGGAATAAGAAAAGCTAGTTAATTAACGACTAAGTTAGTGGTGTATTGGGAATTCCTAACGGGGTGGGGAGTGGGGTTTTGTGCGAATGATTGAATTTTTTTTATTTGTGTGAGCCCTTTTTTTTTGCTCAATTTGTTTTTGGCAAACAATCATTGGCAAGGTTACATGTGATTTTTGTTAGTGGGGACACTAAGAGATATTAATAATGGGAGAGAAGAGAGAGAAGGATCTGGAGGAATGTAGACTTAATCAGAACGAGATGGTAATTCTCAATTCATCATTTGATTCATTGAAGCGACATTCATCATTTGAAGTAATTGGCCTGTGATGATGTCCCTTTGTGTGGCAGGATTCTTGTCAAATATTGTTGAGTAGGACCTGATCCTGTCTTCTTCTGTCTATGTGCTTTTTATGTTTTTATGCATATGTAAGTGCTCTTATGAAGCGGATTTACATGAAGTAAAAGAATTGAGTCATATAGACTCTTATTGAACTGCCCTGTGTTGAAGTAGCCACTTGTTGGTGAGGATTGAAAGAATTACGTTGACTTGCAAGGCTAATATAGATATCTTCACTAAGGATTGAAGATTATTGATTTGTGAAGATGGTGGCGTCTTTTGGAGAGGTTTGTAATTTGAAGGAAAATTTCGGTGATGGGTTGTATCATTGTCCAGGCTTTCGCCAACCATGGCCCCCCCCATCTAGGTGTTCGATTTTGGCAACCATATGATGGAATTACCATCGTAGTATCCTTGTTGTTGAAGTACATGCACAGGCACCCATCTAAACATTGTAATTTGGTGGCCGATGTGCTTGGTGTTGAGGCTTTTCTCTTTGTGCAAGCTTAGGGGACTTTGTGATGCGCTTGGGGACCCAAACTTTGGAATTTCTTTGGTAGTACCCTTGTGCTTGCAGCAGTGTTTTTGGTACCCACACTTGTTGCATTGGTGGAGTTCTTTGAGGAACTTGCATAGGCTTTTGTGGACGGTGTTGTGGAGTACTTTTCTTTTTCCTGGGCTTTCGAGTGATGCGTTGAGGAATAGGTTTTAACTGTCGAGGTACCCAAATTTGATTGGCATCTTCATAGTAGCCTTGAGCTATAAGTAGCTACTTCTCCACCCACATTTTGATACTATTTAAGATACCTTGATTGTGGTTGTCGTGGTGGAGTTTTCTTTTGGGTTGATGTGGAAGGTTTCCCTCCTTGACTTAAGTTGACGCTGAGGCTTGTGGGTTTGAGACTCTTGGGCAGTGTTGATGATAATGAGGCTAGAGTCTCTTGTGGAATGGTTATCAACGAGGCCTTTGAGCATGTGGTTGTCTCCTTTGGTGAGGTTTGTCGATGAAGATGCATAGGCTCCGGGGTCTTTCATTTGATTTCCTTGTTAGAGATAGATTGTTTGGCTCTGGGAACTACTTCAGGAATAGCTGCTGATTGCGAGGTTTTGGCATCGAATTTCGTAGGTGAGGATGGGGTTAAAGGAGTAGATGCTTTATCGGAGTCGGTTGTTGACGCAGATGGTAGATCATTGTGTATAGGGACTTTTGTGGAAGAGGCTTGTATCCTTTTGTGTTCAGCATCATAGATATCCATTAAAGTTGGATCCTTTTCCTTGCAGTATGGTATTGTTAACTTTTTGTAGTTGACCATCATGATGACTCTATCGTTAGTAAAGCACAGTGGTGCTTGGGCATAGTAACAGTCCATTTATGCCCCAAGATCAAATCTACTTCCAACACATACTCGACCACAAAAAACTTGCAAGTGAGGGGGTTAGTTTCAATATACATTGTATGTTCAAAGTACCCCAAACATGGCATGTTCAAGTCTTGTGTAAAGTGTATTCTTTCAGGATGTGCCATGACACCCAAGTGTCTATTGCCAGGATGTTCTGACTAGCTCGATGGCTAATCAATGCGCATTTGCGCTGCATGTAGAGAAATCCAACCATACCATGATAGAATCTTCCAAAGGAACCATGGGTGTTTCGGTTATTGTTTTAGCTTTAGATCCTGTTTTTGTTTCATATTCCCACTCACTTTCATCCTCTGTTTGGGTCTCAACTTTTTCAAGAGTACCCAATGTGTACACTGGCACACTTGGCTCTCTGACAATTCTTAATGAGGTCTATTTGGAAACTTGCGAATCCTCACAATCCTGTATTATGGAGTTCTTTATGTCTTGGTATAACTCAGGTTGAGCCATCAAAGGTGCAAGTGTTGATGTGATGCTGGCTTTATCATGAGAGAAGAGCATTCCTCCAAATGAGGTTTTGAGAGACTGTTTTAATCTCGTAAGGGAATTATTGAATTCCTCACGTGCTCTCAAGCATGTAATTCATACAATCTGTTTCAAATGACTCTTCTGTAAAGAGTATGTCTTCCTCTTGAAAGGGGAAGCGGTACTCCTTTGTGCTTTGTATCTTGGTTACTCTTTTAGGATTGGCATTATGAGGCTCAATCACAACCGGTGACCCTGTATGACATTCAACCAAGCTAAGCATGCTCTCCTGATCTTGCTTTTTGCGTTCCGCATATGTCATGTGATCATTATTATCCATTTGGGGTGGTTGGGTGGGTTCTAGTTTCTTGATTGGTCTATGTGGTGCACTGAGCAAAGAGTAAGAACTTGTTTCATCTTCTCTTAGTGATGTACTAGAACTTGTTTCATTCTTTGACTTTCTTTGGTTTGTCAGTTTTTCATTATGTTTACCCATGCAACGAGATCGAATTTTCTTTTGGGTTTTTGTATCCTGTGTCATATATCATGTGTCGCATATATGGGTGCTAAGGTTTGTGTGGTGGTCTTTGAGGTGGATGCTTCTGCATCATGTATAGCTTTTGGCTCTTTCGTGTTTATGTCCTCTACAGGCTCCCTTTCCCTGTCTTTTAATTCGACCTTGGTTTTGATAGTTTGTTGTTGTTTGTTTTTCTTGGTTTTAGAAGGTTTTATTTTCTCTTTTAGGTTTTGTTTTGAAGCATGTTCTTCTACCCATGTTGAGGTATTGTCTTTTGTGTTCCTTTTAACTGTTTCTCGTGCCTTGCCTTGTAAGTGTGTAAGCACATTCAAGGGCATCGTGGACAATTGCCCATTTTGTACACTTAAGATGTTAAGAGTTGTATTTTGTGAGAAGTTCCATTGAAACAACTCATCTTGGGAAATCTTGGAACATGTGATCAATGCCACATCATTCACACATTGGTCGCTCGCGGCAAGGTGTCAGTGACTATGGGCATGGAAGTATTCCAAACTATGCAGTTTACAACCTTGTGAGGTCCACGACATTAAAAACACTAAAGTGTTTGATTAACTGCCTCTTGAGCAGTTTCTACCCTTTGGACTGTTTCTGTTTGGTGCACGGGAGATGAAGGTTTTGAGTCCATTGTGGATGAAGCAGGACATTTTTTAGTATCTTAGTCAAAGGTTTTACAATATATGCAGTATAGAAGAACAGGTGCCTTGTATGCACAATGAGGATTGGGATGGTCGTAGTGATTGCATTCAACACAAGGCATCTCATTCCTCACTTTTAGAGGCATTAAGGATGTCTAGGTTTGAAGATTTTTATCCTCTCTTAGAGATGTTGGCTGTAAGGTTTCAAGCAAGGCTATATAAAATTTTGGGAATGTCAATTCCGAGATTGATCTTTCTTTTGCCATTGCTTCACTTGGTTTAGATGAGGAACACCTCGTAGCATGCTCATCTTCTAGCATGTTGTCATCTAAACGTATTGCTTCTTTGCAACATTGATCGAATGTTTCCAAATTGGATATAATGATCAAGTTGTGTAAGCTATTATTCTTTAAGCCCATCATGAAACATCTCCTCAATTGAACATCGTTTAATTTTTCCCATGACTCACAACGTGAGTCCAAGAGTTTTATCCTAAGTACAAAATCTCTAATGGATTCATTTGGTTGACACTCAATTGAATAGAGTTTTGTTACTGCACTCCACCGATCACCTTGTCTGGAAAAGCCATGTATAAAGGCTGATTTCAAGGTTTTGAAGTTGGTCCTTGATCGCCGGTATCAATGCGATGAACCATCGACTAGCTTTTCCCTTTAAACATAAGTTCAACGCATGTACCTTAGTGGGGCAGTTGGGATTTCCAAAGGCTTCATATCTTTGTTCAACGCATGTACCTTAGTGGGGCAGTTGGGATTTCCAAAGGCTTCACATCTTTGTTCAAACATTTGAATGAATTGAACAGGGTCTGTTGTTCAAACATTTGAATGAATTGAACAGGGTCTGTTGTTCCGTCATCTTTGTTCAAACATTTGAATGAATTGAACAGGGTCTGTTGTTCCGTCATATTTGCCCATAATTTTGGAAATTTGTACGACCGTATTTTTGTATGAGTCAGTGAGGTCGTATGTGAGTGCTCTTGTTGGAAGAGACTCAGTGAGTCCTTGGGCCACCCCCCTTCCTAGACTAGTCAGTATGTCCAAGGTGTAGGCATTTAGGAAGGGGTTGGTATTATAGGATTTGCGGGAATGTTAGAGAAGGGACCAAAGCCCGGTGGAATCAAAGTAACAGGGGGTGTAAAACCCGATGACACACTTGTTATATGTATGGCCAATGGCATTGGGAGGTGAATTTGTGGCATAGATCTCAATGGCTCAAAGATGTCATTCATTGGGTTCAATGCTTGTGTGATCCCTGGCAATCCCTCTATTGTGGCCATGTCAAATTGCCTAAATGCTCCTTAATGAGCAATTACAGTTTTTTTATAAAGGCTTTTTATACTTTCCCATAGCCCGTTACAGACTCAAGAGGCTTGGCGTACTCTTCGCTGGATCAAACGGGTGTCCATTTGCCCTTATTAACTTAGGTGCTATACGCACGTGAATCTGAGATATTTTTCTGAAAAAAGCATATACTAGGAACTTCCCAGATGGAAGACGAGGTCCTAAAACCTATTTTCCATCATTGTCTCAAGACAGAAAAATTTTATGAGAAATTTTTCCCTGTTTCACAGCATGTTTTTAAGAGTTTCAAAAAGAATTTTGTGAAAAAGTCTTTACAAGGGAGTTATAGTATCTTTGGAGTACTACAACTTTGTTTCCCTGAGTCGTTCGTGATTTTGTCGTTTAGACCCTCTAAAAGTAGCTCTAAAAGTAGCTCTAATATGGCTCGTCATCGTTTTCACACTAATTTTTACGATTTTTCGTGGTTTTTGGGCTGTTTTTTGTCTTGATTTTTGGGTCGAATTTTGAGGCTGCTGGTCGGAGTCCAAAATGGTCGATTTTGACTTCGGACACCCAAATCCAAAGTCGAAGAGCTCAATGTCAGCTTTCCAATGAGCCCTAGAGCGCCTTCATTGGATATACGGTTTAGTAGATATGGGTCTCCAAACAGGAGGTATTTTCTAGAGTTTTTTTTGGGCCAACGGACCCCTTTTCACATCGACGGACATCACGAGTTTTATAAATTTTAATTTTTTACTTAAATTTTATATTTTATATTTTTTTCGTGAACTCTAGTTCCTTGAAATTGTAGAATATTAAATTCATTTTTTTTCATGTCTGACTTTTCACGACCTGAACTTTCACGGTTCACGGCCTGAACTTTCATGGCTCACGGCCTGAACTTTCACGGCTCACACCCTGAACTTTCACGGTTCACGGCCTAAACTTTCACGGAATTTATTTATTATTATTATTATTTATTTTGGAGTTTAGTGAAAAATACGAATTTTTCTTTTTTGGGGGAGGAATATTTTTTGAATTTAAAATGAAAGGGGTATGGGCATTTTTCCAAAAAGGTAAGTGAGAATCAAAAAAGTCAACTTTTTAATGACACCCCTTACACCCCTCACATAAATGACCCCCAAAATGGACAATTTTGACAACTCATGAGCATCTACTCATTGAATGCTCATTAGCCATAATGAGTTATGAGTGATTAAGGATTAATTCAAGATCAATCCTTTCACTGATCCCTCTTTTACACTAATCATATCCCACTAATCCCTAATTAATTCACACAATTGAGCACATCATTGGATAGCAAGGGAATGCTAATCTTTGTGCATCAACAATTGCGTACATTAATCTAAAATAGGAGAATAATTAGACTCTTAATTATGGTCTCCTCTTTTAAGGTAAAACTAAGCAAAAAGAGTCAAATTTCTCCAATTGATGAAAAATTGATGTGATTAGGTATTTTGATGCATCTAGATACTCTCAAAACACTCAAAAACTCCAATTTTGACTACTCGTATGATCAATTTTGACCCCAATTAACACATTTAGATCCCAATTAACACATTTTCTAATTTTTGGGCCTTTTGGACAAGATTAATCACCCTTAATGACAAAAACCAGTCCATTAAGAGAAATTAATCACCCTTAATGACAAAAACCAGTCCATTAAGAGAAATTAATCAAATTCAAGGATTTTTTGATGGTTTTAAGAATTTTTTTGAAAGATTAAGCTAATCCTAATGCTTGCTAACACTCTAATGCAAACAATTTCAACAAAAAACACACAATTAAACTAAAATTAAGATTTATGTTTAAACTAAAGAGAGCTAACATTCACTAAGAAATGCATTCTCTTGCATTGTTTGATGCAATGGATGCAAACTAAGCCTAATACAAACTATGTGCAAGTCCTAAGAACATGAAAAACCATAAAAACAACAACGAAATCAACAAATTAATCTAAAAATTAAACAAAAAGCATTCTTTTCAAAAAACAAAAAAGAGAGCTATTCTACACCAAATCTCACACAAATCACCATCAAATCCACATCTTTTTCATGGGAAACCATTAATCAAGATAATGGGCAATGGGTTATGCGTAGATTAGAGACAAAACGATGGAAAAAGCCAAGGGATGGCTCCTCGACAGCGATGCCAAAAATGTTTTGGCTCACCCTAACCCTCCTTGAAACACATACAAAAAGAGATTACCTGGTGAACTGCAAACTGTCAAGCTTTACAACTCCTTAAGAAACAATTCCACCGTGCCTCCCGACACGACGAGCGGTCACACCACCACGCCGCACTACGGGTCCTCGTCCCTCCTCTCAGTTCACTTCACTCACACACACTCACTAGCATGCATTAGGGAGAGAGATTAGCAAGAGGATTAGCAAGATCAAGACTCAAATGCACAATGGGAGAGTATGTTGTATTATGAGAGAAATTCACTTATATACATGGCCATAAGTGTTCACACTCACTTAAACTATGGCCGACCGGGAACTTTAGGCTCATAAGAGGCCTAATGCTATTACAATGACTACTCTCATAATATATCTATGAAGTACGTCACTTAGGACTTCATCCTATCTTACTACCACACGCTCTTGAAGCGGGAATCACCATAAATACTCCGTGGTGACACCATTTACGGGCGCCCGTCCAAGTTGTAGCTTTGGACACTATGGCTTCATATCTTGAATGCATGACCCTTTGGTGTATCTACTGTGACTCCTCGATGTAAGATAATGGCGGTAGCTCTTGTTAATCCTAGAATTAGATTAACAAGGGGTCACTTTCAAGCAATGAAATCAAGCAAGCCCTCAAGCCTCTTAATTTCAAGCAATGAAATCAAGCAAGCTCTCAAGCCTCTTTATGAGTATAAGTCTTAATCTTCTAACCTAATTGTGCTTGAGTCTAAAGTTTGATTAGTTTAGTTTATTCATCATTATGATTGTTCTTAGGTATCATCCACCCTAGCTTAGCTTAGCACTAATCACATGTACTTAGTATATGATTAATTCATCATTATGAGTGTTCTTAGGTATCATCCACCCTAGCTTAGCTTAGCACTAATCACATGTACTTCCCATCACCATCTCCTTGGGAGCTTGGATCCTTAAGTTCTAACAATGACAATGTAAGAGAGCTGCCACAACACACACCAAATTTTCGTTAGATGGGGGAACCTTTAAATAGGTTGAGGTATATCATCATTAGCCCATGGATTAGCTTAATCCTCACCTATGCATGCCTTAAATCATGTCTCTTGATTATTATAGGTATACCTCCCCTTAATTATCCTAGGTCTACCTTCCCTTGTCATTCAATGTTGATTGAATAAGCCTCCCCTTGATTATTCTAGGTCTACCTCCCCTTTATTATTCTAGGTCTACCTTCCCTTGATTTGAGTCTCATTCAATGTTCAACATTCAATGTTCATTGAAGAATTTTATGCACTCCTCACCTAAACATGCACCCTAAATCATCTCCCTTGATTCTAGCTCTACCTCCCCTTGATTAGGGCACGACACCTTACAAATAGCCATCTTGGCAACAAAATCTTAATCAAACTTTTGGAGGTTAATATAGAGATGGAATGAGTTATTATATTAAAAAAACTACTTGAAAGAGACTAATAATGTTGAGTGCATTGGAATATAAGAAGATCAAAACTAAAATCAGTTACCACAAGTATACCACTCACTGCGGAATAACCTAATTGTTGAGAATATTTCACTAAAAAGATACTAACTTTTGAGTTAACAAGTCTTATAAATTCATTTAATAGATATAGACTTGCATTGTAAATAATACTTAAGAACATTTTTTGCATTTTTATGCTCTCTTTCTATGAAATCCTTCCACACTAAGAGTTTCTCATGATAAATCTTGTGGATAGGATGCAAATGGTTAATAGTATCTCATTTAATAAAAAAAATGGTTGGACCTATCCACAATTCTCAACAAAGTATGTAAAAGAAGTGCATATAGAAAAAGTTCTAAAGAGGAATTTCATGAAGAAAACATCCTAAAGTGTTATCCTTAAGCAAAAAGAGACTTGGAATGCCCTCTGATCCTTTCATCACATCAAGCTCACCTTTGGGTCCTTTTCTTGATTGATCATTTAGGATGCAGCTCTCGTTAAGATAAGTGAGCCCCTTAGCATTTATGAAAGTTGTGTTAGGTACATTAAAAGTGAAAGAGATTTATTTGACAAGTCTACTTTTTAAGGGATTAAAATCACCATGTATGAACACCAAGTGATCATTATTGGATTCAATAAGAATGTGAGAAACTTCTTGCCAACTCAAATATATAATAATTTACAGTGCTTTGGCTTAATCAATGCATACAATTGTGCACCAAAAGTACCATGGGCATGCCATTGTATTAATGAAAGCAACTTATGATCATAGTGTTTCAACCTAATCGATGCATATAATTGTGCACTAAAAGTACCATGGGCATAATGTCATTGTGCTAAAGAAAGTAATTTATGAATCATATGTTCACACATTTTGATAAATATATGCTAAGGATCATAGAAATGTACTATTAAAGCTCCAACTTTTTTATATGTGTTTGAGTTACATAAATGCTTAACTTTAAGAGGTTTCTTATTATTTGAATGATTGTTATTCAAACTAAACAAAAACAAGTACCACCATTGTCCAACCACTAGACAGGATTATCATTTTTTTGGAGCAATGAAAGGCAATAGTGGAAAAGTGGTCATCTTTTTTATTTTATTCGTTTTGGAAGAGAGAGAGAGAGAGAGAGAGAGAGAGAGAGAGAGAGAGAGAGAGAGAGAGAGAGAGAGAGAGAGAGAGAGAGAGAGAGTTGTCTGTCTGACCAAGGAGTCCTCCATTCTTCAGCATCTTCATTTGAACGGATGTGGTAAATTACCAGCAAAATCATATTTAAGCATGGAAATTATTACTAAAACACACATCAATATAGAAGGGTAGCCTCAAATTGCATATGTGAATGCTATGTGTATTTAATAATTCATACTACCTCCTCACACATGAAATTTTGCGACATGAAGAAGATGGATGGGTGAGCTTTACCATGGGCTTGCGAGAAATGGAATTTTAATCTAGCATGGTAGCTGATAGCAAAGGGACCCTCTTTCTCATGTGTTTACATACACTCCTCTCCTCTTCTTTCATCCATGTGGACAATTGATACCTTCAACCCCCTCCCCCCACATTTGTGCATCAGTTACGCACAAATACATGTGATGTATATATGTACATAATTACTCTTATTTATTTTCTTACAATGTGAGTGCATGGGCACGCACACACCCCAACGCACACACACACACACACACACACAACAACAACAACAACAACAACAACGATGACGACGATGACAGATTGGACACTCTTTTGCATGCATGCATGCATGCGTGCGTGTTCACCCACCCACCCACACACTTATGTTACTTGCATGCATGCATGCTCATCCACCCACACACTTATGTTACTTGCATGCATGCATGCTCACCCATCCACACACTTATGTTACTTGCATGTATGTTTATGACAATATATAATTACATGTTTCTAATATGACATGTACTAACAATGGTTGACATAACATGATGGGCTCATTTTTGTTTCATGTCTTTCTCCCTCTAAAATGATTTTTGGACAAACAAGAAGACTAATTAATGGATAAGCAAGGAAGTTGGATCACTACACTTCTTTAAAGGGGAAAGTTTAAGGAATAACGGAGGGGTGATTATGGTTTGTTGACCTCTCTCTCTCTAGCTATGATGTTCAACAATTTCATCATCATCATCATCATCATCATTATTTCTCCCTCTATTCAATTGAGCAAGAAGGTGAAGAGGCCTTACTAAGTGGTGATGGGGAGAGGATAAAGGGGGAAAACTAAGGAAGTTTGATCACTATGCTTTTTGTCTTGCCTTGTGGTCGGCTTTTGGATTACTTCATTAAATCTATAGTTGAATTCTATGGGAAAGATAAGTGCCAATTCTTTAAGAAGGTAAAAAATAAAAGAACCCCTTCTGTATACACATTTTTACATAAGAAATATAAATGATAATGAAATTGTGTAACATCATACTCAAACGAGAGAGAGAGAGAGAGACAGTTCAATGTATCATCGCGATCATGTTTATGCGACTAATTCCTCCCGCTCCTTCTATGTCTCTCTCTAAAATAAGAGGTTTCCTGTTAAATAGTGGGGTGGGAAAAAGCATGGATGATGGGTTCGTGACCTTTGCTCTCACAACAGAGGGAGCATCAGCACTAATGGACCACCTTGAATGAACGTGGGAACAACTCCATCTATATAGAGGTTGTGACTCGTGACCCGTTTTGGGGAGGGCATAGACCTAACATTTATGCCGTGGGCCTTGGGTTGGAGAGGGTGGTGGGCGGAGGAGGTGACAGGTAGATCTGCCTTCCTCATAACAGAGCGTGGCCGAAGAAGACTCATCACCATAGTCGCAAACGTGTAAGCTTTTTGCTCTTTCTTTGCAGCTTTCCCTGCTCTTCCTCGCCACAGCTAGCTTTTCCTGTCTTTTCCCGCCATAGATAGCTTCCTCTCTGCCAGTTTTTCCTGCTTTTTCTCGCCATCGCCACTCTGATCTGTTGTGTGATACTTCTCGGCATCCCGGCGCCGTTCAACGATGTCCTATGACGATGAAGAGTCGCTCGAGCATACGCTGCTGGTGGTGCGGGAGGTGTCTGTGTACAAGATCCCGCCCAGGAGCACGAGCGGGGGTTACAAGTGCGGGGAGTGGCTGCAGTCGGACAAAATCTGGACCGGCAGGCTGCGGGTGGTGTCGGTGGGGGAGCTGTGCGAGATCCGCCTAGAGGACGCCAACACAGGGGAGCTGTTCGCGGCCTGCCATGTCCACCCGGGCAAGCGCGACATTAGTGTGGAACCGGCCACAGACTCCTCGCGCTACTTTGTCCTGCGCATCGACGATGGGCGGGGAAAGCACGCCTTCATCGGGTTAGGGTTCACAGAGCGCAACGAGGCCTTTGATTTCAATGTCGCTCTCTCAGATCACGAGAAGCACGCCCTCCACAAGGACAACGAGGACGCCCAAGAGCACGCCGACCATGAATCTCTCCCTTCTCTTGACCTCCGTCTCAAGGTATGCCCCCATTCACCGTCAGCTTGATATTTCCTACCCTAGAGTCAAAATGCCTCCTTTTGGTGCTTCCTTTTTGGGTTGGATTTTTAACTTGGATCTCATCATAGGGATTACACTGGCCACCATGTTACACCTAAATCTGATAGGAATTGAATAAGGTTTAAATGAACGAAAAGAGACCCCCTGCGCACTTGCATGCATGCACGCATGTGCACACCTGCTCCCTACAAAAAAACAACCATTATAAAGCAATTTCTTCAGAGATCAATATTGACAGGGCGTTGTGCATGATAGGTGCTGTGTTTGGATCTGATGTGGCATGCCATCTAATTGTTTGCCCCTGCTGTTGCCGCCAGCCAGCACTGTCGCTGTCTAAACGCCGCCACTTGCTGGAAAGCACAGCGCTGCCCCCTGCGTGGCTGCGCCACCTGAAGCGCTGCCCCCTGCCTGGCTGCATTGCTCCCTGCCTGGCTGCACCACCTAGAGTGCTGCCTGTGCCACCTGGTTGCACCACCTGAAGTGCTGATCTGGCTGACTGGAACACTGCTTGCCTGGCCACCGCCATTGCCTACTGGTCAGCACCGCCTACCTGTGGGCTGACCGTACCGCTGTGCACCGCTACTGCATGCCGTACTGCCGCTGCTGGATACCTGTACTGCACAGCCATGTGGACTAACCTCGGTTCATACGCCTCTGTACAAGTCTATTGAGGGTTGTTTCTATTCCGGTTTGGGCAACAGAATCTACAGCTGGTCAACATATACTTCGTCATTTACACGCATCTCTTGTGTACCTCGTGTACAAGCTTGGGGTTTGTTGGATCTGAACTTGGCCTTGGACTTGGATTTGGATTTGGATTTTGATATGGTACTAGCCCGGTGAGAGATTCTTGTGGGTCATCCTTGTCATGTGCTTGGCATTAGGATCTTGTGCCTCGACATCAGCATCGACTCCGACTTGGGTTTCTACATTGGCATATTTGTTTGCTTTTGTATTCATTGATGTATTGATCTTGGCTTGCTAAGCCCGTGGATTGTTTCTGAATAAATTCCTGAAAGGGGGCGGGGTGTGTTCCTCGCTCAACGTGTGTGTAGTGTGCAAAGTTCCCTAAACCCTTCTCTCTCTTGGATACGTGGAGGAATCTGTCACGGCACACCCCACTGGGCTTACACCTTATCTTTCCAAAATTTGTACTTGTGGCTCCGATAGCAAGACTACTGTAAAGATGACATGCTGAATGAAGACCCCAAATATCCCTTTTACAGGGCCAGGGTAGGCTGGTCGGCCTTGTCTGATGGCTGTACGGCTAGTCTTGGGCTGCTCGACCCGTTGCCCTATTGCCGGTGTACTTGTGTGCCATTGTGCTGCTGTCCAGCTTGCAGGTTGACCTGTGAAGGTGTGACATTCCCTCCATTAAGATTGCAGTTGTCCTGGTATCCAAATGGGTGCAAAAGCTCCAATCAAATCTCCTTCAAGGTATTGATTGCATAATAATAAGAAATGGCCGTTTCCTAGCCCGGAAACGTTGTTTCCCGAGAGTTGTCGTTTTCGTTTCTGTTTCTTCGTTTCCTATTCTCCAATAAAAAATCACCCATTGATTGTCTCATCTAGTGCTCGCTTAGTGATTTTCTACAACTTTTGCTCACTATTTATTTCAAATTATGATGGTGTACTTCTCAAACTTTTCCCTAGTTATTATTATTGTTTTATATTATGTATCATATGTCCACCGTTTCTTACTTGTTTTCGTTTCCTAGTTTTGAGCCGTTAGAGGCCAGTGTCGGAATGGGCAACGGAAACGAGACAAAACACCTGTGAGAACAGGAATGTAGAACTATAGGAGAGAGACAACTGTATAAACTCTACTATATACAAGAGATCCAGTACAAAATGGTGTGGGGAGATGACATGCAATATATACTAACAGGGGCAGCTAGTCGGCTAGTAGTAACTAGGCCGATAGTCCAGAAAGGGCCCATGACAGTCGGTCAGTATAAAAAAGCAGTTGGCCCCAGCACATGATCAAGTCGGCCATCGGCCAATAGAATATCAGTCGGCCAGTGACATAACAAGTCGACCAGCAAAAACAGCCCCCCCCACAACCAAGAAAAAATAGGGAAAATATGGACAATGAGAAAAAAAAAGAGAAACTCCTAACCGGGCGTGCACACCCACAACAGAGGCTGTCACTCCCTACTGAGTAATATGGTATAGACAGGAGATGACTGCCAACACCCCCCTCTCAGCTCTTGGATGTGGAACTAACCCTAGTGAGCTGGAGGGGTGCTGACAGAGCATTTGTTGAGGTAGAGGCTTTGTGAAGAGGTCTGTCGCATTGTCCTTCGTTGAACAATAGATAAGCAAGATGTCGCCAGCGAAAATCTTCTCACGAACAAAGTGATATTGTATCTTTATATGCTTAGTCCGGGCATGAAAGACCGGGTTCCGAGCAATAGCTATATAACTCTGGTTGTCGCACTGGAGGACTGTAAGTTCCTTTTGTGGAAACCCAATCTCACCAAGTAACCTCCGCAGCCACACCACCTTGCAAGCAGCACCCAAGGCAATAGTTGGCTACATAGTTGTCAGGTACGAAAAGTTCGATTCGGTACGGTACGTTCAAATACGGTCTTGGAACGCATGGCTAAATTTTGAAAATAAAAATACAATGGAGGTATGGTCCACTTAAAAAATACTTAAAAATATAAATAATAAATATATATTGTTATACACACATACACATAGATGCAAAACTTAGAGAAGTTACAACTTACCCAAAACATAGAAATTTAGGAAGAGGGAGAGAGAGGGAGAGGGAGGGGGAGGCTTGAGGAAGAGAGAGATGCTTGAGAGAGCCTAGAAGGGAGAGAGGCTTGAGCCTTGAAGGAAAGCTCGAGGGAGAGGATTGATCTTGAGCAATGAGCATTTGCGAGGGGAGGGTTGAGCATTGAGCACTTGTGAGGATGGGGTTGGGGGAGGGGCTATTATATAGGATGCATGATGCATCATGCACATTGCAAGCAAAGGGCCAAAGGCTTAAGCCTTAAACAGTCCCCAAATTGCCCAAGAAACGGTGAGAAAAATGGTCAAAAAATGCCCCAAAAAAATAGCCCCAAAAAAGGGCCAAAAACGGTCAAAAAAACGATTGAAAAAAATGGTTGCCTGGATTCGACCGAACCAGAATCGAATTGCTTGAATCGAATTCAACCGTTCGTATCGAATTGGACCGCCTGAGCGGTGCGCGAACCAGGCGCCGTTGTGGTTGGCTCTCTTGCTGCTCCAAGAAATAGCTCCTAAGCCAAGGGTAAAGCCGTAGTCTGATGTAGATCTCCCCGTGTTTGGATCTCCTCCCCAATTAGAGTTACTCCAATCTCAGAGACTGACTCGGTTCTTCGTTTCCCTCCAGTGTCATAGAAGAGTCCAAACCTTGTAGATACCGCAAGATCCACAATATTGTGTCCCAATGAGTCTTCAAAGGTGTCTGCATAAATGAGCGCAACAGCCCCATTGGAAAACTCAAGTCCAATCTGGTGTTCAGCAACCAAATCAATGAACCCACAAGCTTTCGATACAAGGAGGCATCAACCTGCTCACAAGGATCATGTACTGTAAGTTTAGTATTTGGGTCCATCGGAGATGAAATAGGCTTGCAGTTCTCCATCCCAAAGGCCTCTAGAAACTCATGAACATACTGTTGCTGAGAAACAAAGAACCCTTTCTAGGTATGCCAAATCTCCAATCCCAAAAGAAATGGAGTAAGCCTAAGTCCGTCATCTCAAACTCCTTTGACAAGGCAGACTTCGTCATAGCTATGTGCTCCACATGACTGCCAGTGAGAATAAGATCATCCACATAGAGGATAATTAAGGTGACCATACCGCGTTCTCGTTGCGGTTCAGAAAACACACCCAGGCCTCCACCATGTCGGGAGAGAAATCGTATAAAAAAGAAAGCCAACATGAAGTTATGGAGGCACAAAGCTTTCAAAGCGATACACCAAAAGAAAGTACGCTTCTGCCAAGCACATAAGAGCTCTTGAGAATAATGATGGAGCAAATAAATTCACTGAAGATGCAACTTACCGTAGAAAAAGAGAAGCCCAAGGAAGGCCTCTTTAGATCCAGCACAAATGTTCTTCGGTTTGGAGGAGCAAAGAAGAAAAGACGACGAAAGACGTGAAGAAGCAAGAAGAAAAGCAAAAGAAGAAAAAATAAAGATGAACAGAGACATGCGGAGGAACAAAGGGATAAGGAAGCCCCACACAAATATGAGGAAGACTAGCGCCGTCGAGAAGCTGCCGATCGAGAGTTTTAGCAAAGACTCAACTGTGGGAGACTATGCGAATCCAGTATAAGCAAACAATGGCATAGATTCTAGCATCCCTCCCTAATATGGTTCATAATACCTCATCCTTCATTGCCCCTACCACCACCGTCATCCAAACTGTCATGTGCACAGTGTGTATCTACCGTGTGCTACAGGCACGCAAGACTAGTTTCGAGGCTTGGGGAAGCTTGGAGCTAGGCAAGCTGATTGATGAGCTGAGTTAGGGATAGACTAATGGACGGGCACCAAGTATGGACGGGCGGGCGTCCAAGTGTGGACGCCCGATGATCGGCCAAGAGCCTATAAAAGGGTGGCCAAGGTTAGTTATTGGGATATAGAGAGTCTCGCGAGTTTGTGAGAGCTCTATGGTCTTGGAGCCTGGATCTAGTGCAGACGTGCACCTGCTTTATGCAGCCGAGGCCGGCAGCAATCTCAAGGCCCACAAGGGCAGCTTCGTGGCGGTATGGGACGTTGCGAGGAGGAGATTGGTCGGTATGTCAACCTAGTTAGCTTAGCTCGTGGCTCGGTGGGGACAGCCAAGATTGTGGGCTTGCCCTGGCTGACATGGTTGGGAGGTGAGTCAGGCCTGCATCCCCTTGTTGTTTGTTTATTCGTTGGTTAGCAGGTTTCGAGTCTCGTACCAAGAACGATCACGAGGAGATCCGTGGGGATTTGACACAAACTTTATTAGGTATGATGGTAAGTGCGATCATGTTGTTGTTACTTAGTTTATTCATCAATTTGAAGCACGTTTTTCATTAGCTAAAATTAGATCCACAAGGCAAAGTTCGTGTAGCAGCACCCCAACTGATTAGGAAAGCTGTTATTTGGTGGTAGCATTGGTCACAACTTCACACAAACCCCATCACAGGCTAATTCCAATTTGATTGGGCTACTTTTGTGGTTGACCTCAAGGCTCATTTTCTTCCACCACAATATATGACCAATCTTGAGGATGAGTTTTACCAACTCACTCAGGATGGTTCCCTTGTTTTGACCTATTCCAACAAGGTCATTACCATGGCCCAACAGTTGGGCATATCAGAAGAAGATAAGCTCAAGCAGTTCATTAGAGGTTTAGACACAAACATTAGGTTACCTAGTTAGGAATTTTAAGGCTTAGACTTACGCATGGGCACAGACCCTTAGAATCAAGAACTGATGCTGAACGGAGGTAAGCACTGTCTAGTCGTAAGTCCCAGCAGCAATCATCTACCTAGGAGTTATCTACTTAGGATAAGGATTCAATGCCACCAATGGTATTTGATGATAAGTAGAGGGTGAGGTTGAGGGACAGACAAAGGCTCTCATCCGTGTCTATGGCACTGCAAGGGGAAAACAATTCATTGTCCTCTTTGACATGGGTAGTTCTGAGGATGCCATCTCTCCATAGTTGGCAAACAAGATGAGCTGTGCTCTCCATCCGTGTCTATGGCACTGCAAGGGGACAACAGTTCATTGTCCTCTTTGACATATTCAGTTCTGAGGATGCCATCTCTCCATAGTTGGCAAACAAGATGAGCTGTATCTTGGTTCCTTATCATTTAGACGTGGACGGGTTTACACTTGGTCTACGTACACACCTCTCTCATAAAGCTCAGCAGTTTGAGTTTTAGGTTCAAAAGGCAACATTCCAGCGGGATTTCATAGTTTCCCCTCTTTTAGGGTGTTACATGATCCTCGGGATCGAGTGTTTTAGACAGTATACACCCATTCTTGATTGACGGTAGGACACTTTCACTATCGTTGAAGGTTTTCTTAAGTCTTGTAACATGCGGAAGCTTCGTAGTCGAATCGGTAACTTCAATGCTCAGAATTCAGCAATCTTTCATGACGAATATAACGCATAAAACTGAACTAGATGTAATGCCAAGAAGAGTGAGTTTGGAGTACTAAAAATCCATTACTTGGGATACATCATCAATTCATCAGGTATTAGCCTTGATCGTGAAAAGGTACATGCCATTCTTAGTTGAGATATTCCCCAGACAACCTAAGAAATCCACTCATTTGTGGGTCTTTGTTAGGCCTACAATACACATATGGACAAGTTTTCTGACCTTGCAGCACCTTTCACTTTCTTGCTCAAGGGCGTGAACACTGAAGACTCTTCGGCAGAGAGTGTCCGTCACGGGCAAGGCCTTAGAGGCATTTCAGACAATGAAGAAAGTTGCCTTTGAGTCACCAGTTTTGAAGTTGGCATCATGGGATGATTTTTTCAAGGTGATTACCAATGTTAGTAACCTAGCCATTGAAGTTGTTTTACAGAAGATGGTAGGCCAGTGGCTTACTATAGCCGCAAGTTAATTAACGTCGAAAAGAATTATTTGGTGTATGGCAAAGAGCTTTGGGGGTGATGACCGTGCTTAAACATTGGAAGCACTTCCTTTACGGAAGAGGATCACTAGGCACTTAAATGGTTGCAAACCATGCCGAGTGCCCAATGGAGTGACAGGCAGTCCATATGAATATTGCATGTACTTGGAATTCGTAGAAGTTTATCTTGCTGGCATTATCATCTCCAGATTAGGCATATATGTGCATATTTCATGCTGTATCTGGCTAGATTTATGAGGCCATGCATTCATCTTATTTTAGATATTTTTTGCTATTTTTGTCTATTTTTTAGACATTATTTTAGTATTTTTTGCATAGTCGGCCAGCCCATTGTTTTTATGCTGGCCGACCAGCTCTTGTCCAACCTATATATAGGTGGCTTGGGTTTGCATCATTAGCACTTCATTTTTCAGCCATTGCTGTTTGTTGTATGCACCTACGGGCAGCCCTCGTGCTCTACTTCAGCAAATAACAAGTTTTCTACTTCAGTTCTTTTGCACATGTGCTTCTTTGCAAGATCTATTTGCTGTTTTTCTGATTTACAGCCATTCTTTCATGGTATCAGAGCCCAGTTTTGCAAAGGGACCTGCGTTTTCTACATCTACTGCTGTAGGCAAAGATCCACTGCATCTATATCTACAAAGGAGCTGCGTTTTCTGCTGTGGAGCTGCGTTTTCTGTTGTGAACCTGCATTTTCCACAAAGGTGCTGCGTTTTCAGCCTGAGATCTGCGTTTTCAGATCTCAACCCCGTATTTTGGTGCTACAACAGGGTTTTAACCGAGGGGAGTCATTTCTTACCTCTCCTTTTGGTTTCCCACCCTCCCATCCCTTCTTCTCCTTCCTTTCTCTTAGCTGCACTCAGCTTTCGAGGAGGAGTTTGCTGATTTTCTGATCAGCTTTGTTGAAGAGGAGGATTTTGTTGCGTTATCGGAGATATGGCTTCTGGTCATAGTCATTCTTCTCACTCAGGGATTCTCTTTTCTTCTCCCCGATCCCAAGCCCCAAATTCAAAGGGATCTTCTTCCCAGCTTCGTGTTTCTCTACCTTATTCCCAGACTCCTGCTTCTTTTCCTTCCATATTCCCCACCACCACCACTTCTCTTGTTTCTCCTATCCCACAAACCCCCATCCCAACCCCTTTCCATGTGCCATCCTATTCACCCCCTCAAGTGAGTGATTCCATGAAGCTGACTGCTACCAACTACCATACTTGGTCGTTTTATACGCAATTGCTTCTTGAAGGAGCAGGTGTGTGGCTCTCTGTCACCACTCCTCACTTGGTGGATGCCGCGTTTCGTGGAGTTCTGGATGCACGGGCCCGTCTCATCATCATCCATTGTATGACACCATCTATCCAGGCACAATTCATATCTTCTCGGAGTGATGCCAGTCAGATGTGGAATGAGATTCAGAGGAGGTTCGGGAGAGTATTTTTCGTGAAGATTGCTAAGTTGGAGGCGGATCTTGAGAAGATTACCATCAGTGACTCAGATAATATCATTGATAAGATTGGGGAATTCACAAGAATCAAGAGGTAGCTTGAGGACTATGGGAGCTTGATCAACAACCCGACCCATAAACTGCTTGTTAAGCTGCCATCATCCTTTGACTCTTTCAAAGATCACATCTGTAGACATATGCTCACTTATGGTAGTGCTATGTGTGAACAGGGCTTAACCAAGGGCACTTTTTCCCGTGTGGTTTTTTCCCTTGGATATCAAGTGTGAAAGGACACACTACCTATAATATTTTGTACTTCTATATTATATGGATGTGACACACATGCAAGAGTTGACTTGCATTTTGTGGATACCACACTTTTGGCTCTCTTTCTCTCTCTCTCTCTCTCTCTCTCTCTCTCTCTCATTTCTGTGTGTGAGCTTCTCTATCCTGCACCTAACCCTAACGTGTAGGTTTGTGTGTGTGAGTGTGTGAGTCCAACACCAACAATTGGTATCAGAGCTGGGAGCTGGCCCTGGAATTCTGCCCCTGGAAAAGCTGCAGCAAACTGTGAGTTTCCGTCCAAGATTGCGAAGTTCCGTCACCTGTAAAATTCCGTCCATCGCCTGGGAACTTCTGTTGCTGCTGCTTCCGTCCGCTAGTTCCGACCGACGGCTCTGTCGCTATTGCTTCCGATCACCAACAGCCGGCGGCTCTAGTGGAGAGCCCACCACCGCCGCTCAGCCCGCAGGTGGCACCTCCCTGTCCAGTCGGCGGCGATAGTGCAGCCAGAACCACCGCCGCCGCCCAGGAGCGCCTCCCATCCGCCATCGTCCGTCGCTGCTCCGTTCCGGCCGCCCATCCGCCGTCGTCCGTCACTGCTCCCTTTCGGCCGCCCAGAGCTGCCGTTGTCACTGCTCCCTTCCGGCCGCCCAGAGCCGGTTTTCGCCTCCAGCACCCAGACATCCGCACGTACCCAGCAGACGACTCTCGCCGGCGCCCTACACATCCATACTACTCCTCCACGTGCAGGTACTTGTGCTCCAGGAAACTTAAATATTCAAATTAAGTAGACAAATTAAAGGGGGAAAAGCTTTGCAGGCACTCTACACCATATTCTCGCCAGGAAAATTTGCAAACTGCAGGTGGTGCAGGGTTCAGGCAATTTGCAGGGTTCAGGCAATTTGGGGGATTTCTCAATTTGAGGCCAAATTGAAAAAATTGGACATGTTGCTTTTCTTGCAATTTGGGGGTTTTCCAAATTAAGGTCAAAATCAGCAAATTGAGCCTCTTTCAGTTGCAGAAATTTGGGGCTTTTGTGAAAATTGGCCAATTAAATTTACATTGGAGCAATTGGAGTGCATAAAAATTGGGGCTTTTCAGATTGGAGTATGTAATTGGACATTACAACTGTGATTTGTCGCGTATGTATACACATTGTGTGTAATTGGACAATTTGGTGCAGGTTTACACTTGCTTCGGTTTGCAGGCATACATTTGCACAGGACATTTGGTTGCCTGGCAGTGCACATTGGTGTTTGGTTTGCTTGCAGGTATATTTTGTTGACATGGCACAAAATGCTACAGATGTATTTGGTGTGCTCACCCAGGAGGACAAGTTGGATGGATCTAACTACTCCCTTTGGAGTTTCATGATCCGTAATTTGTTGGTAGCCAAAGGGCTTTGGGACATCGTGTGTGGTGATGACACACGCCCACTTACCATACAGCCAGCTACGCCTCAAAGGGGAGGTGCTCAAAGAGCTCCTGATGTAGAACCTGCTCCCACATAAGAGCAGAAGAGATGGGACTCTAGAGATGCACAGGCCATGTCATTGATAGCCCTTTCAGTGAAAAGGACTATTATTTTGCACATTCGTTCTTGCAAGACATCGAAGCTTGCATGGGACACATTGGAAGCAATGTATCAGGTACGCAATGAGACAAGAGTTGCCTACTTGAAGAGGCAATTGGATCTTCTTTCTATGGATGAGGGTGACTCCATGGCAGATCATCTCACCAAAGTGAAAGATTTGCAGGAACAATTGCTCAACATTGATGAGGTTATCCCAGACAGAGAGAGGGTCACCAGCCAAGGTTATGTGAATAGTCCAGCTGAAAGCACATTGTATCTGAAGAAAACCGATGCCGATATTCTCATAGTCATCTTGTATGTAGATGACATGCTCATTACAGGTACTAGCAAAGCTCAAATTTCAGATTTCAAAACTGATTTGAAAGCTGAATTTGATATGTCAGATTTGGGGCCTTTACACTACTATCTCGGCATACAGTTTATGCATACAGATGATGGCATTGTTATGCAGTAAACTAAGTACATAAAAAGTTTGCTAAAAAGGTTTCACATGGATGAATGTAAGTCCATTTCTACTCCAGTAGAACCAGGTGTACGGCTTACTATGCATGATACTGGAGAGCCTTTTGAGGCTGGCATTTACAGCCAGGCAGTGGGATGTCTCATTTACTTGTGTAACACGAGGCCAGACATATCTTTTGGGGTGTCTTTGTTGAGCAAATTCATACACAGCCCAGGCACAAAGCATTGGCAAGCAGTCAAACGCATTTTTCGTTATCTTAAGGGTATCCTGGATCTTGGTTTGTTTTATCCCGGGGGGGCAGCTTGCAGTTCTATGCATACAGTGATTCAGATTGGGCTGGTGATTATGATACCAGGCAACCACCAGTGGGAATTGTTTTTTTCTTGGCAGTTCATGCATATCTTGGTTGAGTAAAAAGCAACCCATTGTTGCCACATCTACTTGTGAGGTTGAGTACATGGCAGTCTTCACAGCCACAGTAGATTGTGTATGGTTGAGGAGACTATTGGTTGATCTTCGTGAGTGTCAGCAGACACCCACCACCATTCTCACTGATAGCCAGAGTGCTATGGCCGTGGCATGAAATCCAGTATTTCATGCACGTACCAAGCACATTGAGATTCATTATCACTATGTTAGAGAGAGGCTACATGCAGGGGAGATCAGTTTATCTTACTGCTGTACACAGGATAATGTTGCAGATCTATTCACAAAGGCTTTACCTCGAGAAAAGTTTGAAGCTTTCCGCAAAGCTTTGGGCGTACTCTCATACAGAGAGTGATCTGCTACCTTGTACAGGTTCACACTTCCACTACAGGAGGTATTTGTAGGCATATGCTCACTTATGGTAGTGCTATGTGTGAACAGGGCTCAACCAAGGGCACTTTTTCCTATGTGGTTTTTCCCCTTGGATATCAAGTGTGAAAGGACACACTACCTATAATATTTTGTACTTCTATATTATATGGATGTGACACACATGCAAGAGTTGACTTGCATTTTGTGGATACCACACTTTTGGCTCTCTCTCTCTCTCTCTCATTTCTGCGTGTGAGCTTCTCTATCTTGCACCTAACCCTAATGTGCAGGTTTGTGCGTGTGAGTGTGTGAGTCCAACACCAACAACATCTACTTCCGTGAGCCTCTACCCTCTTTTGAGGAAGTTGTGACTTACTTACATGACAAATGTTTATTGAGAGGCAAAGGGAAGATAGATTTTGCTTTTGTTGCCCAAAGTAAGGGCAAGTTCAAAGGAGGCAAAGGAGGCCGCAACAACAAAAGCGAGAAGGGCAAAAGCAAGGGTTCTAAGGAATCCAAAGGTTCCAAAGAAGAGGAGTGTGCCTATTGTGGTAGGCCTGGCCATACGGAGGCTCGGTGTTTTGCAAAGCGTAATGATTCCAAAGCCGCCAAAGCCAAGTACAAAGCCAAGGACACCTCCAAAGATGTTGACAAAGATTCCAAGGACAAAGGCAAGGATAAGGTTCCAGAGGAGGGCAATGCCAAAGTGGCATACATGGTAGTTACAGATTCTCCCGTTTCTTCACAGGATTCCTTCCTTGTGGTCACAGAGATCACTTCTGATGCAAATGAAGGCAATGAAGGTGTTAGGGTTAGGGTTTGGAGATGCTGCAAATAAGCGTGGAGAGCAACAGAGAGGGAGAACACGACTTCAGTATTATGCTTGATTGAAAAGTGAAGTACAATAGCCACATAATAGTGACCCTAAAGATATGTGTTCACATGTCCGGCCATAAAATGTGTCGGGTGGACCAAAACACCTATAAACTGAATATAAGTGAAACTAGGCTAAATTGGGGGAAAAAACCTCCACTAACTGAAGTAAAAAGTGCCCCAGTAATCTACTGATGATCACTAGCACTCCTCTGGGTGCATACACAGCATAACACCCAACAAACCCCCCTGGAGTGGTATGTGATCACTGTACATCATCCACCAAAAGGAAACAAATTCAAAGCACTGCGGAATGCTTCAAATTTCGGACGTGGTAATGCCTTGGTGAAGATGTCTGCCACATTCTGATCTGTAGGACAGTAGATCAGACTGATATCTCCTGCCTGGAGTCTCTCCCGAACAAAATGATAGTGAATCTCAATGTGTTTCGTGCGAGCATGAAACATAGGATTCCTGGCCACAGCAATGGCACTCTGACTATCAGTATAGATAGGTGTAGGCTCCTCCACTGAAATATCCATATCAGTCATGAGACGACGCAGCCAAACACACTCAACAGTAGTAGTGTAGGCTGCTCTGTACTCTGCCTCACAAGACGAAGTGGCCACTGTGGTCTGTTTCTTGCTTAGCCAAGAAATGCATGAAGAGCCAAGAAAGAAACAATTTCCCCCCTCAGGATAAAGCAATCCAAGAGACAAGGTACCCTGCAAATAACGGAATACACGCTTCACAGCTTGCCAATGTGACAACCGCGGGCTGTGCATGAATCTGCTCAACTGAGAGACTGCATACTGAATATCTGGCCTTGTATTACACAAGTAAATGAGGCACCCAACAGCCTGAGCATATGTAGTGGCATCAAAGGAAATACTGTCATCTTGTAGTGACAGTTTCATCCCAGGCTCCATAGGAGTACTAATAGGTTTGCAATCTTGAAATTTAAACTTCTCCAGAAGTTTAGCAACATACCGTGATTGCAACAACCCAATGCCTTTGTTATCCTGCACAAACTGTATGCCCAAATAGTAATGTACAAGCCCCAAGTCAGACATGTCAAATGTCTGTTGCAGTATCTCCTTAAAAGCTGCAATTTTGTCATCATTTGATCCCATGAGCAAGAGATCATCCACATAAAGACTGATGACCAGCAGATCCGTCTCTTCTTTCTTTACATACAGAGTGGCTTCTGATGGACTGTTCACAAATCCCTGAGTGAGTAGAAAAGCATCTATTTTTGCATACCAAGCTCGTGGAGCTTGTTTCAAACCATACAAGGCCTTTTTCAGCCTGCATACTTTCCCTTCATGACCATGTTCTGCAAAACCCATGGGCTGAAATACATAAACTTCCTCCTCGAGGTCCCCATGTAGGAATGCAGTCTTTATGTCCAACTGGTGAACAACCCAACCACGATGTGCAGCCAATGCAATGACACACCTAAGTGTCGACATACGGGATGTAGTGTGAAGGATGTATTTTGGGAAAAATGCACAGGTTTTCCTTCCCACGTGATCAGGCTCTAAGAGCAACTGCAAAGTTGCAACTTATACACAGTGATCTTTGTGGTCCCATGCAGACGAAGTCATTAGGTGGTTGCTTCTATTTTGCAACATTTATTGATGACTTCTCTCGTATATGCTGGGTCTATCCTTTGACATAGAAATCACAGGTATATGATGCATTTTTGGCCTTTGTAGCACTTGCTGAGACAGAGTCAGGATGCACTCTCCGTTCTGATCGAGGGGGGGAATATATGTCACATATGTTGAATTCCTTTCTTGGGAGTAGAGGTATAAAACATCAGTATACTACTCCTTACACTCCACAGCAGAATGGGGTTGCAGAAAGGAAGAATCGGTCACTCATGGAGATGGCCAGATGTATGCTAAAGGCAAAGAGGCTACCACATATCTTTTGGGTGGAAGCTGTCATGTGTGCTTGTCATATTTTGAATCGATGTCCCACAAAGGCATTGGTTTCTATTACTCCTTTTGAGGCTTGGCATGGCCGCAAGCCTTCTGTATCGCATTTTCGTATCTTTGGGTGTCTTGCATATGCACACATACCCAAAGAGTTGAGGAGGAAGCTGGATGATAAAGCCACAAAATGCATTTTTGTTGGGTATAGCCGTGAGAGCAAGGGCTATCGGTTATATGACCCACTATCCAGGAAGATATTCACTAGTCGGGATGTGATTTTTGATGAAAAATCAAAAATATCCATGGCTGGTTATGAGGTAAATCAGGCTTAAAATGATGTGTTTGAAGGTCTACTACCTATGGAGTTTCATTCCACAGTTGGTGATCCAACTCATGAGGGTACAGGACAGCCAGCAAATGATGTAGGTGGTGCAGAAATTCAGCAGCAAAATGAGCCAGAAGCTGAACCAAATATGGGGCAGCAGGCACCACAGGTCAGACATATACCTAGATGGTATTTGAGGACATTACACGACAGCCATTTAGAGGGTCCTCTTGCTGGTCGTACTCGTAGGGAGACAAGGACCAATGAGCATGCACACATCATGGATTTGAATCTGGTTATGGCAGCCAGTTTACAGGATGATGATGAGCCTGATTCATTTGTGGATGCACGAGATAATGTGCATTGGAACAAAGCCATGCAGGACGAGCTTGATTCTATTAAAAGGAATCAAACATGGGATTTGGTTGATCTGCCCAAAGGCAAGAAAGCAATTGGTACTAAATGGGTCTATAAGTTGAAAAGACATGCAGATGGATCCATTGACAGGTACAAAGCCCGTCTAGTTGCAAAGGGCTATGCACAGAAGAAGGGCATTGATCCATGAGAGGTAGATCTGTAAACATGTTATGTCGCTGCATAAGCATAAGACTACCAAAATTTACATGCCCCATGCGAGCATGCCATAACTCCGCATCAACCATAGCTGGAGTAAGAGTGAATGCATTATAAGCAGACTGATCCACTGGCTGAAATGCATCCAACTGATAAAGTCCATGACATAATGTACCAGTAAGCATCAAGGTCAAGGCATTAGCTTTGTCTCTGACCATGCATTTATCATCATCAAAGTGGACTTGCATACCACAATGTGCTAAAGAAGAAATGGACAACAAATTCTTCTTTATCCCTGGTACATATAAGGCATCTGTAAGGCGGAGAATGGAGCCATCAATGGCTGTGAGCTGAATCTCCCCAATGCCACGAACTGGATATGAAGCATTGTTGGCACACTGAACAGTTTTGCCAACAGGGACAGGGCCAACATGACTAAACAAATCCCTGCGAGATGTGATATGCTTTGAGGCACCACTATCAAAATACCAAGTACATGCATGCTCTGTCAAACTGAGTGCCTGTGAAGACCAAGAGGCATCATAGCTGCATGTATAAAAACAGTAATCCCTGTCCTCAACAAAAGAAGCAGTCTCTGGAGGAGCTTTAGAAGCATCATTAACAGGCATCCTAGCTTCCTTTGTCTTCTCTTTGGCAATCCTCTTCCTACATTCAGTGATGTAGTGACCTGGCTTCTTACAGTAATGACATTTGCCCTTCTTCTTGGGCTGTCCATCACCTTTCTTGGTATCCTGTGAAGAACCACCATCACCTGAATTTTGATTTGAACTCTTTGGCTGAGTTTTTCCTTTCCCCTTTTGACCTGTAGTAAATGCTTGTTCAGCATTTGTGTTCATATTCATATTCTTCCTCATTTGCTCCTCTTGTAGTAAGAGAGCAACAAGTTCCTGATACTTGAGGGGTTCAACAGCATTCCTCATGCTGAGGTTCAAAGAGGTATGAAAAGCCAAGTAAGATCTTGGCAAAGAGTGCAAGATGGTGGACACAAGCTGTGTCTCAGGAATAATCTCATCCACATTGATGAGTTGCTCTCTCAAATCCTGGAGCTTGTTTAAGTGGCTAGACATATCATCTCCTTCATTCATTTTCTGATTTTCCAGCTCTCTTTTCAAAAATGAGATCCTAGTCTCATTACGAGCAGCATACATCTGCTCCAAAGTCACCCATGCATTCTGTGAAGAGCCAGCTGAACGAATATGAGGTATAATGGACCTCTGTACTGACAATGCAATGAGTGACAAAGCTTGTGCATCCCTGGCATCCCATGTCTTTTGAGCATTTGTTCTTTGAACAGGCAATGGCTGCCCTGGAGCCTGTACCTGTTGTCCTCGTCCACGAGCACCCCCTTGGGGAGGAGTCTCTGGAGCCAATGGACCTGGACGTGGTTCATCACCACTAACAAAATCCCAAAGATCTTTTGCCACAAGCACATTTTTCAGCACAAAACTCCACAAGGAGTAGTTCGTGCCATCCAATTTGTCTTCCTTAGACAAATACGTGAATACATCATTTTGCTGTTGATTAGCCAATATGCCTACGCACAATGTTGTACCTGTTTATCAAAAAACCCAATAGCAAAAACCCTGAAAACAACTGTACTCCACTGAATACAGTTCACTCAAGTATGCCTGCATTCTCAATCCTCTGAATGTGCAGCTCAATGCACCAATGACTGAGTAGAGCAGCAAATGGCGTACACAATGCCAAAATGCCCCAAAAATGCCCAAATTTACTGCACCCAAACTATGCAAAAAGACCTGTATAGTTCTTTGCTAGAAAGTCTGCCTGTATTTGCCTGTAGATTTTCACAGAGAAAATAAAAATGCCCAATATTCAAATATGTAATGCTTACCACTACTGTGCTGAGCAGTAGTAGAGTCAACTGTACTGTGCAGGTACACAGCAGCTACAGTCGAGGTGCTGCACGGAAGCAGGTACAGAAGCAGGGCGAGCAGATACAGTTCGGAAGCAGGTACTGAAAACTGGTACTGAACAGGTACGGAACACCAAATGCTGCTGGTCGCCTGTACTGACAGCTGTACAGCTTGTCTGCGCAGGTGTGTACAGAAGCGCTGACTGTGTACGGAGCAGGCAGTGCTGTACGGTGCTGGGCGAGCAGGTACACGTCAGCTGCTGTTGACTGTATGCAGGTACAGTACGGGTACTGAAGGCGGCGCTGACTTGTACGGAAGCACAGATGTACGGAGCAGTACTGTCCTGCGCAGGTGTGTACGCACTGGTGCAGGTACACTGTACGGAGCTGTGCGACTGTACCTTCAGTTGATGGAAACAGGTGATAACATGTACGGAGCAGTGCAGTATGAAAGGTAGTGATACCAAGTACGGGCAGGGCAAGGGCAGACCAACGAAGCTCTGATACCAAATGAAGGCAATGAAGGTGTTAGGGTTAGGGTTTGGAGATGCTGCAAACAAGCGTGGAGAGCAACAGAGAGGGAGAACACGACTTCAGTATTATGCTTGATTGAAAAGTGAAGTACAATAGCCACATAATAGTGACCCTAAAGATATGTGTTCACATGTCCGGCCATAAAATGTGCTGGGTGGACCAAAACACCTATAAACTGAATATAAGTGAAACTAGGCTAAACTGGGGGAAAAAACCTCCACTAACTGAAGTAAAAAGTGCCCCAGTAATCTACTGATGATCACTAGCACTCCTCTGGGTGCATACACAGCATAAAACCCAACAGAGGTGAGTGGCACACATGAAGAAATTGAGTGGATTGGTGATAGCGGCGCTTCGGCACATATGACCAAACTGGGTTTAAAGTTCAGTTTTTTGATCACTATTGCTCATTTTATGACGGTTGAGATGTAGATTCTATTGTCATGTCTGCTACATTGTGCAATGTGGATATGCATGATAGGATACAAGAGTCCCATGATGTTGTGGTTGACTCTACCCCTACAGTTCTACGTGACACTGAGTTGTGGCATGCCCGGTTTGGTCACCTAAATTTCCCCTTTCTTATGCGGTTGCAAAAGCATAACATGGTGGTTCATGAGTTGCCTCCTTTGCAGCTCCGTGTTAAGCATGTATGCAAGGGGGGTTTACTTGGGAAGATGCATTGGCATTCTTTTTCCAAGGATGGCACAGCTTGTGCATAGTGATGTTTGTGGCCCGATGCAGGCTCCATACAAAATGCCTTTCTCAAAGTGGGTGTGTTTCTCGTGGTGTGTGGACCTTAGCATCTTTCTCATGGTGTTTCATGATATTGGAAACGAATGGAGAAGTAGAACCTTGGGGTTTGTGATGAATTTAATAAATTAATTTCACTGAGCCAAGTGAGGCACTTGAATTTCTCCATGTGACACTTTCAGGAGTTTTTTTCTTTTAAAAACGGTGAGTTGGATCCTAGTTGTGAAGAGGAGGTTGAGTTTTCAGTGGGTGCCTAGAGGCAATTCGGTCTGCTATCTTGGCTGTAGTGTGTGAGCATTCGATACTTTTCCTCAGAGCAGCAGATTACCGCCCCTTTTTGTGTTTATTTAGGGTGGCTGATAAAAAAGTCAAAGCAATGCAAGTTTAGCTCATTTGTCTCTTGTGCTTGTAGATTTCTTATGTAATCCATAACGTAGACTTTTTGTGCAGCCTTGCCCTTTGTACTCATAGAGTGCTATCGTTGGAAAATGATCTTTTCTGCCTTTACAAGTAGGATACTTGGCTAATTTTGCAGGAAGGTGAGACTATTAGGATAAATGTGAAGACAAAGCCAGCTTCCAATTCAGGGATGATGTCACATGCAAGTGGGGGAAGTAACGTGGCAAGTACTGGGGGAATGAAAGCATCACTAGCCCCGCCTCCAGGTGGTGGTCGGCTTCGTTCACCCCTCCCTCCTCCCCCTAATGATACGAGGCATCTTCGAGTCACTAGGACAACACCTTGCACACGGGTTTCTGGAGCAGCTGTACCTCATGCCATCATGACACAGGAGGCTTCAAGAGAGAGCGGTAGACCAACCAGTGATCCTTTTGCTGATCTTTCCCAGCTAGAGGTAATGTGCTGTCATTATGTGTAGGTCGGATGCTTGATGTCAACATATTCTGCTATTACTTACTTGGACCCATTGTATGGCAGACTAGTCTTCCATCGTCATTAAAGTCGGGGACAACCTCAAACAAGAGCAGCCATGCAGGTTGGGCAGCTTTTTGAGCTTGCCAAATCTCCATCAGAACGACATTTCTATGGAGTTATGATAATGAGGGAGGAGTGGGCTCTTATCTCTATTGAAGTGATATAATTTGAAGGGTGGCCTTTTTGTAGCTGTAAGCCCAAGGCAAGTCTATGCTTGGAAGACCTTTGATGAATAGAATGTGATTGAACTCTAGTGCCAATGAGAACTCTTTTGTACCTAAGAGGTCTGCAAGATTTCAGCCTTGGAAAAGCAAGGCTTTGTTTTCTTTCCTTTTCCATCCAGCGTAATGAAGTATGCATTGTGGGGCTGTTGCCATGGTCTCGGATTTTAATTTTTTCAACTGCTTTACTTGAAAATGCTGTTGATTCTATAGTTGTAAAGTATGTTCGCGACGATAAGGGGGGAGCTATAATCTATTCAACTTTTTGGCCTTGCTTCTGGCTGCCACTATGATCTCTATGTCTTATATTTAAATTTGAATTCATAGTACCTAGATAAAGTAGCTTGAAGGCAAGGAGGTTCTATGAGAGGAATGTTGACACAAACCAGACAGTCCAAATCCTTTTTTAGGTTTCTTTTATTTGAAGATATGATAACTAACATATATAACTAATGAATTTCACATCAAAAATATCTGTGGATTAGGTTAGAAGGACAACGTTGCATGCCCATGATGAATCTTTGAGCGCATAATTCGTGTGCACACACACTTACAGATTGAATTTAGAGGTTCAAAGAAAGTAGGTATGGTTAATTAACTGGTTTAATCCATTATTAAGTAGGGAATATTCTTGGAGGAGACCAAGGTACCTTTTAAAACAAGTTGCAAATACCTTTTCTTTTTGGTGTGCCCTGCCTTGGTATTTGTGATGTTTGTATTTTGTTTGTTTGTTTATCAAGTATAGCATTGAGTGATCACTATAATACTGATAAGTTGTTTCTGTAAGAGCTGTTTGGTTTTATTAGATTGTCCGCACGTAGGGAGCTCTAAGTACATGATGTGTGTTCAATTATAGTTAACAAAGTGATTGTGTTTGATTGTGGTGGTTTATATGCTGTAATTATAGCTAAGTATTTTGTGTTTCGTAGTGTAAAGTTTGTTGAGGTTTATTTTATTCCTTGATTTGTTTGGGTTTTATAGTTTTGTAAGTTAATAGTGAGGTTTCCATGGCTATTGTAAAAATTTATGGATTTAAACAGAGATTTGTTGCATTATTTGTTTTAGTTTCATGTAGTCCTAAATATGTTGGATTGCATGAGGTATTTTGTGTTGACTACTTGGTGATCTTGTATTTAGACAATGGATTACTATTGATTTTGTGATATCTAGAACATATTTTGAAGGAGGCAGTAATCTAGTATTTTTGATATTACAATGTTGTCTACTTTGAGATTGACAGTTTTTTGATTTTTTGATTTTTTGATTTTTTGAAATTTTTTTTGGGAGGGGGGGGGTGGGTGTGTTCATCTGGTAGTTTAAAGTTTGTTGCAAATTCTTTTGGGAAATAATCAGTAGTTGTTTAGTGTCACTTTTGTTGAATGGAACAAATATCAAAATGTTCTCTATAATAATTCTCAAGATCGTTTTGTTTATTGTAATGTACACAATGAATGATTGTTGCTTTTCATTTTTTTTTCTTGAGGTAATTGAGAAATTAGATGCATACATTGTAGAATTGATTGAAATGTTATGTATATTGATTCTAAATCTAAGATTTACGTTTCAAATGAAAAACTCTAGCCTCAATTGGAGATATATTTATAAATTTAAATTGGAGAAATTTAATTATTGAAGTGTCATTTTTTTCTTTGGTATTTAAGAAGTTTAATTATTGAAGTGTTAATTTTTTTTATGTAAGCATATGGATCCATAATGTATTGCATATCAAATATATTGACCTTGAAATACTAAACTTTATTTTAGGGTTAAATTATTAATGTATATGTGTGCGTGTGTAATTTCTCTTTTAAGAAATACTATAGGCTTGTCTAATGAACTATCTATAGTTTTAGTATGTATTTATCTTTTGACATTGATGAGTAATCGAGTCAATCATTTAAAGAAGTAGCATATTGCAAATGTATATATTTTAATTTTTCTTTCATTCTCTTACATTTGTCCTTAGTCCCCTCGCCCCCCCCCCCCCCCCCCCCCAAAAAAAAAACAACAAATAATTGGTTAATGGCACTAATATCAATGTTTTGTCTAGTGGGGCTTATTCTTGAGTATTGTTTTACCTTGTTTAAAAAGGGTGAAAAATAATTGTAGTTTGAGCATTATAATATTGTGAGCTAGATCTTTTCTTATTAAAAAATTCATTGCTTTGTATTGAGTAATGAAAAAAGTTGGGGGACCAAGTCTTGCATCATTACAAATACATTTAAAAAAAAAAAGTTTAGTTAAAAGTTAGACGTTGTCTTCATTTGAATTTTCAATTACATATTAGCTCTTATTACATCTCTTTGCATGGCACCTAATCCTAATTCAACCCAAATTAAATATATATGTATATTTGGTAGGATATTGTATTTTCTCATTATTTAAATTATTAAAAATAAAGGATTGTTGCCCCAACAAGGGAAGACTAGTTTACATTGATTTTTGCAGTCAACTTCTTATTCAGATCATGTCAAACTATGCACCATTGTGTTAATAACAATTTCTTCGCCTTGACTTTTTTCTTTGTTTTCTTCATCAAATTCTATATTTATATCAATTCTGTAGATATTCCCACTCTAAGTTAATGCAAGAGAAGTCTCCCCATAAATTTTATTGTACATATCAATAGTGTATTTTCGAGTGGAGTTATTTTGCATGCCTTTTTAGTTTTCATTTGCATTCCTTAAGTTTCATAAATCTCTTTTGTATGTTTTTTAATTTGGTTGAACCTAATGAAAGAGAAGCTAGGATTTTCTTCAATACTCACTCTTGAATGTTAGAATATAAAACTCAATTATAAGCTTTTATGGAATAGTTTCAAAAAGAGGTGCGATTAAATCTTGGAAAAGTGGAGACCTATATTACTTTGAATAAGAAACTGTGAACACAGTGGAAGAAGAGTAATTATCTAACTGTCACTAGCCTAAAAGTACTCGTAAAATTGGAAAGGTTTTACATAACTTCCACAAGGATGTTGGGAAAATGGATACATTCCTTGTGATGAGCCAGAAGTGGAGCGTCTCTTGAAAGAGAAGCAATCTCTAAAGGAACCTCGGAAATAGGAGCCTCTAGCGGTTTCCCTGAATTTACCTTTTACAATGTCGAGTGGATAGTGTACCACCAACAGCACCCCCACCTCCTCATGATTCATAGTGCTTGACTCTCTCACTGGAACCTATGATGATGGCTATCTTGGATATGTGCCTTACGGTTATGTTAATACAATTGTTCCACCTATTTTCCATGGGGAACACACCTATGCTCATCCTTTTGTGAGAAGCATGCCAATGCTATCTACAATAGCAACTTCTATTGGCACAATGTACACTACTGGAAGGCCTTAACTAATGGCAGTAGGAGGAGGAACACCTATGGGAGTAGTTACTCCAACACCATTGGAAAGACCCATTCCAGTTGAACTGCTAGTTCATCCTACTCCCTTGATACTATTAGAATGGTAGAAGCCATTGCTAGAGTAGTTGCAATGAGAGAAAGACGAAACTCTCAAGTTTGGAGTGTGTCTAAGGTAATGCAAACTTTTAGTGGGATTGGGGATGCTCACACAAATTTGGAAACCTTTGAACAAGTTTAGTGTGTCAAAGGTCATGCAAAAGTTTAGTGGGATTGGGGATGCTCCACAAACATTTGGAAACCTTTCAGGAAGTTTGTGAATCTTTGGAAATGAATGATGACCCCATCAGGGGTGGAGCATTCATTTTAACCCTAGAGCATGAGGTTGCCAAGTGGTTTAAACTTTAGTTTGATTACTTATGCCAAGATGGGAGCCAAATAGAGTTACCTATTGAACACTCTTAAGCAAAAAGAGATGGAGATGATTAGAGAATGCATTAACAGGGCCAAGTATCTTTATAACAGGTGTGAGCTTGATAAGAAACCTAGACAAACTAGATGGGAGCCAAATAGAGTTACCTATTTAACACTCTTAAGCAAAAAGAGATGGAGATGATTAAAGAATGCATTAACAGGGCCGAGTATCTTTATAACAGGTGTGAGCTTGATAAGAAACCTAGACAAACTAGATTGATCTCTCTTTTAATAGAAGGCTTATAGTTATGTTAGAAGGCACATAACGTGCTCTAGATGCCATTGATTATAGTGACAATTTCATGGGACCACCTAGAGAAATACATGGCTCTCAAGTTTCATTCAAAACTAGATTAGGTAGTGAGAAATCTGTTGGATAGAAGTTCGAAGGGAAAAAGGAGGACCCGGATCTCATTAACATACTGGATGAAGCAATTGAAAGATGAGTTCAAAATCACCTGGAAGGAGGCAAGAAAACCCCACCTCTACCCAAAAAGAGATATGGTCTGGTGTGCATACTATAAATCAAATCATACAACCACAGAGTGTCTGCATGTAAAATTGAGACCTAATCTATGGTGCGACTATTGTACTCGCATGGGCAATCATGACACTAGTCGATGCTATAGGTTCAATCTTGCACTAGCCGATGCTGTGGTGCGGCTATTGTACTTGCATGAGACGATAGGGACAATGGGGGCTCAGGCTCCACTTGCCCCTTAAAGGCCTCTTGCCTTACTGACACCACAAATTGGAACTCATCCATGGGAGGAGAAGCAGATGTAAGACCTACTGAAATGGCTTCACCAGTTTTACCACCTCAACCAGCTCCACCTTGATTCACTCCTATGCATCAAGTAGGAGCGAAAGAGGGAAATACTTGGGAGAATGTTGTGACAGACTACAATTATGAGTCACTAGTGGAAAGTTATGACACACCGAAGTACTTTGTTACACCTACAAGTTTTACTATGGTAGTGTTGATGAATATGTACGTTTGACGAATACACATCTTTGATGAATATTATAGCTTCAAGACATAGTAAGAATATTAACTCCTCGACAAGAAGAGCCCCATTATCTTTCTATGCATGTAGCGGACCTCACATTAAGGCCGAGTGCCTAAATGAAATTTACAAAGATTCCTTATTAGCTACAAACCTTGTTCCTTTAGATATGTGGTGTTGTGGGTGTGGTATGGAGCATTTACTCAAAGATTGTCCCTACTACCGTACTATCAACCTACGAGCAGTGGACCCTTTGGGGACCAACTACGGCTTTGAATATGTTGAGCATCTTGCAAGGTTAAAAGATTGATTCTATCCTTATACCTGTCAATGTTGTATTGAGAGGTATGCAAGCCAAGATGGCTAAAGGGAAGAGTGGCAAAGCCATGGATAGAATCAATCTTAAGATTGATTCTATCCTTATACCTATCAATGTTGTATTGACACAAGTGAAGTCAATATGGCTAAAGGGAAGAGTGGCAAAGCCATGGATAACCTTGAAACTAGCATTTCCAAGACTGTAAAAAGAAGAGAAAAATGTAAGAAAAGAGTATCCAAATTGGAAAAAGTGACGACAAAGTTGAAATCTTGAATGGAACAGACTCCTCTTCTGTACCCTTCATACCAGAAGACGAAACCTTGCATTCACAAGGAAACCAGGTAGTCTTGAGGTGAACCCCTAAGCACTACATAAGAAGCTAGCTCAATATCCTAACCCTATTAAGGAAAAGGAACACCTCTTGGTAGCTCAAGAGATGGTTAGGCAAACATAACAAGAGATAGAGGGAGTGTAAGGACCATTAAAAATACCTATGCCTAATTTGTCACACTTGTCTCTACCATACCCAAGTTTTACAATGAAGTATTGATTATGCTAGACTCGGAGATTGGACCTATTGGCAAGAAAGAATTTGGAAGAATCCTTGTGATTGAACAAAGGTGATATCCACTCCTTTGAAGATCCAAACCCGAAAGGTCGAATTTCTTTCTTTTGATTTCTTTGAACAATTGGAAGATCCAAACCCGAAAGATCCTTGGTAACACATGACTCCTAGATCTCTGCCAAGGTCTAAAGTTACATCTATGATCGATGCTACTTCACTTCTTGGATCTTTGAATAATGGATTTTGAGATTCCTTAGTGGGGTCTATGGGAATTCTTCTACAATATCTGGGAATTGAAAGTGAGAAATTGAATAGGTAAGAGAACCTTGGATGTTTTATAGCAAGATCTATAAGGTTTTCCAAGGTAGCCCACTCTAGGAAAAGGTAAAACAGCCCAGGGATGTGAAGTTATTGTAGACTATTTTGTCAACTCCAGTCACCTTACTCTAGTCACCATCCGCTTGGGACAACTTTTACAGGGCAAGCCTGCAATGTGGAACGATGTACATGATTGGTTAGGAGGGCATCTTAAAGCCAAATACGAAGAGTCTGACAAAGATGAAGGAGGAGATTCTGAAACTGAAACTGGTGAGAGTATTCTAGGAGTTTTTATTATTAACAAGCTAGGAAAATACGAATATTATAAGGTGAAGATATGAATACAACCATTCCCATCTCTTACAAGGGGTATAGAATCTTACCCATCCTTGATGGCTAAGCAGAAATGAGTATTGCAACTAAATCTTGTTGGTTGAAGTGGGGAAAACTTGCTCTTGCAACCATCCCCATCTCTTACAAGGGTATAGAATCTCAGCCATCCTTGATGGTGGAGTGGGAATGAGTATTACAACTAAGCTTGTTCTCTGAAGTGGGGAAAACCTACTCTCTTGAACCCGTTGGAGTCTATGTTAAAATGGTTGATAGTTCTTTAGAAAGACCATTTGGGAAATTCAACAAAATGCACGTGGAAATGTGTGGAATTACCTTTGAGCACACTTTTATAATCATGGATTTCCATAGGCCGACAAACTACCTTGTTATCCTAAACATGCATTTCATGAGACAGTTTTTGATGATTGGGAAACTAACAATTTTTATCTGATAAAGAATGAGAAAATGATCAAAGTCAACTTGGCTAATATAGAGCTCACCCAAGTAACCAGATCTCCCATAGATCTAGAATCTGACATGATTGTCCATTCACAAAAGTCCACTGAAACATGTGCCTGTTTCTTGTATAACGGCAAGATCTCTGACCATGTGGAACGACAAATCCCCTTTTCAAACAATAATAGTGAAATGAAATTCCATAAGGATAAGTGTGCTATGTCTAGTTGTACATGGTTTATTAACTAGATAAAGAAGAGCTTGGTGATTGTTTTGCCAAAGAACACAAACTTGTTTGCCAACAAATAGTGTCTTAGTATTTTCACAACATAAACCATTCCTAGCCCTTCTCTTTCACTCGTGGTATAATTTTTCTCAATGTTACTAAGTTGTTGTCGACTAGCAAAATTGATATGGAAATCCATATTGTGCTCTCTTGGTTGTACTAGTATACACTCTATAGAAAATGCTGAGGTATTAATGTGAACATGAAAGATCATATCCCATGTTGGTGCTCTCAAAATTGTAGATAACACAAGTGTTCTCTGAAGTTTCTCATAGGAATCTTGGCACTCATCACTCCAAACAAAAAAAATTAGAAGTATATGTAGAGGATGGGCATTATTTTCATACATGAAAATGAATTGTCTCTATAGTAATTGACATGCCCCATAAATCTCTACATCCGTTTAGCATTTGTTGGAGGTGGGAATTCCAAAACTACTTTGATTTTTCCTCATCCATGCAAACATCAAAATTTTGACACACTATGTCCTAGGATAACACCGTGCTTCACCATAAACTAACATTTTTTTAGGATTCAAAGAGATTTAATAGAGCCAACACTTGAGAGATACCTTCCTACGACCACCGTTTCTTGGAGCTGGTAGTGATTATCCATGTGCATGGAGATCATTTATTTAGGGTCACCAATGGTGAACCTCTAGTTAGATTTGATGGTGACCTTCGAGATGCTCCTCTTTTTCAAGTAGATTTGATTCCTGAATGAAGCATTGATATTGTACACTTTTGACAAATGGTCTACCCCACTCATCTTGATATGTGCAACGATAAAATTTGAAGGCTTATTTGACTAGCTGCCCCTTTTTAGCTTGTCTCAAGATAACGTAAAGATGAAGTCCTTCATAGATGTGTCTCGGAGTTTGAATATATGGAAGTAATAAAAGAAGATCATAATGGCATAGCTGGAGGACATTTCCAAGCAAAAACCACCATTGCCAAAAAGGTTCTTCAATCTAGGTTATGGTGGCCTACTCTATTTGTCAATGTAGTTGAATTTGTTAAATGATGTGACGAATGCCGACGAATCAATATTACTCATGGCAAGGACCACATGCATCTAACAAGCATAGATCTAACAAGCTAGATCTAACAAGCATAGTGTCCTTACAACTTTTTCAAAAATGGGATTTGGACTTTGTTGGTCCCATCACTCTCGGAAGCGACGTCTACTCACACAAGGTATGATTATTGTAACCACTTACTATTATTCTAAATGGGCAGAGGCAAAAGCTACTTGTCGTAGCCAATGCACGAAGTACACCCAAATTTCTTTATGAGTTTATTATCTCATGATATGGATGCCACTTGAACTTGTGAGTGACATGGGAACCGATTAACCCCATTTTGAGGTTTACTTAGCATCGCTCTGCTACACACTACATATGATAGATAGCATAACAAGTATCATGTAATGGAATTATAAAGGTTGTAATTATGAGAACGGCTGGCCATGGCCAAGCCTAAGTAGCTTTTGTGATCATTTGGTCCATCTCTTTTTAAGTTTTGGGCGTCCAAGTGTGATTAAGGGCCAATTGTATAAATACCAATTTCTCATAATACAAAGACAAAATCCTCCTTTAAGCCAATTGAATCTTGTGCTTATCTCCTTGATCTCTTATGTGTCTATGGTGAGAGAGAGAGAGAGAGAGAGAGAGAGAGAGAGAGAGAGAGAGAGAGTTGAGAGGAGAAAGTGCTCTATCCTTGGTGCATGTTCCTCTTATGCTTGTGTCTATGAGTGAAAGAGTAGAGGAGTGAGAGTCCTTATATGGAGAAAGGAAACCTCTTGGTGATAGAAAGGAGGCAAAGGAGTGGAGCTAGCAACTAGTGTAGCTAAGAGTCTTAATGGGATACGAGCTTGGAGTCAGCAAGTTCCCCATGCAACAAGTTAAGCATTATCCATTGCATTTTAGGAGGGGTAGTGTAGCCATTAATATTTTGGTGCCACTGTCGGGGAGCAACTAGTATCTTTCTACTCTCTTTGTACTCCCGTCATCTTCTTAGGTGAAAGCATGATAAGGTGGTACACTTTCTACCAGTTGCATTGGTTGCTACCACACTTGAAGAAAACCAATATTAATGGACTTAATATCATCATAAGATGTATTTAGCAGTTTATCTAGTGCCTTTTAGATATAATAAATGTGAAACAAGATTAAACAACCATATTTTAATTCTCTAACTGTACATAAAAGTGCTTCACACAACCAGTTGTAAACCGTTGTCGAGATCACAAGTTTTCAGTCTACCTTATCATGCTTTCACCCTCTTACAAGTCCCTTTTCCATAGATATGGCTTCTTGAGGCCGTGTGGATGGTTGAAAAGTGGAAAACAAATGGATAAGGTTATGAGAAAGGAGAAACAATGGTTGTTTCTTTTGTTGTTTTTACATTTAAAATGTTTGTTTACATTAGTAAAGAGTTGAACAAGCTAAAAAAACAAGTGATTTGCATTTGCATTTACATGGTGGGAGCTCATTAATCATGATGTGATTATGTAGTAAACACCCTTTTTTGCATTTTTCTTAATTATGAAAAATTGAAAAAATAAGGAGCCATTGGTACTTTGCTTATTTATCTCATTAATATTCATGCTGCAAAAGACCAAAATGAAAACTTTGGACTGAAAAAAATGAAATTTGCATCCCCAACCATTGATTTTTCATCAATGGTTGGTGGGAGCTCATTAATCACGACATGATTATGCAGTATACACCCTTTTTCTATAATTTTCTTAATCATGAAAAATTAAAAAAATAAGGAGCCATTGTTCTTTTGCTTATTACCACATTAATATTCATGTTACATAAATAGGACCAAAATAAAAAGTTTGGACTGGAAAAATTGAGATTTGCATCCCCAACCATTGATTTTTGATGAAAACCTGCACTCACATCGATGTGATTTTGTAAAGTGTAAAATCATGCCCGTGATTTTCGATCTCATAGTCGTGATTATCTAACATTCTAGCTATCATATTTGACCTTGAGATTACATATTAATTATGTATTAATTTAGATTTGATCTCATCTTACCATATCTTATACGTTGTGATCACGGTTCATGGTTTCATAGTCGTGAAACTCTCGTGGTGGCTGACGCCATTAGTCCATGATGACGCCTTCTATCACGATGACCCATCACCAATCACGGTGATCCAACTTGGCAATCTGATTGGATTTCCAACTAAAATAGTTACTAGGGTTTTCAAGGAACTTAAATGTACCACCACTAAACTTTTAAGGTAAAAATCATCACTTTGATTCTGCAGAGAATCATGGTCGTGATTCTTGACCCTGTAAAATCACGTCAACTAAGACTTTGAGTTTGATCAAATTGAGTGCCTAGGGGTATTCCTAAGGACACCTTAATACTAGGAGTAACTTCAAACAGCTAAAAGTGGCTATTGAGAGAATGTACAGAGAAGACCTACACCGAGGTAAAAGTGGATGTGATGTTGAGGACCCTAGAGTTCCAAGAGTATATGAGTGGAATGTTGTTAACAGGAAGGGAACCTGGGAGAAGCAATTTTTGATGATGATATTAACATAAATGTGGGGCCTATTCCAGTATCACCTAACACAAGGATACATGGAAAAACCAACATGCTGGAGCTTCTAGAGGCCTATGGAGCCACCATAAGAAGGGTGGCACACGAGGTTCCACCAAGGGAGCCAATCAGAGTAACCCCTCACATGGGAGTCGCAACACCTATGGACCTAATAAGAATAGCTAAAGAAATAGGTAGGGGATTGCTAGGGAGTTATCGCGCGCGAGCCCCATAAAGGGAAACACCAGTTAAGCCCAACCATGTGGTGAGACTAATGTAGAAATTCTTAGGTGTGATGGCAACAACACCTTGATATATTTGAATTGGTTTGCAAAACTTAAGGGCCTGTTAGCAACCAAAGGAAAATCTTTGCATTCTCTCATACATTATAAGGGAAAGCACACCAATGGTATCGATTGTGTAAGCTTGATGATAGGATTAACTTTACTTGGCTTAAGAATGTGTTCATACCAAGTTTTTTACAAAGTGGAGATAAGTGGAGCCTTGTAGCTTAACTATACAACATTAAGCAAGAAGAGCACGAATCTATGAGAGATTATATCTCACATCTAAAAAACCTAAATTCAAGGTGTAAACATAGAGAAAGGTTAACAAATGAGAAATTATTGCCTTGCTTCTATAGGAGAGTAAGAGACACAAGGATGTAAAACTATTTTCTATTGGCTACTAAGAGAACATGGCTTGATGATTGTTGTTAATTAGCCATTGACTTCAAGGACAACAACATGCTTAAATTGCCTCAGCCGCATGATGACATCGAATCCGTCACTTCGGTAGTTCCATGTGTCGAGCCAAATACGCATGTCAACCTCGGAGAGACAAATTAAGGATATGACCTTAGATGAGCTAAGTACTACACTTCTAGACAAAATAAAGCTAAGGGATGTTCCCATTAACCAACATATGTATCCCTAACGGAAGTTAATATGGTATTCAATATGGTGACAAGTCACACGAGCACTGAGTGTCCTCAGTTGGTTGAGGCCTCTCCCACTAATGTATTGTGCACATTATATGCTTCTTGGGAACGATGATACTAGCATGTGTAGGTACCCACATCAAAACAACCACCTTAATTACCTTAGTTGCCTCTCCTACATGATGACTTTACCAGTGCCAGCTTGGCAAGTGAATGCTCCAAGGGCAAGTGCGTTAATTGTGCAAAACCAAATAAGGGGAATGCATAGAGTACCTAAAGTGCCTATATTGCCACCTATCTTACCACCACAACAATTGACACCTAGAGTAATGCCAATGAATCATATGACCATTAAAGAGGTGTCAGAAGAAGGAGATTATGTATGGGAACCTCGATAAATCCTAGAGGAGTTATATGACACTTGGTAACCTGGAAAGGAAACACACTAGTACCAGTGTTCCAGACTACAGTGCAATGGAGTGCAATGGAAGGGCAAGGATATTAATTCCACAACAAGGAGAGCTGCGTTGTAGTGTTATCGCTACAGTTTTATCACTAGAGGATATTAATTCCACACAATGAGAGCCTTGCTACTGCAGTGTAGCGGGCCAAGAACCTCACCATGTGGCTAAGTGTCCTCACAAGGTCAATGCAACAAACTCGCAAACTACCTAAGTAAGTACACACCAATGGTTTAGTTGTGTGAAATTCAGAATTGACCACCTAATTAAGGATTGAGGTTGCAGTTGGGGCTAGAGTCAATGGCGTGTGGGCAGTTGGCTGGCCATGGTGATGTAAACTTAAGCTTGGTGTACTAGGAACTCAGAGAGCTAAATAAGCATGTCACCTTGGTCATAAGACTATTTAAGTTCCTTTGCCTTAAGGATTGACATGATCTATTTCTTTGCGTGACTCATTTATAGATATTCTTTTTATTCAATCCTTTGGTTGGCCTGATAAATGGTTCTGCATCTGTGTGCTTATGCTTATCTTGGGTTCTTGTGTCCTTTTGTATGTTGACCAATCTCTTCTAGTGGAACATGATTATTCATTTGGTATGATTCCTCCTATGTAGCTATTGCAATTGCTTCACTACCTTTACCTGTGTGGCCTTGAGCTCTTAGTAACTCTAGTTGAGTACTTCCTCCGAGGGCTAGAGGCAGGAGATGACATATAGTGCTACTGGCAGTATGTCTCCTTGCACCATCCTTGAGTCCCTTTTGCTTGGGACTCACCTCTTTTTAAGTCAACACCTTTTTGGCTCCATAGGTAGTCAATTAATATATTAAATAAGGGTTATCCACTATCCTTTTTTCTTCCCTAAAGTAATCCATGAGAGCTTTGTGCAAGGCATAAGGGCAATCCTCTTTCACTCCATGAATGAGTAAGTAGAAGTGCCTAGGTGAAATCGTGATATCTTCACCTGAGTGAGAAAATTTAAGGCTCCGCATGCCTTCATCCAAAATGTCTTCAACAAGTAGAATCCCTACATTACTTGCTTTCTTTCTTTTAACATGGTTGTGAATGTTCATTCTCTCCACAACTTGTTGGCATGATTCAAGTTGGCCAAACGCTTCTTCCACTAGCTTGCTAGAGAATTATATCATTATGAGTTGATCATAATCAAAGCTCATTGAGACTGCCATTTCTCTTAATCAAATAGCTTGCAACCTATCCCTATCCACCAGAGGCTCCACATCCCTATCTCTTTGCAAATGAATTGAGCTCTACCTCTAGCACTGATCCATGGAGTTTAGCCAATGTGTAGCCAATCATGATTGTCCTGTAGTTACACGATCAAGTGGATCTCTAGATTTGAGGATGCGGGTGATGGTGTTAGTGGACCAAGCGGGTGGAAATCCTTCACAAAGGACTCCATTAAACATGTAGGCTAGTAAGGGCAATGAGGTATCATTGGCATATGAGATGTACTCGGCAATGAGTCTCTTGTGATCGTGGGACCACCCATTATGTAGCCTACCAGAAAATGCTTAAACTATGTTAGACACCACAATGTTTCAAAATTTTGGTACCAATCCTGAGTTAGATTTTCCCCAAGTTGCTGCCCCCACTGACAAGCATGCCAACAACAACAATTTATGAAAATCGAGATGTATCTCATTTATAGTACCATTAGGGACAAAACACATAGTAAGAACACATAATCATACATAGAGCAAGTAGGAATCCTACCTTCTATAGGAGCTCATTATTAAAGTTTCTTCACCATAAAACCAAGTTCCACTTTCTCTTCATTTAGATGAGGAATAGGAAATACGGGGAAGAGTAAAGAGCCAATGATAACTCCCTCAAACACAAGGGTTCCATAAGAACAATCACATAATGTGTCCTCAATTGCAAGATTGCAGCCTTAATGTTGGCAGAAAGCTAACATGTACAGTTATTCATATTAATGTGTTATATATAAAGAACATAAATGAATAACATCACAAACAAAAGTAAACAAAAGACAAGTAATCGACAAACCATCAATATATACATATATTGCTTCTTCGGGGCTTTGAATCATACATATGCTTACACTTTACGCGGTCAGATTCCCAATTTGAAGATTGAACCCACATATATAATAGTGTTATGCCAAAAATGAAATCCCATGAGGTATATGCAATACCATGCTATATCATACAATATGAATATGAAGAAGCATGCATCAATAATGATGTCCACACTCCAAGAGCATGGGGTGGACCATGTAAAATTGACACATAAAAATCTACCCCATGAAGCTCCAGCATTTTCATCATAGGCCAGAAATACCCTATCACCATAAGGATATGTTGATAAAGGACCTCCAACACTTGGTACATATAACAATGTTGATCCTCCAACAACAGTAGGGACACATGCCAAGAAAGGCATACCACCAAAAGAATAAGTTTATGAAGCACATGGTGAAATATCATCACCATAAAACCATACCAAATAGGATCTCAACAACTGCATCAAGCAAGCATGGATAGTCGGATCATCCTCCAAAGAGAATACAATCATATCAAAATGATCCACCAAAGCTACTAGATCAAGAGTATGACCCTCCACTAGAATATCATCTAGAGCATCGTAATACCCTAACTTAGATACATCATAATAGATATCATCATCAAAAGAATGATCTTCATTCATGATCATCATGACTATGATCCACATAAATATCCTCGTGTGTCACCAATCAAAGTGATTATAAATCTTCTCCTTCCTCCCTATGTGTTGCATAAGCACAAGGAGTACCCTCAAGAAACATATGTGCTCAAAACATGAGATCATCCTCACCAAAGAAAATGAACACATAGAACCATAAATGTATGATATCCGCATGCCAATAGCTTAGGAAAATCTATACTCTCCTGCTACAACATATAATCCATAAGCATATACTTGAATAACCATCATATGAAAGAGCATAGAAAAATCTCCATGGATAACTGCATGCCTTGTTGCCCATCATAGGCAATAAGCTGAATATATCTCGTATGAATATTTGTAAATCCGCTCCTATGTGCTCAAAACATGAGATCATCCTCACCAAAGAAAATGAACACATAGAACCATAAATGTATGATATCCGCATGCCAATAGCTTAGGAAAATCTATACTCTCCTGCTACAACATATAATCCATAAGCATATACTTGAATAACCATCATATGAAAGAGCATAGAAAAATCTCCATGGATAATTGCATGCCTTGTTGCCCGTCATAGGCAATAAGTTGAATATATCTCGTATGAATATTTGTAAATCCGCTCCTGAATGGATAGGCAAATCAGCCCCATTATGTCTCACATAATAAAATAAACCCTTCATCACATGGAAAAATCCATCAACATGGATCCCATCATGCATGGAAATATCATGAATATCATCATGGATCACCATAGTATCATCAAGAATAATATCATGAGAAACAACATCATCATGGGAAATATCATCACCATGATGATCAAGAGAAAGAAAAAACTATATAATCACTACATCATCAACATGATTGGCATGAAAAGAAATATCATGTGAACCTGGAGAATCATCAAATAAGATCGCATCAATGTGATCATCACCATCATGCATAATAGATTCAAATGATAGAGCCTCCAAATCTGGATAATGTGTAGTAGAGTTAATGTGAGTCTCCACACCCGCATGGAGAACTGGATCACCATAAATAGAGCTGAAGATACTCATCATATCTATATTAATATTAATACTATCCAAAGATAGCTCCTCTGGATCATCATGAAGAATCTCGATGAGATCATCATCTACCATATCACTATGCATCATCGCATCATGTGTAAAAACATCAGCATCATAAACATGAGAAGAAACTTGGCTACTATCATCAACCATAGAATTTTCCTCCTTCGAAAAATAAAAAATCACACCATCATCATGGACAGCATACTCCATATCATCATGGCATCCATCCTCTACCACATCATCAATGCTCGCAAAATCATGAGGCAATATGACATCATCACAAACATTTGAGTCGTTCTCTAACCCGTGAACTGATTTCTTCAGTTTACTGACATGGAAGCAGGATGGACTTGAGAACTCTCCGGTAACTCAAGTTTATATGCTACGTCCCCAATCTTCTTAAGGATTTTAAAAGGACCACAATATCTCGGAGAAAGTTTATCACACTTTCTCGTTTTCATGGTTTCTGACTGCGCAGGAACCTTGAGGAATACAAAGTCACCTTCTGCAAAGGTCACTCAAGACAGGATGGACTTGAGAACTCTCCGGTAACTCAAGTTTATATGCTACGTCCCCAATCTTCTTAAGGATTTTAAAAGGACCACAATATCTCGGAGAAAGTTTATCACACTTTTCCGTTTTCATGGTTTCTGACTGCGCAGGAACCTTGAGGAATACAAAGTCACCTTTTGCAAAGGTCACCTTTCTACGTCCTTTATCCGCATAAGTTTTAGCGCGATCCTGAGCGCTACAAATGCTCTCACGTGCGGCTCTGAGCATATCATTCATATCTTCAAGGAAATCCTTGACAGATTGAATCTTCTCCTTTTCTAGGCCTACAGCCATCGGAGATCTCGGCTGGAATCCATACATTAACATGAATGGTGTAAATCCAGTCGTCGCTGAGTGTTTGGAGCTGTTATAGGCAAACTCCAATAAGGGCAAGTACTCTTCCCAATTAGATTGCTTCTTACTAACATAAGAATGCAACATATCCTCTAGAATTTGGTTAACTCTTTCAGTTTGACCATCAGACTCCGGATGATCTGTCGTACTCATACTCAGAGTAGTATCCAACTTTTTGAAGACTTCCCTCCAAAAATGACTGTTGAACTTTCTATCTCTATTCGACACTATATCTGCGCGGGCAGGCCATATAGCTTGTAGAGATGTTCAATAAAGAGTTTTGCCAACTCTGGCATTTTAATAGTTTTCTTCATGGCGATAAACTTTGCCATTTTAGTTAACCTGTCCACTACCACCCACACCGAGTCATTCCCTCGACTCGTCTTGGGTAAACCGGTAATGAAATCCATGGAAATGCTTTCCCATTTCCCTTGAGGAATCTCCAGCGGATGGAGTAGTCCTCCAACCTTAAGACGTTCATGTTTATTGACTTGGCACTTACTGCATTTCAGCACATAAGTTTGGACGTCCTTAAACAAACTAGGCCAATAAAACTGTTTTTTTACTAGTGCATAGGTCTTCTGAATCCCGGGATGACCCGCACTTGGACTATCATGACTTTCTTTAAGAATTTGTGTCCGAAAGTCACCAATAGTTGGTACACATACTCTACCCTTGTAGAGTAAGTACCCGTCGTCAATGGAGTAATTAGCATATTTCTCCCCCCGATGAAGTTTATCACTCCCCTTTGAAGCCGTGGCAGTCAAAGGTGATGAAGGGCCTACGTCGGAGCTCTCCAGCTCCAAACTATACCCAGAAGACACGGCTAGTCTCTCCGGACTAACTCTCGCTTCCCTTCCCGTTGCACCTTCGGGCCAGTCTCTCCGGACTAGCAATCCGTGCCAACGAGGGAGGTGGTCGCGTCTGTGAAGAAGTGCGTATGCGTACAGCGCGCCAGACCTCTGTAAAAGATGGATCGTGCTCACATAAACCACGTAGTGACTCCAAGAAATCATTCTTGAATACTGTGAAACTAAGTTCATTTATCTGTGGCATGTGACTAAGTGCATCTGCCACCACATTATACTTACCTCTTTGGTAATGTATCTGAAGGTCAAACTCCTGTAGAATCTCCGCCCACCGAGCTTTTCTACCCTTCCGTTCATTTTGACTTGAAAGCCATTTCAGACTTTCATGGTCCATCCGGACCTCAAAAGTAGCACCATATAAATAGTGTCTCCACTTTTTCAGTGCATGAACTATCGCTAGTAACTCTCGCTCATAAGCTGAGTAGTTACGCTGTGCACGATCTAACTTTTTACTCTCAAATGCGATTGGGCGTCCCCTTTGCATAAGTACGGCCCCAATGGCCTCATTACTAGTGTATGTTTCCAAAACAAACGGCTCATTTGGATCGACAATAGTCAAAACAGGTGCAGCTGCTACGGTCACCTTGAGCTTATCAAAGCTTTTCTGTTGGGCTTCCCCCCAACTAATGTTTTTAGTTTTTGACCGTAATAACTGGTCAGTCAACGGGACTGCGATCTTCGTGTAGTCCTTTACATACTGTCGGTAGAACCCCGACATGCCAAGAAAAATCTGCAATTCCTCGAGATTCTTCGGCGCTGGCCATTTAAGAATAGCCTCTACTTTTTCTGGCTCCATCTGCGTACCATCGGCGAATATGGCCAAGGTAGTCAATTTTTGTTTCAAAAAATTCACATCTTCTCTTCTTTGCAAATAGTTTATGCTTTCGCAACAACTCGAACACTAGACGCAAGTGCTTTATGTGTTCTTTCTGTGTCTTACTGTACACAAGAATATCATCTAGGAAAACTACTATGAATTTTCCCAGATATGGACGTAAAATGCTGTCCATCAGCGTCATAAACGTCACTGGAGCATTGGTTAGTCCAAATGGCATAACCAAAAACTCAAAATGCCCGAAAACAGGTCCTAAATGCTGTCTTCGCAACATCTTCTGCTTTTATTCTAACCTGATGATACCCAGATCTCAGGTCTATTTTTGTAAAGTATCTCGATCCATAGAGTTGATCAAACAACTCATCCATGCATGGCATTGGATACTTGTTCTTAATCATTATCTGATTAAGAGCCCTATAGTCTATGCACATCCGCATAGATCCGTCTTTCTTCTTTACCAGAAGAATAGGCGATGCCCACGGACTTGAACCAGGCTGAATAAAGCCTTTGTTCAAATATTTCGTTAATTGTTTTTCCACCTCCTGTGCCTCGGAGTGGCTTAATCTATAAGCAGGTTTGCTTATAGGTTTTGATCCTGGCATAACTTCGATGCCATGGTCTACTTCTCTAGATGGTGGTAAACCATCCTGCAAATCATCAGAAAAAACATCCTGAAATTCCTCTAATAAATTCATTAAAGTATCTACGTACTTTTTCTTTAATGTCTCATTCACCTTGGATTTTTTCTTGTTTGAATCACATGCATGCTAAACAGGGTTTTCAAACAGTGGGTCTCGTCCAAGGCTATCTTGTTTTCCTTGTTTGTCTATGCAAACATCATTTACAGTTTCATCTACGAAAACAGAATTTAAAAGAAGGTAACAAGCATATACCTTTGCTATCTGGTCTCTGTGGACCGCTGTACACAGCTCCATGGAGGAAATAAGTGGTGTGGCAGGGACAGTACGGTCGCCTTGCAGGGTAATGACTCTACCTCCATGCTCAAAACATAGCGTATTATGTAAGTAAGTTTGAGCTAGACTAGGGCCCAAGCCATACAACCACTCCCTGCCTAGATATACGTCTGCTCTGGCTAAGTGCATGACCTGAAAGTCAAGCGGAGCCTCGTAGTCCTGCATCATGCAATTAAAGCAGCGATTTTCCTTTCGCGCTTTAATATATTGCTCTTTCTTTTGGATTTCGGTGTCTCTTTTCTTCTTGGATGGTCGCGGTTTTTTAGACCAATGACCACCTTGTCCTTTCTCGTCCGTCCTATCCCCTTGTTTATCACTGCGGAACCCTTTTCTTTTAAGACCCAACCTCCTCTTTTCACTACCTTCGGCCCTGCTAGAACCACCACGCGCACTACGGCGCTTGATGTCATCAAATATCTGCGCATACTTAATTGCCTCTGCTAAGTCTTTAGGCTGTAAGGGCTCTACGTACTTAAGGTAATCATCTTTGAGGCCTCTCTTAAAGCCTCGCAATGTCTGGAATGCATCGATTCCCTTTAGCTTGAGTACTATCTCCCTATAGTCTGAGATGTACTGAGTTAGGGATTTGTTCTCCATCGAGCACTTGTCCCATAACTCCCAGCTTCTATCTGCCTCATTAACAGGCAAAAATTCTTTTCGAAACATCGTTTCAAACTCCATCCAAGTGGCAGGACGAGTTGTCAAACTCATCCACCACTTGTACGCTTTGCCGGTTAATGAGAGGCTGTTAATGAGAGGCTAGCCTCTACGGGCTGTATACGGCTAGGCTACTGTCGAAGCGTGTGCAAATCTGACCACTTTGCTAGAAACATATTGACCGAGTCCTTGTTTCTCTCCTTCTCCTCGCCACCAAAGATGGCCCCGCAGGCGCATCGGCCTGTACTCCTGCAACCCCACTGGCGAGGCTACGCTCACCCGTGCCGCAGGAGCTCGGCTACCACCACGAGAAGTCGGAGTACTAGCCGAGGCGGCTGTCGGTGGATCTAACCGTGTGGAGATGCTCTGTAGCATCGTGACTAAATCAGCCTGGACTTTACCCATATTGTTCAGTTTGGCATTAAGATATTTAAACAGTCCACTAGAGAGCTCCGTCTCTGTCAGGACATCAACAGGGTCCAATAGGTCATAATCATCATCGTCATAATCCAAGAGGTCCTCCTCGATCCCCTCGGTGACGTCGGTGTTCATGTCATCTAGCTCGTCAGCCAAAAAGGGGTCATCTTTTACTGCGGCCGCTGTCTGCGGGCTCGCTGGGTCCTAAGGCGGGATCAACAGACGAGGAGGGCGCTGGGGGCGGATCACGCGTGAGCGCACTCCGGACCGGACAATGGTCGGGCATGTACAACCTGACAATTTGATCGGTGTCAAACCCGCGACCGAGGACAAGAGACTTGAAAAACCTAGAGAAGTAGAAGGCGGTGGGGACACACTATGCCTAGCAGACATCTTTAATTCTTGCAAAAAACAATGCGAGAACTCGAAAATTACAAAAAAAAACGCTAATAAAATGAGCAGTGGTGGAGAGAGAATAGTCACCCCCCTTTACGGTCGCCTGTCGATTTGTGTTGCGCTGCGAGCCTCTACAAGCGTCGCTACTCCGGGATGCTCCGATCCAAGAGAAAAAATGCCTGCAACTCATAACAAAAATAAATTTGCTCGGGAGGCTGTGCCTGAAACAGTCGGATTATCCCTTGCCGGGATTATCCCTCCCCAGCCGAGAGAGAGGATCCATTTGAATTTAGTTTCATTTTTAATTTTATTAAAAATGAATAATTAAAATATAAAAAAATAAATATTTTTTTTTCTTCTCTGGTGGCCGCCTGCTGCTGCGCTGGCTCGGCTGGCCGCTGCCTGCTGTGCTGGTTGGCTGGCCGCCGCTGCCTAGCTGGCCGCGCTGGCTACGCTGGCCTGGCTGGCCGCGCAGGCCGCAGCCGCGCTGGCCTGGTTGGTCGGGTATGGCCTGGCCGCCCCGCAGCCGGGTGCTTCACAGCTGAGAGAGAGAAAGAGTTTCTACACAACGTAGGCTTTCCTCATGGCCGTTGTGCTGTTGTTTCTGCACAACGTAGGCCAGCATCGTTCTCTCTCTTCGCCTCTCACACGACCTCTCTCTACACCAAAACGTCTCTCTCTACACCAAAACAAAAACGTCTTTCGCAGACAAGCTTCAACGCAAAAAAATAAAAATTGCTTACCTGCTAGCAGATTCGCTTTGGTGTGTGCTACCGAGAGAGAGAGAGAGAGAGAGAGAGAGAGAGAGAGAGAGAGAGAGAGAGAGAGAGAGAGAGAGAGAGAGAGAGAGAGAGAGAGAGAGAGAGAGAGAGAGTTCTTCCTTTCAATTCTGGTCGCCTCCCTCCACACACTCCATTGGAGATAAGGATGAGATTTTGGATGGTTGAAAACCATTCAATGGGCTCTGGTCCCTCGGTCACGCGCACAGACCTTGACGACCCAATCAAACCGATGCTCTGATACCAGTGTTAGATACCTGTAACGCTGCTACGGGCGCTTCCACAGGAGGGGACGGCCTCTGGCTCACCACCCAACCATAGAGGAAGAATGAGGATTGCCCCTCATCCCCCAGGCTATATAGTGTGTGGCCTGCCGTCCACACTAGCCTGGCCGGCCATGACTCCACATGGGCGTCCTCTCCCACTGAACCCCGGGATGGCCACGTCCTTGGCCTTCTGGTCTGATACCAGTGGCCGTTAATATCCCTTCGCCATGGCCAACAACATATAAAGAAGGATCACCAAAGTGTTGGCGGAAAACCAATGTGTACAGTTATTCATATTAACGTGTTACATATAAAGAACATAAATGAATAATAGCACAAACAGAAGTAAACAAAAGACAAGCAATCGACAAACCATAAGTATCTACGTATATTGCTTCTTCTACTCTAAATCATACATATGATTTCGCCACACACTTCTAGTATGCCGGTTGAATAAGGAATAAGAATAAAATGTATAACTATTTGGTGAATAACTATAACTAAGGGTAACTATTGGTTAACACTTAAAGCCAAGTCAGCATAGTACAAGTGCCATAAAAAACTGCACATCCCAACTTCATGGGGTAATAAAAACCTGGGAATAGGAGAGCTATGAGTCTTATGAATAGTAAAACCCATACAAGTAGAAATATGATGTAATCCCAAACATGATTTAGCCATAGACTATGCCTCCTTGTTCAAAGCCACGGTGTAATAAAGAGAAAGATAATATACGGTATGTAGGACACCACCAATGTAATGATTTTAATGAAAAGGCCCACATGGTATTATGAAGTTTCCTCACAAGAACCTTTACACCACAAATCCTTGGGTGCTCCAAGTACTCTAATCTTGTGCCAAATCCGAATGTCATTCCTTCTGAAGACATGCTACAAGTGTAGATTCAACCATGAGTATAAGGGTTATTCCAATAGAGTGATAATTTCCCTAGTGGAGCTAAAGCATCCATAGCCATTTCAGCAAGCCTTAACTTGTTGAGTGTATAAGGAGAAATTATTCATATACAGCCCCTCTTAATGCAATCACAAACTTTGATCCAAGGTGAGAGCAATAACAAAGGGAACATCCAAAGTTGCAAAATAAGTAGAAATCTTAAGATTCAACCTCAAATCAAGAAGCTAAAGATCTTGAGGTGCAAGCCCCAAAGGCTACAATAGCCCCCTAAAAAGGCTAATAAGAACAAGAACCATGGGTCCAAAAGGAGAAGACCTCAAAGAGAATGCAAAAATGTAACACAATTAAATATCAGGACAATGACATTGTGAATATTGAAAATGGTTTGGATGAGAGCTCTAAAGCTTGCATCCCTTGTGGAGATAGCAACAAGTGATATTCAACTCAAACCAACTCTTCACAGTGTAAATAAGCCCATTCACTATGTAAACCTTCTCAAGAAACTCAAAGAGTATCCCAAACCTATGTTGAAGGAGTAAATGAAACAAGATTAGGAGCTTATAAAGAAGGTGTAGGATTAATTAGAACCTATTCTTGAGCAAGTGTGGGGTTATGTTTGAGTACAAATCACTAACCCTACTTGAGCATATCCCAAACCCCATCATAATAGATCAAAGAAAATGTAGAAGATCCAATTTCAAAGCCTCTATCTCGGGAATAATTCATTCAGACCCTACATAACTAGATGCCGTGAAGATGACTCAGTAGTAGTAGGAGGTAAAAGTTAGCTTTCCCAAGTGAGTGCGAATATCACTCGACGTGGGAGATAGTAAGCCTCATATTCTTCTTATCCTCAAAAGCTTAAGTTTTGATAAGTTCTATTTTGCAAGGAAATTCTGAACTTTGGAGAGACTTATCCGACTAGATGAATGTGAGCCTAAAATCCTACATGGATGAACCTAAAGAGGAGGAGTCACTAAACCATGCTACATTGAGCACTCTCCTTGTATACCCAAAACTAAAGGATAGCAAAAAGTTCCCATGAACAAGAGAGAACACTACTTTGAAATTGATAAAGTGAATGTTGTGTTACCTTTTGTGTATAAAAGAATGATAGTCTTCACAATCTCTTGGATGGTGATATTGGTGTCTGTATAATCACCAAGGATTTTTAGGAGGCATGGGGAAGACTTCTTATGGTCAAGCTTGTTTGACAACAAGAACAGAACTAAACCATTAGTTTTCCTACAAGATATGAAGATTAAGACCTTCAAAATAAGCGTCCACTATTCATTTCATGGTGGTGGTTTTTTCAAGAAGAAGATTATACACCATGATTTTTAAATAGCCTTACATATCAGCTCGATGCAAGGCTAGTGCACTTGATTGGGAAACTAATCATATTTCCATTTGTAAGGATATCCAATCCTTGAAAATCGATTTAAAAATAGGTAAGACTCATCCCATGGAGCGAGGAATTCTTGGTAATGAGTCTAACACAATTATCCTAACTACTTTGATCATTAAAATGTGTAAATGTTGCAACAAGTTATTGGATAGTGAACATAGGATTATGAGCCTCTTTCACAGCTTCATGACTTTGACAATTGGATTTATGTCTTGGTAAACCATGGACACTCTTCAGTAAATTCTTGGAACAAGGTTTGCAAGACTGGGATGGACTGAAAATAGCCCGAGGCTCATACTTAGAGAAGCATCCCCTTTTGGGAGCTAGCAGGCAGTGACTTTAAACCAGGGATAGCTAGTGAGATTTATCTAGCAAGGTCTCCTCCCTCTGCCATTTCATGGACCACATAGGAAGCCTCAGAAGTATCTTCTCCCCATGGAGATGGATCTTCATTGGCTTTCCTTTGTTGAGGTTGTGGATTCATATGAGACATATACTAACTAGTGGGAAGCTAACCTAAGCAAGATCACCCTTTAAAGCCAAGGTAATGGCCAATCGAGGTAATAAGGAGCCCACAAGTTTTAATCAAGGCAAGCTCTATCAAGTCACTAAAAGCAAGCTCAACAACATCAAGGTTGAGGCACAGAAGGAAGCCAAACCAAAGAGCTCACTGAGCCTCAAGAGGAAGATTTAAGGTACGTACTTGGGTACTTTAATTCCTATAACATTAGAGAAATAGTGATACATGGAAAGATAGCCTGAGCATAGAGCCTCATGCCCCTTGTACAGCCTCTTATGAGACGATGGCCCACCAAGGTCAAAGACCTAAATCTCGTTAGCCATGGTGAAGAACCTAAGCCAATATTAATAAGCAAAGAACTAAATCTCTTTGGCCTTGGTGAAGAACGTAAGAAAATATTTATCATAACAAAGACCTTACCCCTAAGAAAGAAGGAGGATTTGTAGCCTTGCTCAAGGAATTTCTTCTTTTTTTTTCACTCAAGAAAGTGACATGAAGGGAATTCCTCTAGAAGTGGTAAAACACATTATCCTCTCCATGAATGTGCAAAATCATCCAAATTGAGAGCTTACCACATGAGTCATCCAAACTGAGAGCTTATCACACGAATCCCAAGTATGGAAAAATGGTCAAAGAAGAGCTAGACAAGCTCATCAACGTGGGATTTGTGTGTGAGATTGCAAAAACTGATAGTGATTGTTCCCAAGAAGAATAGAAAGCTTAGAGTGTGTATTAACCTCAAAAAGGTCAATGCCACCATAGATTGCAACCATTATACCCTACCTTACATGGACCACATGTTGGAAAAAGTTACTAGAGCATAAGCTTTTAGCTTCTTAAATGGCTTCTTAGGCTATAGGTGGTGATTGACCCAACTGATTAATACAAGATAGCATTCACACTTACGAAGTGGAGAGTACATGCTTCTTGTATCATGCCATATAACTTGACCTATCTTCAACCCCACCTTATAATAGTTGATGTGTACATTCCAAGATCTCCTTCAAAATATCCTAGAGATATTTATTGATGACTTTTGTTTGCACTCAAAATGGAAAGAGCATCTTAATTATCTCAGGATTTTTTTAAAGAGATATTCATTGATGAATTTTGTTTGCACTCAAAATGGAAGGAGAATCTTACTTATCTCATGATTTTTTAAAAGAGATGTAGACTCTACCGCATATCGTACTTATCTCAGGCTTGTTTTTGAGAGATGCAAACTCTACACTATCGTTATTATACCCACTCAAATTCTTATTATGGGTTAAACATAGTGTCATCCTTGGACACATTATCTCCAAGAATAGCATCTTTATAGACCACAAGAACAAGATCTGCATGATCTTGGAATTGCCACCACCCATGAACTATAAGGAGGTGTAGAGATTCATGGAGCACATAGGGTATTATACAAGATTCATCTTCTTGTATGCCATGTATGTTACAGGTATATATTAATTCATCAAAAATATGAATAAATATATACATGTAACAGACATAAAATAGCAACATCATCAAAGGTTATGATAGAGAGTACCACACAAAGAAGAACAGCAGACTGGGTGTGCAATCTCCCCCCGGACGTGTGGCTCCACTCCCACACGCGGTATTTTAATAATATTCATAAATTTAGCCCTTGGAGCCATTAATAGCATAACTTTTCTAAAAAAGGGCTATTTAGAAATTTGAACCTTAGTCCAATGCTTTTAAAGCATTTCATCAAAAATAAATAAACCTTGCCCAACTAAAATTGCTAGTGGGTCTTTTTACATAAAATGATTATGTGCACAATGTTGAAATTTGAGCTAAATGATGAGCTATGGTGGATCATACACTAGAATCAACATGATTAACAAAGTGATTAAGAAATGATTAAGACGTAATTAGTGAATAATTAGCATATAGATTAATGTAGGCATGGATACTCAAAAACCAGCAAATTCTCATTAGGGCTATGCCTCAATTTATAGAGTTTACATCAAGCATCAAATCCCATTGATTTCTCCATGATTCACTCCCAAAATATCTCCACCTTTTGCCTGATTCTCTCCACCTCTTCTCTTTTCCCTGAATATCTCCCAGAATATCTCCACACTCCTAAATTCCCTCATGCTACCCATTATTCTCTCCCAGTAGATTCTTCTAACCTTTTCACAGGTTCTTTCACAATTACATCTCCTCTTTTACAGCCTCTATCCAAGAGCTTGTTCCCACACACACCCTATTCACTTGTATATTTCAACACCTCCCCTCAAGTGAATAATCCTAGTACACCTAGACCCTATACCAAGTTTGCCTCCCCTTACTTGGAAGTCCGCGACCAGTGTCTACTCCTCCCCTCAAGTTATCTCAGCACACCTGGACCCTGTATCAAGTTTCTTTCTTACTTGACAATCCGCGACCAGTGCCTCAAGTCCCTAAACTCCATAGTCCTTGACACTCTCTCTCTCTATGTGTCCAAGGCTACTATAAGTGCCCGTGACCTTGACTAAAGTGCTCACACATACATCTACCACGTGGCCTACATCATCGGTGGCTCAGAGGTGGTTTTACTTTATTGGGGCAGGTTACATTGGGTTGTGGGCTCTCTCTCTCTCTCTCTCTCTCAGAGATTTTCACATGGCTCCTCACTCTTTGGAGCCTCACATCTTCTCTTCTCTTCAGTCTTCTTCTCGTGGCAGCATCTCTCCACGCGTCCGTCTCTTCTTTCAGTCTTCTCGGGGCAGCTTCTCTTCTTGTGGCAGCTTCTCTTCTCGTGTCCATGTCTTCCTTCAGATCTTCTTGGTGTGGATCCTCTTCTTGGGAAGAGATATTCTTCTTCTTTCATGGCTGGGGCCATGAGCTCGTCCGTCAGGTCATTTTGCTCCATGTGAGCAACATGTTTCAATGTTTTGCTGACAGTTCCTTTGGGTTTTTTATGTTTATTTTGTATCATCATGCAATGCAAACCCAAATTTATGCGGGAGGTCTTACCTCTTGCCTTAATCTGGACAAGGGCAGTGTTTGTTCCCATTTTTACACTGATAAAATGTGCCCAATACATAATGCGTATAGCATTCATTCTCATGCACATTCCAAATGCAACTCTGGCTGTGAATAATCTTGTATTTGAATGAGATTTATAGGCATTAACCAAGGGTTAAATGCAAAATGATGATTTTCATAAATTTTATCAGCACAATTTTCCAGAAATTACACTAACTTAAGGGTAACCAATTTGTACGGGATGGTTGGAGTATCAAACCAACTCCGATTTGCAATCTGAAGTTATAGGGATCTGTATCAGATACCTAATGGTTAATTTGAACCCTCAATTGCACCAAAGTACAGTGATTAGCATTGATTAATCACTGATTAGCAAATTAATGCTTTGGTTTGTGTGCAAAAAACAGAGTATGCGGGGAGCCCAGATCTGGTGCCTTCCACTTCAAATGAGCTCAAATGCTTTCAAAGGCATCAATAGCAATGAGTCTAGTAGAGGATTAAGCCAAGAAACACAAGATTTGACCAAATAATGAAAGCTTAATCTCTGTTTTACCAAAGTCACCTGCAGATTTGATGAAGAGCTTGGATCTCACTGTAGACTTGATGAAATTGATTTCTGTCTTCACCAGCTTGTAGAGCATGCTTGATTACCCCTTGGGCTAGGAGGAATTGAAGTAATTTGATTTGAGCAAGTAGTAATGGCAAAAATCCCTCAGAAAAATGGCGCCCTTCATTCTGCGAAAATCTGCATTTCTGCGCTGAATTGGCCCACAAGAATTGAGTTGAGTGTAGCCCTATGAGTCTACTATAAGTGCCTAAAAGGGCTTAGCCTAATGTTATGTGTGCAAAGATAATGGAGTCCTCCACTAACTGGGGGTGAAGAGGAAGATGAAAAACTCACTAAAAATTGATTTTTTTGCTAATTACCTACTAATCCTGATTAATTCACTAATGGGCTCATAAATCTAGTTGATTCTAGGCATGGCTCTGATACCATGTTGAAATTTGAGCTAAATGATGAGCTATGGTGGATCATACACTAGAATCAACATGATTAACAAAGTGATTAAGAAATGATTAAGACGTAATTAGTGAATAATTAGCATATAGATCAATGTAGGCATGGATACTCAAAAACTAGCAAATTCTCATTAGGGCTATGCCTCAATTTATAGAGTTTACATCAAGCATCAAATCCCATTGATTTCTCCATGATTCACTCCCAGAATATCTCCACCTTTTGCCTGATTCTCTCCACCGCTTCTCTTTTCCCTGAATATCTCCCAGAATATCTCCACACTCCTAAATTCCCTCATGCTACCCATTATTCTCTCCCAGTAGATTCTTCTAACCTTTTCACAGGTTCTTTCACAATTACATCTCCTCTTTTACAGCCTCTATCCAAGAGCTTGTTCCCACACACACCCTATTCACTTGTATATTTCAACACACAATTACATCTATACATCAATCTTGTGCCCATTTACATATTCCATTAAACTGAATCCTGCATAAATTAAATTAAATATAATTTTGTAAATTTGTTAAATCATAAAAAATATGAATAAATATATACCTGTAACAATGTATGCCAGAACCTTGTATAAGCTATTGATTATCTTTGAATGGACACATATATGCTAATAAAAAATATGAAGTAGGCATTAAGCCCAACTAGGATATAATTGTTATGTACATATCAATGCTTTAGCATTTGCTATTGAACAAGTGTTAGCATAATCAAGGGATCACAACATGGACTTCCCTAAGACCTTTTCTAGCCATCAACTTAATGATGCTAAATTCAATTATACAACCACAAAGAGAAAGGATTTAGCCATGGTGTATGGTGTTGTAAGAAGTATAGACATTATCTTTTGGCTACCAAATTTGTTTTCTTTGTCGATGATCAAGCACTGCTTTATTTGGTGGATAAGACTTGCACCACGAGTGCATCACCAAAGGGTTTCTCATTCTTTTAGAATTTTATTTCACTATCACGTACAAAAGGGATCCGTGCATGTCCATGCTGATCACCTTTCTAGAATTCCAAATAGAGAAACCCTGCTTCTAACGAGTAAAACATGACCTTCCCAATGCCATTGTCCCATATTGACCATGTACCAAAATGGAATAAATACATCATCCACTTCTTAGCTAATGGATTTCCAATTAACTGTCCCATCAAGAAGGATAGAGCTAGATGCCTCATTAGGAAGGAAGCCCCCTATCAAGTGATCTAGCAAGAATACTTTACAAGAAGGGTCAAAACAACATCATGAGGAAATGTTTGCATGAATATAATTGCATGAAGATGAATTATCATCGTTCTTGATGAGCAAGCCCACACTTTTTCAGGGACATGATAGCCCACAATGTTATCCAAGTTGGACTATGGTGACTTACACTATTTGGAGGTATAACTAAGTTTGTCAAATGTAGTTATGAATGCCAAATGTTTGCATGGTCCAAGAGAAGGTTCATATTCTCTTAACCCTCGTAATTTTAGAAAAGGGTCCTAGACTTTATGGGCCCCATTAGCCTAGCACTAAGGAAATGGTAGGCTTTATCATAGTCCCACCAACTACTTCACGAAGTGGATTAATGCTAAATCTACATAGAAAGATGACTGCATGAGATCTACTGCCAAACTCCTCTATGAAAATGTGACCAACTAAAAAGACAAATGCATGAAGATAGGAGACATGGTACTCATGTACATAGTGTCAAGACCACCAAAGAGAAACTCCCTTATCGTGCAGGAAATAATTCTCAATCCATGATTGTCGATTGTTTTGAAGAGAACTCTTTCATTAGATCTAAACCTACATTTTACAAGTTTTATATGACCCCCCTAGATAATGAAAGAGTGTGTCACCCTCGGAAGGGGATGGATTGTGGCTTGTTGCATAGTCAGTTAGCGTAAAGTAAACCGTGACACGAGCTTCCCCACGAAATGTTTACCATACCCTTGGTAGGATGATCACATTCAAGACCCTTCAACATCTAATCCTCATCATCCAATTACAGACCACCACCACCTTCAGTAACCCCTAAGTTCTAACACTTAACACTACTCTCACCTTGACATGTCAACCACCACCTCAAACCATTATGGACATCAAAACCTTGTCTCGTAAGCAAAGACGATTGAAGGCCGCCCCCTAGAGATAAACTTCAACGAAATTTAGGGAGGTCACTAAAACAAGGAGCGGGTACCCAAGAGTACCCTTAGCTAGCTAAGGTAGGTACAATGCCAAAGCAAAGACCTCAAAGCCACCTTTTAGCTGGAAGCCTATCTTTGAGCATAAATCTACAATAGCCTCAAGAACATGAGATGTACCCTCAACCTAAGCCCCATTAGATCCCATCAAGGTGTTAGAAGCTCAAGGAATCTATGAGGAAAACCCTTCTGTATAGGTCCCAAAAACCTCATTGTCCACACCATAACCCCCCTAAGCCAAAGAGAGTCAAGCGATGCCAACATTATTAAATGGTTTGTTGGATCCCAATAATGATATTAGAAGCTCAAGGCCTCTACAAAGGGAACCCCACATTTAGGTTCCAAGGCCAAAGAAACCCGTCCCCCACCAAGACTCTATAAACACACCATCAAACATAAAATCTAAGATGATGTGGAGACTTAAAGTCATGCCTCCAGCCACTCCAAAATTATAAGCAAAAATGAAAAGCAACGATTCCCACTTTGACTCTCACACGTTGACACTATCTTGAAGCTGTCTCGCAGAAAAGTGTGTGGACATTTCAACAAGTCCATGTATAATGGTTGTACTCTCTTCAATTCAAATCAAAGAAGACCCACCCATAGTGTGAAAACCCCAATTGAGTTGCACACACACTCCCTTGGCTTTGCCAAATAATCTCAAGGCTCCAAGGGATCACCCATGGTCCCATAACACCCTCGTGTGCTATGTTGTAACACTAACTCATCGCCAGCGCGAGAAGGTAAAAGTTCAATCAGCACACTAGCAAAGCACAATGTCAAGTAGTTTTCCACCTTTGCTTAGTGAGCCCATACAGTAGGCTAATAACCTTAAGTTTAATCAAGCACACTAGCAAACCGGGTGATGGTGGCATCAAAACTCTTTTTTTTTGTGAATGAGTAATAAACAATTTTCCACCTTTGATCAGTGAGCCCACACAATAGGCCATAACCTTAAACCCTAGTTGTAATGTGGCACCTCCTATTAGTTGTACATATATATATATATATATATATATATATCGAGAATGATTGAAAACTAAAATTTAAAGACCAAAACAAATCCAAAACAACAAAAAAAAACAAGTGCATGTGCACACAAACAAAACTCACATTTGCACACGTGTACATAATAATATGCACACACATACGTACACACATACACACCCTCTCTCCATGCACATATATCTCCACACACACACACTCTCTCTCTCTCCATGCGTGACACTTTATGCACACACATAGAGATTTACACACACACACACATCCATAAAAACAAATCCCCTTCCATTTTTAAGTCTTTAATCTTTTTAATTCTCCCTCTCCTTTACTTTATTATTTTTAAACAAAATTGAAAAAATTAAAACAAAAAAGAATAATTTTAACAAAATATGTGGTCAAGTCTGTGTTGCGTTCACATGGTTGGAACTTTGCTAAAACTAGGCCACAGAAGCCTAGCCATGCAAGGCTAGGACTGCCCCCATGGGCAGGGGCCAACACATGTGGTGGGGCAGGGGGAGGGCAGGGGGTGATTGGGGGGGTGCAAGCCTTCCAACCCTGTGTAGGACAGGGTGGTGTGTAAGCCGATCTACTCCACCCCAACCTCATCCATCCAACTATGTTAGATTCTTGTATGCTAGATGATTTCTTACTTAAATAGGTTTGATTGTAGCCTTTCCCTCTCATTGGCTTCTTCTTCATCCACATTTTATGAGAGATAACCATCGTGAAGGCTATCTCTCGGCTATCTCCTCTTTGTTTCCATCTAGGTAATGGAAGTACTACCTTTACCTTTTAGCAAAGGTAGCATTCCAATGTGATAATAAACAGAGTGAGGATGTGATAGATGAGCTAGCGCACCCACAGGGGACTTGCATTTATAGCTCTATGAAAAAGTACCAAATGATATTTAATTATTTGACAAAGCCAAGGTAAGCTCTAGACTTAGATAATGGGGGAGTGTGGGGTGTAGGGGGACAAACCTAGAGAGTGGGAGATAAGCCTAAATGGTGGACCAATGAGCTTTGAGATTGCTTTTTTCAGCTTATGGATGAAATGTGCACTCCACCTTCCCTCCCATTGGTCCACCTCAATCCATTCTCATTAGGAGATGGATTAAGAAATAAGCTAAGAGGCCCATTCTTAGTTTATACCTCCCCTAATATAAACCCCACAATATCATTTCCTTCACACAAAAGATATTTAGAAGTCTATGTTTTCTTTTGATCCCTTGCTCCTCCTTGTAGCAAGGCTGTGAATAGATGTGTACAAAAAGCTCATCCATGGACTTGCATGTTTCAAGGAGGATTGAAGTCTGTGGCTAAGGACTCTTCGGAGGGTCCCTATGAAGGTTTTTATCTGTGGGCTAAGGACCGTTTGGGGGGCCCCTATGAAGGTTTTTATCTGTGGCTAGTTGAAGAGAGCATCATTTTCTTTATAAACCTTTAATAATTTTGAGAATTTACGTGAAAAACACGAGTGGAAGAGAAAACAATTTATGTCCCAGCATAGAGGTAAAACTCTTGCCTTATCTTGCCTTTTGGAATTTCGTATTTAGTGCAATTTTTCATAATAAGAACACTCAGGGTGGGCCAATTGCACCTAGAAGGCTATTGTGCAATGGGCATGGATCAAGCGTGTTCACATCAGTCACGTGATCAAGCGGTTAATTCGTCGAACTCAGTTTTCACCGTACTCTTGCATATCATTCGGACTCGAAGATTTTGAACCTAGACGGATATTGAATCAAGCATCGGCCGGACACAAGATCTTGAACCCAACTTCCAAGATATATTTTGTGCATGGTTCATCCTAACAGCCTTCTGATTTGCTCGCTAAGTACAGGTTGTCGCCGAGAAAGTAATCGTATCTCTTAATCTGTCTTATGAGTACTAAGTCTGAACGATAGAACTACCAAGTACCACCAAGTTTGAATAGGAAGGCCTCGCGCTGAGCATATGTGATTGTTGCAGTAAATCTCGGCGACTAAAGGAATGATGGGGATGGATGGGTGGTGAAAAATCAGTGCCTATGTGAGAGCAAGAGCGAGAAGAGGGAAGGGAGGGGGAGGGGTAGCGGGAAGGGAAGGTGTGTGTGTGTGTGTGTGTGTTTGTTACTCTGTCTTAGTGAGAGCGAGAGCGAGAGAAGGGAGGGTGTGTCTGTCACTCTGTCTTAGTGAGAGCGAGAGAGACGGGGGTCTACGGGAAAGACTGGGATACAGAGGGTCTACGTGATGAGAGAGAGTCTGGGAGGGGGAGAGGGGCTCTAAGTGCTGAATGCGTGTGAGTGAGAGAGAGAGAGAGAGGGTCGAGGTTTAGGTCTCAGTGATGAGAGAGAGAGAAGGGGGGGAGGGACACAAGGTCTAAGTGCTGAATGTGTGTGTGAAAGAGAGAGAACAAGGTCTAAGTGCTGAATGCGTGTGTGAAAGAGAGAGAGAGAGAGAGAGGGGGAGTGACTAGGTCTAAGTGATTGAGAGAGAGAGAGAGAGAGGGAGATGAGAGTGCGTTTTTGATGAGAGAGAAGGAGAAAGAGACGAGAGATGAGAAAAAGAGAGAGAGAGGGAGGGGTCTAAGTGATGCGAGGAGAGAGAGAAAGCGTGAATGTGCGCGTGTGAGAGAGAGAGAGAGAGAGAGAGAGAGGGCGGGAGGGGGGGGAGGGGGGGGACGGAGGGAGGCAGGGAGGGGCGGAAAGGAGAAGCTGGAGGCGGAATGTAGCGTGTGGTTGAAGCTAGCTAGCTAATGTGTATGCATGCATGCAGAGTCAGAGCGACTCGAGAGGGACTCATGAGGGGGGGTGTGTACTGTAGTACGCGACGGAGATCAGATGGGCAGAGATTTGTGGGGTGAGGGACAGAGAAGGTAGAGGGTACATGACATGTGCATGCAGGTTGCGTCGAGCGTCAGCATGGTTAAAGCCAGGTTGGCGACCTATCAGTAACGTGTTACCTCGTGTGTCAAATAACATATACTTCCTGCTACCAGCACAGACTCGCAGAGCCTCTTGTTGTAAATTGTGTCTGGTAGCGCGCTGTTTCCAATGCCCCCGCCCTTCCCACTTGTCACCCCACCATTGGCCTCTTCCCAGGTGGCATTCCGCCATTCGTTCACGTACTAGGGCTTCACAACCGCATCATTGCACACAAACACCATTGTACCTTGCGCTCGCCTACCACGTGGCACCCCACCATTGGCCTCCTTCCACGTGACGTCTCTCCATTGGGTCGAGCATTAGGGTTTCATTTGATGAGACAACCACGGCTACCACACCACGCATAATCGCACAACCACCATTGAAAGCTTGTGCAGATCTTGCACCCTGCTCGCCCCTCATGCAAATTCTCAATAAATAAATACTCAGAATATATAATTGTCTCGTACCTTAAACCCCCTCCATGATGATACCCTCATCAATTATTTTACAGAATAGGGATAGTTGAGCATGGAAGCAAAACTCTCATGATAGCACCACCAGTAACTGTTGGGTTGTTACAGCAGTAATGTCTTCTCTTTCATCTGCATGAATACTCCAGTAGAAAAACCATGTTCCGAGCACCATCAACTCCATATCATTGCCATCCTAGTGCACCAAGAATCGCTTTATTATGTGCTCTGCTCTCCATCATGAGTGTCCAAGAAACCTTTGGCGCCCACTTTCACCAACAAACAAGCGTGCCACCAGGTACTTCAAGATCTATTCTCTGTTATCTGTATCATAATAATGCCCTTAATTGCATATATCGGTGATAATGCTACCAATAACTCTATGTTAAACCTTAATGGCTGCACATATCATTAGTATTAAGTAACGTTCCTGCCAATCTGTTTATTTGACCCACATATTTGATTAGCAACGGCGCAATTTTCTATTCTGTACTCAGTTTCACTGTAGAATAACACCTTAATTGCACATAATGATGATAGGAATGCCAATTAACTCTACGCTAAACCCTAATCGCACATATCATTGATACTAAGTACTGTTAATAACAGGCTCTTTGTTTGCCTCACAGCTTTGATTAGCAACGGCTCGTTTTCTATCCAGCAGAACTTTTGCAAAACGGCACTTCGACTGGTATAAACTCAATCTTAAACTTTGATAATTCGTTTTTAGAAGTGCTTAATTATGATTAGGACTACAACGCGTGTATCAAAATAATACTTGCAGAAGAGAGCTCAAGGGACGCGGGATCAGTCGATGAGCAGTACTGGGCCTAGCTTATATAGGCATAATTGCTCGCAGGCGAGGTTCTTGAGGGGGATGAAGGGCTTCCAGTGCGAGTTCCGGCTCTTGCATGAGGTTCCAAGTGGACCCAACCCCATCAGTAACTCTCTCCACCCCTTCCGCCTCACAGAAAGATCACCTCCCGACCCTTAATTAATCCGTCCTATCCTTAACCCCATCAGTAACTCTCTCCACCCCTTCCGCCTCACAGAAAGATCACCTCCCGACCCTTAATTAATCCGTCCTATCCTATGCTTAGTGCAAGGTTAAACTCTCTATGGTCTACACAGTAATCATAAGTTTCTCTCTCTCCCTTTGATCTCAGTTCCACGCGAATGCATCGACAGTGTTATATATAATGCTTTCAATACTATATTTTCTTTGCAAGTAATCGTTCAGTTAATGTGAATTGCATTAATGTGAATTAATTCCCTAATTCACAAGAAGGGTAAAAGGTGTGCAAACCATGCACACGAGTAAATTGAGAAGAAAAGGTTAAAGATGTGGTTTGAAGGTTAAAGGTGTGCAAACCACGTGGAAAACCACAATGGAGCCTTATATAGCTTATACCAAAGCATTTTGCATTTGAGAGAGAAGGCAAAAACAACCTTTTTTTTTTTTAGAGAGAGTTGGTCCATACCACCACTAGGGTAGATTCGGACCTAGTGCCTCCACTTTTAGAGCATGTAGCCTAGCCCAAAACAACAAAATAAAATAATTATAACCTTCACTTCAAATCCTTGGCATACATCTCTCATCACCAGTGCCACAAGCTCTCTTTGTATCACATTCATTGATATGCGGATGCCTTTGTATCATATTCACTCTATTACACATGCATAGGTCTTGATTTCATGGAAAGTAAGGTTACACGATCGTACTTGTTTTTTTTAATATAAAAGTGCTCTTAGATTATGTTCCATGCGCTTGTTTCTCTCTTAGAAAATGTGAATTGTAATTGTGCTTGTGCTTTTCTTTCAACATGGGACTTTTACCCCATCCTCATTTGTAGCAACACAAGCACGTTGTACGAACAAATAACTATAAGATGTTAAATTTTAAATGTTTCTATAAAACCTCAATGGGAGATAACCCTATGATGTGAAATTTTGATATCCCTATGTAGGCATAATCACCATAAGAGGTTCATTAAATTCCAATGCTATATACCGGTAAATTTAGGGAGATTGTTTTGAATTTTAATAAAAAATTACGAGGGATTGATATAAGCATCAAAAAAATGTTTGGTATATACACGTCAGTAAAACAGTCTCCGTATCAATGTTGGAAAGTTTTAACAAAATACATGGCCTTGTATAAATTTTCTTACGTTAAATATAATTTTATAAGAATGGCATTTTCGCACTTATGCCAGGGGTATGGTTGGTGACATTATGGTTGATATGCCACCAGTGGATGACAGATTGTGTGACAACCACTTTAGAGTGCTAGAGTTATGCCATAGTTATAGCGCCATCTCATATAGTCGAGTTCACACTATGGACTGACCATTGTATATTATTGTAGGAGTGTACTTTCCCTTATAGTATGTACTCTTATCTTTTTAGTTGTATGGATGTAGAGAAGAGAAGAAGATGGAAGAAACTTCAGCTATCCATCGAGCTCTCTTGTGTGTATGTGTGTGTGTGTGTGTGTGCGCTTGCAAGGAACTCAAGCTCTCCCTCTCCCCCACATTCTCTTCATGGTGTCAAAGCTTGGTTCAAGCTACGGAGCCGAGCGACAAGAAAAGAAAGCGGAACATGGATAAGAGCATCATCATCTCTTTCCCTTCTTGTTTAGCTATGACACCCCTTGGGTAGCTCTGTGAACTACACATCTCTGATTAAAGAGTTACCTTCGCAAGCGTGGAAGTGCATGTATAGTGCGTAGTACTTTGTACTTGAATTTTACAGACATAATCGCATTTTGGACACATTTCGATCTCCGTTCGATCACTACAAGGTGTTTTCAAGCAGTTCTGAGAAGTTATGGTTGAGAATTATCTCTACTCGAAACTTGGTTATTGCAGTGCACCAATGCATGTTGGGAGTATAGATAGTGTTTGCACATGTATTGTTGATCTTGGGTGTATATACATATACTATGGTCACATCTGGTAGCATACAGGTTGTGTAGAAGTACTGCTGCTGTGAATCACACAGAAGATATTGCCGTGTTCCAAGTTGCATACAGAAATTGACTGTTTGCAAGTTTCTGGTTGTTGCAGGTAAACATGTCTGATGGATTCAATCATATTGTCAATGAGAAGATGGATAAGAATAACTTGCATGCTTGGAAGTTTAGAATGACCAATTTTTGAGTGATGGGTAAATGATTTTGGGACTATGTCGAAAGAGACAATAAGGAGCCTCCAGAGTTGCCTGAAGATGATGCCACTCTCATAGATCTAAAGGCGTTCAAGGAGTGGAACTAGGGTGCAAAGAGATTCATGTATTGGCTTTTCATTAGTGTCATAGACATAATTATCGGACACATAATATAGGATACCAACACTCTAGCAGTTGCATGAGAGAACCTTGGTGTGCAAACATTCGAGAGAGCAGTACAAAGTGAGAAAACTGCACGTAAAACAAGAGCTACATACTATGGAGAAGAAAAACATGTCTATCAATGAGTATGCTTTAAATAACAAGGAAATAGTTGAATCCCTTGGTCTATTAATGTATCGGTCAAAGATGATGATTTAGTGAGCATCTATCTGAATAGGCTTGGCAAAGAGTACAAGCCATTTAAGACCTCCATTGCAGTCAGGGAGAATGCTTCCAACTTTCGAAACTTAGTGTCTATGCTGATCATAGTAGAAAAGTCTTTGGGTAAGGACTCTTCTTTCACAAAGCAAGAACACATGATGTACATTCCTCAGTGTCAAAATTGACTTATACAAATGGCCAGTTTTTCCACTTGATCGTCTAGTGTTTACAAGGGAAGTAATGTACATTTCTCAATGTCAAAATTGACTTATACAAATGGCTAGTGTTTCCACTTGATTGTCTATAGTTTAACAATAGTTATGGGCCACTAGTTCTAGCCTTAAGCAAGTATATAAATGAATTTTGTGACTTTCCTATTTGGCATTAAGCTCAAGATAAGGAAGTTGAGCACTGTCTTATAAGAATTGGGCTTTTGCTACATGCGAGTAAGATGGCAAAGAGCCTTATGGTAGATTAGGCAAGTGAAACCATGTTAACATGCAAAGTGGTTAACAACCCCTCTCTTAAAATCACCCTAAGTCACTAACAATAATAATAAAGTTCATCTATGCATATGTGAAAAAGGTAGGTCCACTGATGTGACCTTGACATCGGTAGCCCCTCAATTTAAGGCCCAAGCCTCATTATCAATGCCGCTCAAATAGCACCCAAACCCACAAACACCACTACTTTCTATTAAGCTAATACTAAGAAGAGTACCAAATCTTCAGCTCCATGAAAGAATGTAAATCCACCATGAAAATAATTGTTTAGATATCTACAAAGTATAAAAATATGGGTGGAAAAGTAGTTGTTGGGAGCTTATTGGGAGATCAAGGCTATTATAAGGGTAGTAATCCAATTCGCTATCTTTGGCAACCTAGGTGCACTCACAAAAAAAATCTCAGAAGTCTAGAAAAAAGAATACCCTACCACCTATTTCATGGAATCCACAAAATCCCTACAATAACCATTGCCAACTCAAAAGGTGTGGGTTCTAAAGCACTTGTTAACAAGCTAAGGGGTACTATGAAGGTAATGCTGAAGTGTGGATACCAAAAAAACCCCACAAAACCCCCTAAGCCTGCATAAATCAAGAGAAATTAGCAATAAAGGCACATACCCTCAATCCAAATAGTTTAAAAAATACAAATCCCCATGCACCTACTCTGTGCTCAAGGGTGAAAAGATGCAGGGGAGAAGAGAGCTTGAGCTCTTGCAAGCACACACATACTCACAAAATCCTAAAAGAGAACACACAAGGTGAGAGGCTGAAAATCTTCTTCTTCTTCACACAACACTCAACACACCATATACAAAGATAAGAGTACACACCATATGAAAAGGTACTCAACCAAATACATACTAGGGTTCTCTATAGTGTGAACCTAACTAAATGAGCTGGTGCTATAACTATGCCAGTCTCTAGAATGGCTGTCACACAGCCTGTCATCCCACTGGCCGCATATCACCCATGATCTCACCAACCATGCTAGTGGTGTAAGTGTGGGGCCTATCCCCCAGGCGGGTCATTAGTGTCCACCGCTCACTAGATGAGCTCGATATCTCAACAAAGGGTATCATGAGGCATCACATGTGGGTGCCCTACTAAGGAAATTAGAAAAAGCAAACCCTCAACACCAACTCTGGCTCCATGGAGCACATCAAAGTCTCAAATGGTATTTAGACCAAATAAACCACAAGTAGACTACAAGAACACTCTCCTAAAAATAAAGAAGCCATAAGGCCCTATTTGTACTCCAATCAACCAAGGAAAATTAGTAGGTAACCTTTTCTACTATTTCCTCAACACTTGAAGAGATTAGACCTCCAAACTTTTGCATCCTCAACAACATTCCAAATAGAGTTGTAGGACCTGTTTGCACTCCAATCACTCAAGGGCAGGAAATAGTAGGTAACCTTGTTTATATTATCTCAAACTTGAAGAGGTGCAACCTCTAAAATTTAGCATGATCTCACTCTTAAAACATTTCAAATGGAGTTGTTCGAGCATATAATAATGTATATCAACTTGGTTTTGAGCTAACATAAATTGTAAAAAATAGAAACAAGAAACTGCTCTCTCAAAAAAGGAGGGTGGACATAAGAACTTATTGCTCACAAGGAGTAAGAATAACACCAAGGGAACAATAAGAACTATTTACCTTAAAAAGAAAAGAATGCCATAATAACCTCCCATAAATAGAACAGATCAAATCCTCGTCAAAAATCTTGCAATCACATCAAGGGGGGGTAAGGATGTCCCTTCAATAGGAGCAAATAAAATCCTCATCAACAATATTCAAAGCTCACAGTCACAACAAGGGTTTGCTATTCTTCTTTAAATTGTATGATTATTGTAGCATCTGCTCCATAAGTGTACACAAATACCTACTCACGTAAGTAAATGAAAGTTTGCATGACCATAGCCTCATCATTGACATACTTCCAAGTATATCTCTCTATAAAGGGGCCATGGTGACCCATCACTTGGTTTTTGTTGATAAATGCAAACACAACATGTTATCATCATAGTTTATCCTCCATGATGCCACGAAGCCATACCTTTATGACAACCTAAACCTCACTAGCAATGAACACGAAGCCATACCTTTATGACAACCTAAACCTCACTAGCAATGAACACCCTCAGTAATAAGCGCTTCATGTAATCAACCCCAATTTAAAATCCCATGGAGAGTAAAGAACCTTTTCATTAGCCTCACAAGCTGACTTCATTCTCTCCAATGGCCTCAACTTCGACATATCACCTACATCAAGAGTCCTCTTAACTCACTTTTATGCACTTTATTCTACATGTACTTGTCATAGAACTTTAATGCATTTAAAAGTAAAAGAGCGCATCGAAAGAAGTATGTAGGAATAGAAAGTTAAGTCACATAACTAGGAAAGCAAGCAACCAAGAAGTTGATCTTACATTACTTTTTCAATGTATCAAACCAAGAACTAAGATTCACATTCTCATTCTAATGATTGTGTCTGATTCCTCTAGATTCCCCATGTATTCTCCTCTATTGCTAATAAGAATTAGAATTTTGCTAAACATAAAGACCAAAACATTGTATCCTTACTTGTGATTGCCAAAAAGAGTGAGGAAAAATATAAAAAATAAGCTTGCAAAAATAGAATGTAACCACTTGTAGAGGCCTCCACCCCCTTTAGGTACTTCTACCATTCATTAATTTCCTCATTTACTAACCTTTCCCGTTATTCTTTCCTAGAGGAAAAATGACCATTAAAAATTCACTCAGTATCCCGAGAAACAATATAACTTATCTATTCTCCAAATAAATAAGTCTTTTACACGATCACAAGAATGTGATTGATATTAAGAAGGGGGGACGTTAGCTTTTTATGGGATTAATAGATGCTACCATTAATATTCTACATCAAAGAGTAAAGAAGGACACAACAAAAGGATGCACCATCAAGCTATGAATTAATGGTGTCCATAATTACAACTTGGATGGCAGTGCGGGTGCCCATAAGTAATACTCCGATGGAATATTCATAGCCTCCTTCAAGAGCCTAGCCATCTAGGATGGATTCACTATGAATGTACTTCATGGATGTGTTATGAGATTCAACATTGTATAAGAAATAGGCCACTTATGAGCCATGGGCGACCCATCGACCATAATTTAAGTGTGTGTGTGTGTGTGTACACTTGTATATAAGTCAATTTCTCTCATAATATGTGTATACTTATGAGCCACCATGGGCACTTGGCCGGCCATACTTTAAGTGTGTCTGTGTGTGTGTGCACTTGTATATAAGTCAATTTCTCTCAAAGTAATATACTCTCCCATAATTGTGTAATTGAGTCTTGCTAGCCGCATGTTGATCATCTTCTTGATCACATGCTAGTGAGCTTGTGTGACAGAGTGTGAGGTGAGATGAGGGATGAGGAGGACCCGTAGTCTAATGCAATGTAGTGTGACAATGCTCATGGGAGATAGCGATAGAATCAAATTTCTAATGAGGAGTGGAGATCTTAGAGCGTAGCTGAGAGAAAGATCCCCATGGTAATATTTCAAGAAGAGGTAGAGCGATTCCCTATTTTCTAAGCTTACACACCATTTTCATATAGGATATTTTGCTCGATGTATTTGAACACAAAGCCTACCTAAGAGTGTGCCACTTATTGCAAGCACAACCTCTTAATTCACATTTTGTGGTCTTCAAATGAAAATGTTACCATCATGGAGGCTATGGATTAGAGAGGGTGGTTTACCTAGCTATAAATCCCTTGGTGCCAAACAAATGCCAAAGCTAGAACTGTTATTTTTGAATAACATTAAATATGTGCTGCTTGTGTCAAAATGGATTGCCTCATTTAATAAGAAGATAATATTACATTATATTTATATAAAGTTAAGCTATAGTATTTAATAGATTGTGAAATTGGCCTTTTTTATGAGGTCATTTACCCCTTCATTTTAATAGGCGTGGACAAGAAAATGTGCTTGAGGGTCATTGCTTGGCATCAACTATCGAAGGTATGTATTTGGGTCCAATGAAATGCTTAGAATGCTTGGAATTTGCAAGAATTGATCATACATCAAGTTCACATGATGCTGATGACGATACATGTTCATGCATGGGAAAAACTGATGAGACTAGAAGGCCTTCTCTTTATCAAGCATGGATAACTTGCCCAAGTTCAGCTCATCTATTATTTGGTGCCTACTTTATCTCCCCAAAAACGAAGCTTAACTTGTTGGGATTTCACTAGGGATTGGTAAGCATCAAGATAAGATGTTGGGCAGTAGGTATACCATTTGGTGCATCAGACGGGCATGGGAGGGCTAAATTTGCACCAAGCATGGATAGTATATTAGTCTTGATGGTGGCCACTAATTTTAGAAAAGTGATAGGAAGATATTAGAGCTCTATTGCTCCACCTTACCCTTGCTTGATATGTGTGAGAAACTATGAGGTAAAGAAGTTTGCAAAAGCACACTGCAATTTGAGTACCAGAAGCCCTTCAAAGTACTAGGTGTAAACGACTTTTGGCCCTTTTGACTTGTTTTTACTTCATCCCCCCCACCTAGGTGCTCCCTAGCCTATTAGTGTAGCTATATGTTGTAGATCTCCACCCAATGTCAAAGCTGGTATGCATGTGCAATGTATTAAGATAAACTACCATACCAAATTTGAGCTAAAATAGAGCTCTAGAAGTGTTGACACATGTGAATGCCTCCCTAGGATAATTTTGTCATTAGCTTGGGTGTGAACACCCCCTAGCAATATTACTAGCATTAGCTTAGGCTAATGAGTTGTGGGGTTTGGCTATTAAAAGATGTCATATCAAGAAGTGGATTACAAGAGGTCTAGTGAAGAGTTGGGATCTTGTGGAGTTTATGGGAGCCCACTTGTCACATGGGTATCCCAAGACACATGGATGGATGACTATATAAGGACCTTCTTGTATACAAATTGGATACACAAGGTGATGGATATGGAATACACTATGATTTTTTGCTCGTTTCTTTATCTTGTGTCTTTTATCTTGTGTCTTTTATCTTGTTCTTGATCCATGTCTCTTACATCATGCTCATGTGTACATGTGTACTCCATGGCTATGTGTTTAAGGGTGGTTGCAAGATGAGGGTACTCCATGGCTATGTGTTTAAGGGTGGTTGCAAGATGAGGGTACTCACTTTCGTTCACTCTCTCTAAAATTGGGACATCCATGCATCTCGGGCGGAGTACCTCGATCGTGATAGTGCCGCGAATTAAAAGACGACACGTGCCTCCCGAGCCTAAATCGACATATCTCGATCGAGATGCCAACTAATGCCACGCTAGCAGGTCCGGGTTTCCAGGCGTCATCCATGTCACCAATACATGTCACCGCCACCACATTATCTCGATCGAGATATCTATGCCACTCGGATCCACATCAGGGCCACGCTGTATCCCCCTAGGCATATTTGACTAGCACATCTCCATCGTCCACGTATCTCGAACGAGAAATTAACATCAAATCGCGACCATTCATTGTTCGAGGTAATGGGATACAATCTCCACCGTCCCCATATCTCGATCGAGATACTGAGATCAAATCTCAGCCGTCCAAATATCTCGATCGAGATACAGAGATACAATCTGCACCGTCCAAATATCTCGATCGAGATACGTAGATGCAATATCCACCGTCCAATTATCTCGATCGAGATACGTAAACGCAATCTATACCGTCCATTCACGTACGTTGGAAGATGCGATCTCGGCCGATCGAGGTATATAATGAATCTTGACCGTTGAGATACCTTGTCGTGGTAATGCCTTTAAATCGTGGCCGTCCATGTACCTCGAACGAGATAGTAATATCAAATCTCAGCCGTCGATCCTTCCCCAACCCTAAAATTAGGTGTGTATCTTGGCCGTATGTTGCACTAACCCTAATATCCAGAGCGTTAATCTTGCAAACCCTAAATTGCATGATGTTACCGAACCTCGATCGAGGTTATAAAACCGGAAAACTTTTTTTTTCCCTCATTGTCACAAGTCGTTTTCACTCTCCTTGCTCTCTTGATTTGGATTAGCATTAGTGAGCCCATTAGCATTGTTTTATAGCTTCATTAGTGCTACTTAGCACTAAGCATTAGACCCTTCACATTAGACCCTTCACATTGGACCCTTCACATTTGGCTTAGGTTTTAGCATGGAGTCACACGAGGAGGGCCGCTCATCTATTGCGAACCTCATCGCGGAGATAGACCGCGAGTTAGCGGCTATCCGTAGGAGTGCTAGAGACACACCGTCTACATTACATATCGTGGCAGACTTGGAGGCGATGCTTGCGTCCCTTCGTAGCCTTCACGATATTGTTTATGTAGATGAGTGGATAGCCCACCATCGCACTGCTCCTGTGTCACATGGCCTGACATATCGTCAGGTCTGTGATCTTGCTCCTATTAGGGATGGAGCCTACCTAGATCTTTTCCTCGATAGTCGTGGGATGAGGCCTGGGGGGGCGGGCAAGCCCCTCACTATTTCGCGGTGTTCGCATCCTCGTATGGCGGCACATATTTATAGTCGATATGTTGCCGCATATGGGAGGATGCCGAACAACCGCCAGATTCCCATATACTTCGCAAAGCAGTTATATGCGGAGTTTGTCTTAGGGGAGGAGGTGGATTACACCAGCCATCGTCCGGGTGGTGGTGCTGGCCGAGGCCGTCTCCAGGACTAGGGTAGGCGGCCTCCACCAGCCCTTCGTGTAGCACCTACCACAGATCCTTCATTTGTGCCATTGTCGACAGTAGAGGCTCTTGGCACCCAGGTCGGCATTGACGTACGGAGTACCACGGAGAGCATCCAGCACGTGGTGCGCCTGTTCTCACGATCTATACTGACGACAGATGTCGAGGTATTTACATATATATTACGTCTTAAGTTTTTTTGGTCATTTATCTACATGTTTATATATACTTTTCTATATTTTTACATGAGCAGCATGGTTGATTGTGTCACGTAGGTTTCCACACCTACCACTGAGAGGCTCACTCAGGAGTTGGTAGAGGCGAGAGCGGAGATTGACCGCCTCAGAGCTGCATTACAGATGGCAGAGGCAGCTACTGCAGAGGCACAGCATCTGAGAGAGTCTGACATCCAGCAGGTAGGTTTCTCTTGCACGTAAAAGAGTTATAATTAAGGTCCTAAGTTATAAATTTCTTTAAGTAATACCTAATAAGAGACTAATCAATTATTTTAATGCTTTACTTTTTTGCGTAGGCTCGGACCGAGGTAGAGAGCTCCAGAGCTGAGGGATTGGTGCCCAGTGCGGGTTTTTGAAGTCTCTTGAGGCCATGGAAAATCCGGGCCTTCCCCATACCATCGTACCCAAACATGCTCCGATGGGGACCAAACTTTGCAAGCATGTGGGGGTGGGTCCCCCCCACATGCTTGCAAAGTTTGGTCACAATCAGAGCATGTTTGGATTGGTAATTAGCGCCCAGTGCGGGTTTTTCAAGTCTCTTGGTGCTTAAGAGGCCATGGAAAATCCGGGCCTTCCCCATACCATCGTACCCAAACATGCTCCGATAGGGACCAAACTTTGCAAGCATGTGGGGGTGGGTCCCCCCCGCATGCTTCCAAAGTTTGGTCACAATCAGAGCATGTTTGGATTGGTAATTAGCGTCCAGTGCGGGTTTTTGAAGTCTCTTGGTGCTTAAGAGGCCATGGCAAATCAAGGCCTTCCCCATACCATCGTACCCAAACATGCTCCGATGGGGACCAAACTTTGCAAGAATGTGGGGGTGGGTCCTCCCCACATTCTTGCAAAGTTTGGTCCCCATCAGAGCATGTTTGGATTGGTAATTAGCGCCCAGTCTGGATTTTTCAAGTCTCTTGGTGCTTAAGAGGCCATGGAAAATCCGGGCCTTCCCCATACCATCGTACCCAAACATGCTCCGATGGGGACCAAACTTTGCAAGCATGTGGGGGTGGGTCCCCCCCACATGCTTGCAAAGTTTGGTCACAATCAGAGCATGTTTGGATTGGTAATTAGCGCCCAGTGCGGGTTTTTCAAGTCTCTTAGTGCTTAAGAGGCCATGGAAAATCCGGGCCTTCCCCATACCATCGTACCCAAACATGCTCCGATAGGGACCAAACTTTGCAAGAATGTGGGGGTGGGTCCCCCCCACATGCTTCCAAAGTTTGGTCACAATCAGAGCATGTTTGGATTGGTAATTGGCGCCCAGTGCGGGTTTTTGAAGTCTCTTGGTGCTTAAGAGGCCATGGAAAATCCGGGCCTTCCCCATACCATCGTACCCAAACATGCTCCGATGGGGACCAAACTTTGCAAGAATGTGGAGGTGGGTCCCCCCCACATGATTGCAAAGTTTGGTCACAATCAGAGCATGTTTGGATTGGTAATTAGCGCCCAGTGTGGGTTTTTCAAGTCTCTTGGTGCTTAAGAGGCCATGGAAAATCCGGGCCTTCCCCATACCATCGTACCCAAACATGCTCCGATAGGGACCAAACTTTGCAAGCATGTGGGGGTGGGTCCCCCCCACATGCTTCCAAAGTTTGGTCACAATCAGAGCATGTTTGGATTGGTAATAGGTGCCCAGTGCGGGTTTTTGAAGTCTCTTGGTGCTTAAGAGGCCATGGAAAATCCGAGCCTTCCCCATACCATCGTACCCAAACATGCTCCGATGGGGACCAAACTTTGCAAGCATGTGGGGGTGGGTCCCCCCCACATGCTTGCAAAGTTTGGTCACAATCAGAGCATGTTTGGGTACGATGGTATGGGGAAGGCCCGGATTTTCCATGGCCTCTTAAGCACCAAGAGACTTGAAAAATCCGGACTGGGCGTTAATTACCAATCCAAACATGCTTTGATTGTGACCAAACTTTGCAAGCATGTGGGGGTGGGCCCCCCCCCATGCTTGCAAAGTTTGGTCCCCATCGGAGCATGTTTGGGTGCGATGGTATGGGGAAGGCCTGGAGAGACTTGAAAAATCCGGACTGGGTACTAATTACCAATCCAAACATGCTCTGATGGGGACCAAACTTTGCAAGCATGTGGGAGGGACCCACCCCCACATGCTTGCAAAGTTTGGTCCCCATTGGAGCATGTTTGGGTGCGATGGTATGGGGAAGGCCCGGATTTTCCATGGCCTCTTGAGCACCAAGAGACTTCAAAAACCCGCACTGGTGGGTGCTAATTACCAATCCAAACATGCTCTGATTGTGACCAAACTTTGCAAGCATGTGGGGGTGGGTCCCCCCCACATGCTTGCAAAGTTTGGTCCCCATCGGGTGTTTGGGTGCGATGGTATGGGGAAGGCCTGGATTTTCCATGGCCTCTTGAGCACCAAGAGACTTGAAAAATCCGGACTGGGCGCTAATTACCAATCCAAACATGCTCTGATTGTGACCAAACTTTGCAAGCATGTGGGGGTGGCCCCCCCCCCATGCTTGCAAAGTTTGGTCCCCATCAGAGCATGTTTGGGTGCGATGGTATGGGGAAGGCCTGGATTTTCCATGGCCTCTTGAGCACCAAGAGACTTGAAAAATCCGGACTGGGCGCTAATTACCAATCCAAACATGCTTTGATTGTGACCAAACTTTGCAAGCATGTGGGGGTGGGTCCCCTCCCCATGCTTGCAAAGTTTGGTCCCCATCAGAGCATGTTTGGGTACGATGGCATGGAGATTTTCAACAAACAATATGATAGCCAAAGTGTTAAAAAATATAATAAAATCAAGAACATCAACTAAAATATAATGATACTCAATAATGAGAAAACTCATAATGATATAAACATCAAATAAGTACATCAGAATGAAAATGAGCTACCCCAGCTAGTCTGAGGTTAGTCACTGCCCAAAAATCTAAGTACAATGTAAGTGAGCTAACCCAGCTAGTCTAAGTTTAGTCACTATCAAGATAGAGATCTAGTCAGCAGCACCCTCTCTAGCTCTCAACTGCTCTAGAATGCTCTCATGGTCATCCACTCAAAGCCGAAAACGAGGGTGAGAACTGTGTTTTCGGCTCTGTACTCGAACAAGAGTTAGCCTGGTAGCAACCACTAGATGAGAGAACTGAAATGCCTCTAACTCCCACCTCCACTGCTGGAACTCAAGACTCCCCCGATGAAGTCGAATCTGCTGGTAGAACCGGCCTGCCACAATCATGCTATGGGCGTCATAAGAAAACCCATGATCATCCACTGTATCCTGGTCAAGCATGCACTTTGGCCTAGTGCAACTCATCAGATAGTAGTCTACTCCCTCGCTATTTCCCTCACTGGCAATAACAGCAAATACATCACCCTCCTGTAGCAAATCTGTCAGGTCATCATAACTGACCATGAACGCAGGACCTGTGTGCTCATCAGACACCACTGGTGGATGTGAAGGATGCTCGGGGGAGAGGAATGTTTGTATCCATGCATCTGCCCATCCTCTCGAGGCACAATGTGACCAATCGCCATCCATACATGCTTCACAGAAGCATGCAAACCGTCGTGTGTAAATCGTGGGGGCTGCCATGCACGTGCTCCTGATGGAATGTAAGCCCAAGGTGCCAGGTACTGTGTCACAATCATGGGAGGCTCTACGGTCAATCATGCCACCATCCACATGCCAAAAAAATCTCATGACAATCCGAGCATCACGTTTGGGGTACGATGATGCTGCACTCCCATACAAATGTTGGGAGCACCACTCGACTACGTGGCCCGCATCTCTGAACCGCTGAGCATCCTGTCGCAGCTGATGACGCCTCAAGGCACGTTTCACACATGCACCCGCACCATCATGCTCTCCCTTCCCGTGACCAGTCTCAAAGAATGACCAAATCACTGGGATACTAAACTGCACATGCCACCTATAAATCCATAAAAGATAGTCTTAGTTATTGTTTTCTTTAAGATGTTCTAGTGAATTTACTTTAATTGTAAATGTAAGAAAGCCATAAGTACTACCTGTAGAGCCAATAGAATTGACGTGATGACTTGAACTGTGCGCCACAACCATCCGACCAAACCCATCGCTGGACATGTCTGATCCCACAATCTCCTAAAAAATCGTCATGGAGACGAAAACAGTGTTGCACAAAATGTGCATCATGTGAACGATCATCACTGATATAGAAATGATACTCTCGAATAATGACACGGGTCTCGGGGGTACTCGCTATCCCATCTACATGAGCCTCTGCATGTCGATAGCTAATGTGGACCAAAATAGCAACCTGGTGAGGTAAGCAATACATACGTTTAGGACACAAAAAATCAATTAAGTAATGTAGCTCAAACATAAAACAAATATTACAAAATATAACCATTACCTGCTCTGAGAAGTAATACTCAGATTGTATCTCCTGAAAAGGTGTGAAAGTGTAGTTCTCTGCAAAATCAATCACAGAGACGACCACACCAATAGGAAACTCTGCTAGGCATGCTCGGAACTGACGATCCTACCACTTGGCACAATGACTGTGCCGTATGTAGGGCAAACCAAGGCTTACACCCCTCAAATGACCTTTGTCCAATTTTAAGCTCTGGATACAAAGCCACAAACTGAGAATACAACTCAGTTTGGGTCATTTTCAAGAAAGCAAGCACCGTGCTCAATGAACACTCCTCTTGTCACTCTCTTACGCAAAGCTTTCTTGAAAACTGGCGATGCACGACAATTCTCCTCCTAAAAACTTTCTATCAAGGTTCTAGTGGTTTCATCTAGTAGGCGATCATGCCTAGCTACACGACCACTACTCGCCCACATAGCACCAACCTCATTGGCATCTAAACTTTGTCGCCTAATAGACCCAACTCTAAGTGCGTGTGGTGCTATGGAAAGGATGCGAGATGTGGCACTAACCTTACCCTTCATTTGGGAGCTACTTATGGCTGCCACAATAGCCCGTCGAGAGCAGCCAAAGCGTCCGCAGAGTTCCTCTTCTTGTTAACTATATAGGAATGACGAACACTTTGTAGCACCGCCATGCCAGCTCTCCTCTCTCTTCGACCTCCAATGTCGGAAAGCGCCCTGCAGTTGGCCATGTTGGGCAGATCAATCAAAGCATCAAGCACACATGCCTGTGATGAAGACGTGAGGTCTTTGAAATAGGAATGGAAGATTGCATGGGCACGACGATGTGCCCCTGACTTTGATAGTTCTTTTCTATCCACATGAAGGGCGCCCAAAGGAGGGGGGTGGGTTCTTGTAGAAGAGAGGACTCAAGAAGGGCGGGTTCATGTGGATTATCTAAACTAAGGGGTAGTGGGGGGGAAGAGGGCGAAGGGAGAGGAAGTGGAAGAGGAGGAGCAAGGCTTGGATCATCACCAACGGAAGGTGTTGCTCGTTGACGTGCTCTCCACTCTCTCTTTCTCTCACGAGCTACCCTTCTCCTCTCCTCCTCTTGAACTTGGTGGATGGGGGGGAGTCTAGTCCTATCACGTTTCCGACTCCTACGACTTTGAGAACCCATTCTCAAGGAAGCTAAGAGAGAAAATATTATAAAGGCTCAATGATGGGATAGTACTAGAGATAAGTGTGGGATAGTACTAGAGATAAGTGATTATATAGGAAAAATAGGTTATCCACTTCAAATCTCATTGGATTTCCTATCTAAGATTGATTGGATAACTAAGATAAACATAAAGATAATTAAAGATAAACTATTATCCACTTAAAAATTAATATTATTTATAATATTTATCAACAAGTCTAAATATTTATCATTACTAGATATATAAATATATCTTTAAAGATATCTTTTATTTTATAATTATATAACTGTCTTTTTTAAATAAAGTATTTTTTTTAAATTTTATTCAAAGGTTTATTCTACATAAAAATTTTTCAAGAAATATAAAATTAAAAAATTTATTTATTTTAGATTAATAATATTATCTTTAATAATATTTTTATTGATCTAATCTCAAAATATAATCCTTTAAAATTAGTGATTTTAAATTCTTTTATTTAATAAGTTACATATATTTTATTATTTAAATTTCTATATTCTATTTCTCTAAATTACTAAATTAACTTTTTCAAAAATATGTTTTTGAAAAAAGAGGAGAGGTGGGAAGGAGATGCCACGTGTCACAAGCGTGCATGACACGTGGCATTCTCTTGACATGTGACACTATTATGGTTGATGTGGCAATTCTATGATGTGGCATGCCATGTCACCATGTGCGAGGTGGCATGCAAAGGTGGCAAGATGATGTGGCATTAATGATGACTAGGATGATGAGGTGGGGAGTCAACTAGGTTGACCATGTTGACATGGAGGGTGGAGGTGGCAAGCTGCTTATGTGGATCCTCTCGATGCTCACGTGGACATAAAGTGGCATGCATATATAAGGTTTGTGCCTACCCAAGCCTCACACATGGAATGAAACCTAAGCTGTGAAGTTTACCAAGCCTAGATTTCCAAACCTAACTAGGATTGGTTTTAGACTTGAAAAGGGGAGAGTGGACACAATATGGAAATTTTCACTTGGGAGGATTGAAAATGGACCTTCCCATACTCAAATCAAGCCAAATTTTTTTTAATAAATTCATGGCAACAAGAGTATTGATCCCTTGAGTTTTTAGATTGAAAGATTCAATATTTAATTTTCTAGAATTAAATTACTATTGATTTAATGGGCCTCTGACAGTCATAATAAATTTTCCAAAGTAAATCTACAAAAATCCAACCGTTAGATTTGTAATTTTACCTTATACCCACATTATACTAATCTTTCCCAATCTAATCATCACTAGATCCATACAATTTGAGCATTTTAAATGGTAGATGTGGTGGGAGGATAAAATAGTATGTTTTTTAACAATTCTAATATATTTTAAATAATATAGAAAATAGTAGAACACATCAAAAATTACTCGATAAATCAAGTTAAGCTTTATGTTATTTGTATTTGTGATATGCAAAGTGGGAACATCATATGAGTAATAATGTAAAAGTTATAGGCAATTTACTCACATTCACTATACCTGTCTAAACCTAGGACAGGGCCTGTATACAAACTTGGTTCCCAAAGAAAAGGGGATTTGCAATTATTGGATATTCGATCAGATTATAGTTTTAGGTGCCCAACTTTGCATATGATGTTTCATTAGAAGACCTTGAAGTGAAACTCCTTGGCTAACTATGAGAGATTGGCTATTCTTCTTGAAAAAATGCCTGTTTTCCAGCTAAAGCTAAGGGCGCCCACGACATGAAACTAGATAACAACCACCCTTCAGAGCATGTGTTTTTCCATGAAAATAATACTTTTATAATAAAAACATATCCAATATCCACTTTCTATGCATAGAAATTGACTCTGATGAAAATAACACTTTTATAATAAAAGAATATCCAATATGCATCTTTCTATGCATAAAAATTGAATCTAGTAAAAATAACAGTTTTATAATAAAAAAATATCCAATATGCATCTTTCTATGCATAGAAATTGAATCTAATAAAAATAACACTTTTATAATAAAAAATATCCAATATGCACCTTTCTATGCATAGAAATTGAATCTAATGAAAATAACACTTTTATAATAAAAAATATATCCAATATTTATCTTTCTATGCATAGAAATTGAATCTAATGAAAATAACACTTATATAATAAAAAAATATCTAATACTTATCTTTCTATGCATAGAAATTGAATCTAATGAAAATAACACTTTTATAATAAAAAAATATCCAATATGCATCTTTCTATGCATAGAAATTGAATCTAATGAAAATAACACTTTTATAATAAAAGAAAATCTTTTTATACATCTATTTATGCATAAAACTCCATGGCTACGTGTTTAGGAGCATGTGTTTTTCCCCATGTTAGCAAGGCTATGCTAACACTTGGCCATCATGGGATGAGAAGCTTCAACCTTCTCCTTGCCCACAAGATCTTGATTAGAAGTTAAATGCCTAATCCATGCACGTTTCTTACAAGAAGAGAGATTAGTAGCATGCATGATTCTAAATTAATCATGATGTTTGTTGCTTTTCTCAAAACCACATGACAAGTGAGATTAGAGTGGTTCTTGGTGTTCTTGATATTTTTATCATGTTTCTCGATGTTCTTGATATTTTTGTTCATCATTAAGTGCTAGAGTGGAGGAGAAAATAAAAATGGAGAAGGCACGATCTTGTTTGCAAGAATGTATTGGTGATGGAAACATTGTCAGACCCAGCAAATTACAATGTTCTTCACCAGAGGCCTCATGTGGTCTACCATTTTTACACAGACGCTAGTCGCCTCACATGTGTTGAAGCCGTGCTGTGAAGCTGGGCCTGATGGTGCAGTGCTGTTTGCAAGAAGCACAATACGGTGATGTCTATGCGTTATGAAGAGTGCAAAGCAGAGATCATAACTGTGGACTCATTAGAATAATTTGGGGGTTCTATACTGGCAGTAGCCTCGGAGGTTTCTCTTCCAGAATATGTGGAGCACACAAGTGTCTTAAAGGCAGAACATGTAGTAGGCGAGGACAGAATATGGCACCAGATAACTTGAAGATGATCTAATTAAGATTGGCTCTTCCAGACCCAGTAGTGTCATGCTGAAGAGTTACAAGGATGGTGGAGTATATGCCTTTGTTGATTTTGAAGACACAACTTCAGCTCAGAATGCCATAAAGGCTATATGGATCTGACTCACCTTTTTGGGAGTTGTGGAAGTTCATTGGCCTATTTCTTGCAAGGTGAGGTTTGTCTTGTTTGATCATGTATGCCCTATTATAGATAAGCCTGGGAACATTCCACCACCTCACTTGCTAATGTTGTGATGTAGCCATGGCCGATGATACACATGGTCTACTAGATGGGTTCCCTCACCTGATTGAGGATGTAGATGTTTTACTTGAGGTAGCCATGGCCAATGATGCACATGGGATACTTGATGCTATCCCTAACATAGTTGAGGATGATGATGATGTGCTCTTTAATGTAGATGTAGCCATGTTTGATGATGTACATGGGCTACTCGATGATGATCCTCACACATTGAGGCTGATACAGTTATTATGATTCCTTGGGCACCTTGGAATAACGGGGTTATAATGCCTTTCCATGCATGGAAAATACACTTAAGCAAGAGGTTTTTTTCAAAATGAACACTAAAAGTTAAGATCAGGCAACCTTGTGTGTGAACGGCAAGAACCTTGGTATTCCACCGAGCTCCACTTGTTGGGAGCACACTAATCTTGCACTAGTGTGGTGCACTAGTTTTGTGGGAGCTTTCAAACACTAAAAATGGGGAGAAAGTGTGAGTTGTGTCGTTCATGAGATAAGAATAACCACACTAAAAATTATCAATTCTATTTACATAAACACTATCATTGGAGAATGAGTTCATAGGAATCTTGCATGCCTTGCATAAATCTAAATCACATAAGAAAGAAGGCAATTAAAAATCTAAAGGATTTCATGAGCACATTAAAAAAAGCACACATATGGCATACGACATGTTTACTTTGATGATCCAACTCATCTATGCCTACTGCACGGAGTACATGGGTTATCCTTCACCTTGGGAAAAATTGGGGTGGACAACCTGATGAACTTGAATGGTAAGTAATTGGCCAATTCAAATACATGAATTATTGTCTTGAAATATGGTGTCAATGAAAAAATGATATTAATATTGAAAAAATGAGACATGAAAGATTGTGATGAAGTATGGTGTCAATGGAAAAATGATATTAATGAGACATGAGAGAGCCAGAGGAGATGCTTGATGAGGATACTACCAAGATGCCTATAAGATTGAGTGAGAAGGCATGAGGTTTGGAGGAAGCCTAGCGAGGTCTTGATCACATCACTTTTAAGTCCAAAAATGAGGCATGAGTGCTAGAGGAAGAGTCTCACTGGGATACTACCAAGACGCTTGTAAGATCGAGTGAGAAGGCATGAGGTCCAGAGGAAGCCCAATTGAAGATCCTGACCGAGTCGCCTATAAGTCCCGGATAAAGAGGCACGAAAGTCGGAGGAAAAAGCTCAGTGAGATACCTACCGAGATGCCTGTAAGACCCAGTGAGAAGGCATGAGATCCAGAGGAAAAGCTCACAGAGGTCCCTATCGAGTTTCTTGTAAACGAAAAGGAACAAACAAAATATAAAACAAAATGAAAATTTTAAAAGCATAAGAAAATGATGTAATGATTTCTAGAACGCAGTTACTTGTTGGATGTGTTGTAATTTCAAGACACAAGGGAGGACTCACTTTTTGGACATTCTGGAAATAAAGATGACTTCCTGGACACATGGAGCAGAAGCACGTGGCTACATCAACATAGGTGGTAGCACACTTGAATGCTTATGGACAAGATTCTCCATCAACATATGCTCGTGGATTCTTTATATCAGCATATGCTTGTGGATTTTTCATCGGATTGGTGGAAATCATCTTTCCACCATCTCCTTGGTCTGCCATCAGTTTTATGGGGTTCTACAAGTTTATATTGTATGATTGCAATGGATTGCATTGTACAGCAACCACTTATTCACAGATTTTCATGATGTACTTAGCAGTGATAGGAGATAGTACACTCCCAACTAAACAAAGGGGAAGAGAGGTGTTGATGGGTGTGAACACCCCCTATCATTTTGTCATTAGCTTGGGTGTGAACACTCGCTAGCATTAGCTTAGGCTAATGAGTTGTGGGTTTGGTCATTAAAAGATGTCATATCAAGAAGTGGTTACAACAAGAGGGCTAGTGGGTGGAGTTAGGATCTTGTGGAGGTTATGGGAACCCACTAGTCACATGGGTATCCCAAGAGTCACATGGATGGATGGCTATATAAAGTCCCTCTTGTATGCAAATTGGATACGCAAGGTGATGGATCTGGAATACACTATGATGTTTTGCTTGTATCTTTATCTTGTGTCTTTTATCTTGTTCTTGATACATGTCTCTTACACCATGCTCATGTGTACATGTGTACTCCATGGCTATGTGTTTAGGAGCATGTGTTTTTTCCCATGTTAGCACGGCTATGCTAACAAGACTCCCTTTTGGTGGGCAACTAACCAAGCCTTTATACTGAAATATGGGCTATATTTGGCCTATTTCTTGTTGAGTGACCTGTCATTATCCAATCAAGTATCCAAATCACAATTAGTGCAGCTTATGTCAAGGGGATATGCATGATCTTGACAACTTTTAGGCTCATCTTGCCTGTGTTAAGGTCAAGTGTGAATAACTTTTAAGGTCAAATAGTTAAAATTTACCTACAAGTTCCAAGATTTTGATCTATGTAATTAGAGTGCAAAACTAGGAATTCTAGAAAAGTTATTGCTGCTCAAGGGAATTTTTGTTGTATTTCAGTGTTGTATTTCAGTTAAAAAGTTCCAATGTATGACCTTTGTCTGAGGGGTTACTTTGGCTAGCTTAAAGCTATAGTTATCGATGTCTAATGAGCATGTGGTTTGATATGATTGAAGTACATCCTATTAACAACATCCATGCATAGCCTTGGCTGAAGATGAATTCAGTTGGCCTCTCAAATAATGATAGTATCTCCCACCTAAACTGGTGGCTAACTCTTCCCCAAAAATGGGAGGGAGGACCAAAACATGCCACACTGAGAGACTCTATTGGGACTCAAACTTCTAGGCATGAACAATCTGAAGCCGATTTTGATAATTTTTAAAATAAATTTGGCCAAAAAATCCCTAAGCCTTTTCCATTCTTTTTGGGTACTACTATAACGGAGGAGACCCATTCGGTGTGTTTAATCTCATAGATAAACTCAACTTTGATCATTTTGACTATTTCTTCTCGCACGAATATCCCATAATTAGGATTCATCAGACAGGATCTTTGTCTTATAGGCCATGCATCGTCTATGATTAGAATCGAATATTAAAAACTTTAAGTGAAACTCCCTTCATGTCCGTGTACTTCCATGCAAACACATCCTTGAACTATTTGAGAAGATCAATGAGATCTTTCTCTTCTATATCTAATAGGTCTATGGCAATATACAGTGACTTAGGGTCTTTCTCTTCTATAGTTAATACGTCTATGGCATTATACACTGACTTAGGGTCTTCACTAGGCTCAACAAGATCGATTCACTTACAATTGTACTTGGAGGCCTATTTTTTCACATTGATAAATGATTATATTAGAAATCTTTGGGTGTATTTTCTTAAGAAAAATTCTCAAGCTTTTAGAATGTTTAAGGAATGGCCTACAATGGTTGAAACTGAGACAGTAACAAAATTGAAGCGGTTTAGAACAGATCGAGTAGAGAATTCATGTCTAATGAATTCTTGGGTTTCTACAAAAAAAAAGGGATAGACATCGCACTATTGCTCACACTTTGCAGCAAAATGGTGTTACAGAGTGTAAAAATTTTGGTATTGTTGAGATGATGGAGTGTGCCTAATGGTAGGAATCTATCTAAATCCTTTTAGATTGAGGTAGTTAACATAACCATGTACATTTTTAATAAGAGAAAACAAAGGTTATCAAAGGGATGACTCCGTTATAACATTACTCATGTAAGAAACCTTCACCTACACATTACTCATGTAAGAAACCTTCACCTACACATTTGAAAGTTTTTGGGTATAAATGTTATATGCATGTTCTAAATGCTCAAAGAACCAAATTGGATGCCAAAAGCCAGAAATACATATTTGTTAACCCATTCCTAGGGTTAACAAGAGCCACCACCATTATCTCACATCAAGGATTCAAGGTAGATACACCAAAGGATTATACATTCAAGATATAAAGCAATGGTGTCTAAAGCTACAACTTGGACGGGCGCCCATAATGGTATGACAGAGTATTTATAGCATGGCGGTTCCCGCTTTCAAGAGCATGTGGTAGCAAGTTAGGATGAATTCCTAAGTGATGTACTTCATGGATATATTATGAGAGTAGTCATTGTAATAGCATTAGGCCTCTTATGAGCCTAAAGTGCCAGACCGGCCATAGTTTAAGTAAGTGTGAACACTTATGGCCATGTATATAAGTGAATCTCTCACAATACAATATACTCTCACATTGTGAAATTGAGTCTTGCTCTTGCTAATCCTCGTGCTAATCTCTCTCCCTAATGCATGCTAGTGAGTGTGTGTGAGTGAAGTGAGGTGAGAGGAGGGACAAGTACCCGCAGTGCAACGTGGCGGTGTGACAACGCTCGTAGGAGGTGCAATGGAATTGCTTCTCAAGGAGTTATAGAGATTGAAGACCTTAGGAGTTACGAGTTCGGCTATTGGAAAGATCCTCATGACAGTTGTGGTTCACTAGGTAATCTCTTATTGGATGTGTTTTAAGGGGGGTTAAGGTGAGCCATAACATTTTTGGCGCCACTGCTGGGGAGCCATCCCTTAAGCTTTTTTTATCATTTTTCCTCTAATCTACGTATTACCCATTGCCCATGCCGGGGAGCCATCCCTTAAGCTTTTTTCATCATTTTTCCTCTAATCTACGTATTACCCATTGCCCATTATCTTGATTAATGGTTTCCCATGAAAAAGATGTGGATTTGATGGTGATTTGTGTGTGATTTGTGTGTGATTTGGTGTAGAATAGCTCTCTTTTTTGTTTTTGTAAAGAATGCTTTTTGCTTAATTTTTAGCTTAAATTGTTGTTTTTATTGTTGTTATTGTGGTTTTTCATGTTCTCAGGGCTTGCATATAGTTTATATTAGGCTTAGTTTTTGCATCCATTGCATTAAACAATGTAATAGAATGCAATTTTTAGTGAATGTTAGCTCTCTTTAGTATTAAACATAAAACTAAAATCATTAATTTTAGCTTAATTGTGTATTTTTTGTTGGAATTGTTTGCTTTAGAGTGTTAGCAAAAAGAATTAAGAGTAGCTTAATCTTTCAAAAAATTTCTCAAAACCATGAAAAAATCCTTGAATTTGACTAATTTCTTTTAATGGAATGGTTTTTATCATTAAGGGTGATCAATCTTGTTCGAGTCAAAAAATTTAGAAAATGTGTTAATTGGGATCTAAATTAATCATGTGAATGGTCGAAATTAGCATTTTTTAGTGTTTTGAGAGCATTTAGATGTATCAAAACACTTAAGTACATCAATTGGAGGAATACCTTAAAAGAGAAGATCAAAATTAAAAGTCTAATTAATCTTCTATTTTAGATTAATTGTTTGACACATTTGTTGATGCACATAGATTAGCATTCCCTTGCTCTATCCAATGATGTGCTCAATTGTGTGAATTAATTAAGGATTAGTGGTTAATTATAGTCCTTGATTAGTATCAAAGAGAGAAAGATTCGTGAAAGGATTAATCTTTGATTAATTCTTAATCACTTTTTTACATAACTCATTAAGGCTAAATGAGCGTTCAATGATTAGATGCTCATGAGTTGTCAAATTATCCATTTTGGGGGTCATTTATGAAGGATGTAAGGGTGTCATAAATAGATTAATACCCATATCTCCTTAATTTTAAATTTAAAAAATATCCCAAAAAAATTTTGTATTTTCTACTAGACTCAAAAAAATCAGAAAAGAAAATGGTTCACGTCATGAATCATTTCTGCACTTTCAGGGCCTAAGGTTTCCGGCCCTAGGAGTCCGTCCCTAACAAAAAAATCAAATTTAAATTTTTCGTGAAGTCCGGTTTACGGTGTGAAACACTAAGGTTTCATAGCGTGAAAGACTTCGTTCAGGCACAAAAAAAATAAATTTAATTTTTTCGTGAAGTCCGGTTCACGACGTGAAACACTAGCATTTCATGACATGAAATAAGAAAAAAAAAATCAAATTTAATTTTTTTCATGAAGTCCGGTTCATGGCGTGAAACACTAGCATTTCACGATGTATAAAAAAAATTTAAAATTGATAAAATTCGTGAAGTGCGCTTCATGCCATGAACTGCACCCTACTAGTTCATGACATGAAGGGGGTTACGTCTGGAAAACACCCTTGTTTGGAGGCTCACATCTTCTAAACCGTGAATCCGATATAAAGGCGCTCTAGGGCTCATTGGAAAGCTAACATCAAACTCTTCAACTTTGGTCTAGGCTGTCCGAAGTCAAAATCGATTGTTTTGGCCTCCGACCAGCAGCCTCAAAATTCAACCCAGAAATCGAGGCCAAAAACAATTCGAAAAGTACAAAAAAATTGTAAAAAACAACACGAGAACGATGTTGAACCATATTCGGCTACTTTTTGAGGGTTTAAACGAAATCACACAAGTATTGAACCCAATGGCTGACATCTTTGAGCCATTGAGATCTATGCCGTAAATGCACCTCCTAATACCACTGGCCATGCCTATGATAATAAGCATGTCATCGGGTTTACACCCCCTATCACTTCAATCCCACCGAGCTTTGGTCCTTTACCTAACATCTCCACAAATCCTATAGGTACCAACCCTTTCCTAGATGCCCACACCTTGGACATACTGACTAGTCTAGGAAGGGGGGTAGCCCAAGGACTCATTGAGTCTCTCCCAACAAGAGCACTCACATACGGCCTCCGTGACTCATACAGAAATACTATCGTACACAGATTTCCACAATTATGGTCAAATATGATGACACAACAGATCTTGTTCAATTCATTCAAATGTTTGAACAGAGATGCGAGACCTTTGGAAATCCTAACTGCCCCACCAAGGTACATGTGTTGAAACTATGTTTAGAGGGAAAGGTTAGTCCTCCATGGTTCATCACATTGATGTTGGTGATCAAAACCAATTTCAAAACCTTGAAAATAGCCTTTATCCACAGCTTTTCAAGCCAAGGTGATCGGTGGAGTGCAACAAAAGAACTCTATTCAATTGAGCGTAAACCAAATGAATCCATTAGTAGAGACTTTATCCTATGGATAAAACTCTTGGACTCACGATGTGTCATGGAAGAAATTAAATGATTTTCAATTGCAAAGATGTTTCATGATGGGATTAAAGAAAAATAGCTTACACAACTTGATCATTGTATCCAACCCGAAAACATTCGATCAATGTTGTAAAGAAGAAATACGTTTAGATGACAACATGCTGGAAGATGATCATGCTATGAAATGTTCCTCATCTAAACCAAGTGAAGCAATGGCAAAAGAAAGATTGATCTCCGAATTATCATTCCTTGAATTCTATGCAGCCTTGCTTAAAAGCTTTCAATCGGCATCTCTAAGAGAGGATGAGCTCCTTTCCTTAATGCCTCTACAAGTGAGGAGCGAAATGCCTTGTGTTCAGTGCAATCACTATGACCATCCCAATCCCCATTGTGCATACAAGGCACCTGTTTTTCTGTATTACATATATTGTAAATCCTATGATCATGATACTACAAAGTGTCCCAATTCATCAATAATTGACTCAAAACCTCCATCTCCCATGCACCAAATAGAAATAGTCCAAAGGGTAGAAATTGCTCAAGAAGCAGCTAATCGAACACTTCAATGTTTCTATTGTCATAGACCTCACAAAGTGGTAGACTGCACAGTTTGGAATACTTCCATGCCCATAGTCACTGACACTTTACAACCCATGTGTGAACAATGTGGCATTGATCACATGTTCTAAGATTGCCTAAGACGAGTTGCTTCAATGCAACTGGTCTCACAAAATACAACTCTTAACATCTTGATGAGTGTACAAAATGGGAAATTATCCACGGTACCCTTGAATGTACTTACACGCTTACAAGCCAAGACACGATGCAAAAGACAATACCTTAACATGGGTAGAAGAACATGCTTCAAAGCAG